>NW_023425352.1:27676496-28149573 GCF_014108415.1 Molossus molossus | reverse complement strand
ATCAAAGTACAACTAAACTACACAACAAACATCATTCAAAACCGCCTGAAATCAAGCTGAATGGAATCCAGCACCAGGCGGCCACTCAGGGTTCCAGTGCCAAGAAGAGAAGTCCCCATAACTTCTGGCTGGAAAAACCGGCGGGAACTGAGGCTCAGGGAGGCTGAGGCGATTGGAGCCCCAGGCAGCTCCTTAAAGGGCCCGCGCATGGACTTATCGGAGTCTCTCCCTCTAAGCTTGGAGGGGAAGCAGATCGAGGGGCACCAGAGATATACAGAGAAGAATTGAGCTGTCTGGCATTGGAGTGAGGGCTGGAGAGGGAGCTTTCCTTGGGACAAACGTGCTGTCAGAGGCCTTTGTTCCTTTGGTGAGCCCTTCCCTGGGGCGGCAGACAGTCCCCATATCTGGGACTCCAGCAACCTGGCTCACACTGGTAGCCCCGTCCTTGTGACTCCCTGAGGCCCCACCCCACCCAACTTTCAGGCCCACCCAAGCTGTTGCCAGTTGCTTAACCATAGGATTGGCCTGTCTTGGATCCTGCTTCAGGTTTTCCTAAATTCTTTCAAACAAGAAGCAACTGGTCTCAGATAGCCCCATACCTCTCGTTAAGTAATACACAGAAACAAACACAGGGAGGCAGCCAAAATGAGGAGACAAAGAAACAGGTCCCAAATGAAAGAACAGAACAAAACCTCGGGAAGAAAACTAAGTGAAATGGAGATAAGCAACCTAACAGATGTTGAGCTCAAAATAGTGCTTATAAGGATGCTCAATGAACTTAGTGAGAACCTCAGTGAACTTAGTGAGGGCCCCAAGAGCATAAAAAAAAGGACCAGTCAGAAATGAAGGATGAACAGTCAGAAATGAAGGCGGCACTAACTGAAATAAAGAATAATTTACACAGATTCAATAGTAGAGTAGATAAAACCAAGAAGCAAACCATTGTTTTGGAATATAAGGAAGCAAAAAACACCCAATCAGAACAGCAAAAAGAAAAAATAATTCAAAGAAATATAAGGATAGTGTGAGGAGCCCCTGGGACAACTTGAAGCATGCCAACATTCGCATCTTGGAGATACCAGAAGGAGAAGAGAGAGAAGAAGAAATTGAAAACCTGTTTGAAACAATAATGGCAGAAAACTTTCCTAACATGGTGAAAGAAACAGATATACAGTCCAGGAAGCACAGAGAGTCCCAAACAAGATGAACCCCAGGAGGCCCACACCAAGACACATACATCATCATCAAAATGCAAAAGGTTTAAGACAAAGAGAGAATCTTAAAAGCAGCAAGAGAAAGGCAGCGGGTTACCTAAAAGGGAGTTCCCATAAGACTGTCAGCTGATTTCTCAAAAGAAACTTTGCAGGCCAGAAGGGAATGGCAAGAAATATTCAGAGTGATGAAAAGCAAGAACCTACAGCCAAGGTTACTCTATCCTGCAAAGCTGTCATTTAGAATCAATGGCCATATAAAGAGTTTCCCAGACAAGAAAAAGTTAAAGGAGTTCATCACTACCAAACCGTTATTATTATGCCATGGCCAGTTTGGCTCAGGAGTTAGAGCGTTGGCCTGCGATCTGGAGAGACCTGGGTTGGGTTCCCGCTAAGGGCACATACCTCCATTGCAGTTTGTCCTCTGCCCTGGTTGGGTCATGTGGGTGGCAACCACTCGATGTGTCCCTTTCACGTCAATGTTTCTCTCTGTCTCTCTCCCTCCCACTCTATCTGAAAATGTGCTCAGGTGAGGATTAAAACAACAACAACAAGAACAACAAAAATCACCAACCCATTATTACAGTGATACCTCGGTTCTCGAACGCCTCGGATTTCGACCAAATCGGTATTCGACCAGGAGATTCGAGAAACTTTTGTCTTGGAATCCGAACAAATATTTGGAACTCGAACTTCCGAGATGAGCCGAGTTGAGCCGAATGGCGTTCATTCGGCCCAGCGCGCCTTGCTTGCGCCATCAGTGTGAGTGCAGAGAGAGAGTCACGCTTTGTGGAGAGAGTCACGCTTTGTGGAGACAGTCACGCTTTACACTGAATTTAACCCTTAGACATTCTGTACACTTTTATTTCTTGTTGAGACTTATGTTTTTCTACATATTATATACAAATTAGGCCAGTAAATAGGCATTTTCTGGGGCTTGGAACGAATTAATCCAGTTTCCATTATTTCCTATTGGGTTTCATTGCTTCGGTTCTCGAACAATTTGGTTCTCGACCGTCCTCCTGAAATGTAGAAGGGTCTTTTTCAAGAAAAAGATAAAATATATGAACAAACAAAATGGCAATGAATACATATCTATCAACAATTGAATCTACAAACAATATGAACAGGCAGAACAGAAACATTCTCATAGATACAGAGAACATTTTGTTGGTTGCCAGATGGCAGGGGGGTTGGGGGAATGGGGAAAGGGATCAAGAAGTACAAATTCATTGCTAGACTGACAAACCTCAAAGGGAAGGTGCTTGGGGGTGTTGGAAGAAATAAACCAAAGAACTTATATGCATAAACAATAGACAGAGACAATAGTGTGGGAAAAGGCGGGAGGGGGATGGGAGTGGGGAGGAGGGGGTCAATGGGGGAAAAATGAGAAATATCTGTAATACACTGAACAATAAAGATTTTTAACAATTGTAAAAAAAATAAAATAAAACAAATAGAAACAATCTACTTGGCAGAGATAACAGTAACAGTTGTTACTGTACTTATTGTTATTATCATTAGAAGAGATTCTTTTTTTTTTTTATCCTCATCTAAGAACGTCTTTGCATTTATCTTCAGATAGAGCAGGAGGGAGAGAGGGGGGAAGAGAGAGAGAAGCATCGATGTGAGAGGGACACATCGACTGGTTGCCACCCACACAGCGGGGCCAGGGACAAACTGCAACCGTGGTACATGCCCTTAGTGGGAACCGAACCCAGGTCTCTGTGGTCTGCAGGCTGATGCTCTAACCACTGAACCAAACCAGCTATGGTAGAAGAGATTCTTTTTAGTTAGATCACATGTCTATTTACAAAAGCCGTATGGACAGATAACTCCAGACATTTCAAGCTCCAGCAGAGACTTCTATTTCAACCCAGAATCCACATATGAGGTGAGTGAAGATTTAAGTGATAAAATAAAGTAGCTGGTGGGGATATTCCAGTGTCGAAACATGGTGATAAGCTGAATGGATTCAGGTCTGGCACCCCAGGACTCAGTACTTCAGATGGAAATCACTTGAGCAACACGCCTGCCACTGGTCTCAACCTGCTCAGTGTTTATTATTTGTTCTCCCTGGCTCACAATGCCACTGCCCTTCTTTGGACCTATGAGTCCTTATCTGTAGATCATAAAATTGGACTAAATAACTTGCAATCTCTCTTTCAGCTCCACGACTTCTTCATAACTCAGTTTCCATCTGTTCCTTCCAGGGCACGAACATAATGACATCTCTGACCTCTGTGCTGCATGATGACAGAGAATTCCCCAACCCAGAGAAGTTCGACCCCAGCCACTTCCTGGATGAGAGAGGCAACTTCAAGAAGAGTAACTACTTCATGGCTTTCTCGGCAGGTACTACACGTTTATGTTCTTTGGTGCTTCTGAGGACAGGACATCTTTCGGGAATCAGTTGAAACTCACGTAGTACTCACTCTGGGACTGGTAGAATTCCCTTTGTCCATGACCGGAAGCGCCAGTGCCCATGCCCACACACTTTCCCTCCTTCTGGTACATCCTCATTGTTAGGCCAGGTCACTGGTGTTTTGGAGAGTTGACTCAATTCTTCCAAATTCAGAAATGAAAGTTGAGCTTGTTCCTGAAAAGATGAGAGGAGTGCATGCATCCCAGTGAAAAGCAACGGTTGATATAAAACTTGAAACTTCAGCCCGGCCGGTATGGCTCAGTGGTTGAGCATCAACCCACGCACCAAGAGGTCGCTGTTTCGATTCCCGGTCAGGGCGTGTGCCCAGGTGGTGGCCCCAATCCCCAGTGAGGAGCACGCAGGAAGTGGCCAAATGATGTTCTCTCTCATCGATTTTCTATCTCTCTCTCTCCCTCTCCCTTTCTCTCTCTCTAAAAATCAATAAAGAAAAATAAATTTAAAAAAAACAAAACTTGAAACTTCAGGCTGTGTGGAGATTGATGAAGAGTAGGTATACTCAGAGCAAGGACAAGGCTGTGAAGAATGTGAAAAACAATCATGAAACATCAGTCTAGGAACAGAAAATACAGTCAATGTCTGTGTGTTTCTAGAAAAAGATTGATGGAGACTTGAAAGAGAGGTTATAGTGTGAGAACAGCTAATGAAATACTTGGCGTAGTGCTGATACTCAGGAAATATTTGTGGATGGAACAATACCTGTTCGGATAAGATGTGAAGTGGATAGATTGCATGTCCACCCTGTGTCCATCTGCTTGGCCAGCTGTTCTGCCTGTCATCCATCCATTCAACCACGAGTCAACTGATTACTTACTGCACATTCTCTTTCTGGCGTCCAGAACATCAGTGTGCAAGGATGACCTACTCTCTATGTGTGTTATTTACAGGAAAGCGGATGTGTGCTGGAGAGGGCCTGGCTCGCATGGAGCTGTTTTTATTCCTGACCACCATTTTACAGAAATTTACCTTGAAACCTGTGGTTGACGCCAAGGACATCGACACCACCCCAATCATGAATGGGTTTGCTTCTGTGGCACCCCCTTACCAACTCTGCTTCGTCCGGGTGTAAGGAAGGACAGACTTCCTTCTGCAGCTCCCTCTCTGCTGGGGTATTGGTCACCGCTTTCCCTCTTCATCCCCTTCTAGGGGGTCTCTCCTCTGACCTCTCCTCTCCTCATCACCCCATTCTCTCAAGATCCAGAAATATCCCATCTCCATTGAAGCAGAATTTCCTGAGTTCCACTGCAAAATAGATCGGCTCTTCTCCATACTGTGAAACATTTGTATTGGCCCCACACATGCTGACATGGTGTTGAGGGGTACTGTGCTGCCGTTGTGAACCGGCAGGCTAAACCGTGTGCCAACGCAGAGCGTTCTCCTCTGCTCGTTTTAAAGGAAAAGCACACTTTCTGAGCCAGGTCTCAGCTTCCCTTCCTTGAGCATAATGCAGGTAAGTCATGAAATAAAATAATACAGTGGCACGCCGGCCCTCTTCATGACAAGCACAGAGGAGGACAAGATGTGTGTGCAAAAACACTCTCTTGGCTGTGCGTCACTTAGTTACTTAGGGCTTGGATGTAAAAGAGAAAAGTTATGTTCAGGAGCAGCTTCATCATGTGGGGAAATACTGAGATCAGCGACAGTGAGGAATTACAAAGCAAGCCATAGAAACCTAGAAATAAAAGTCAGGGCATACATTGTTGAAAAGATTGGAAACAGGAAATCGATAGAGAAAATCAATGAAAACAAAGCTGGTTTTTTGAAAACTTCCATAGAATTGATAAACCTCCTCAAAAGAGTGAAGACACAAATGACTACTGTCCGAGTTAAAAGAGGGGCCGTTGTTTTGATGCCATGGACACTAACAGGATAATAAAGGCTTATTATGAGCAACGCTATGCCTACAAATTTGATGACACAGGTGAAATTGGTCATTGTCGTAAGCACACAGCCTGTCAACATGTCATAATGGGACCCTGACCCTTCGTTCCCCAGGTGGACACACTGCTTCACAGCAATGCGCCTGTGGGGTTGGGGGGTTGGAAGATGGATGTTTTGTAACCTTGTGTTAATGCACTCTCAACCTTTTGTTAATGCATTCTCGGGAACCTGGCCCGCCTAGGTGCATTGAGTGCTTCATTTGCATGTGAATAAGGGTTTGTTATCTATTGGCTTCAAAGTCTCTTCCTGTAAAAAGCAAGATACAAAGCTAGGGTGTATGGTTTGTAGAAACACCATCTCAGGCAAATAATTAATACAAATTCGCTTGTATCCTGGGGGTACAATCTGCAAATCAATGGGACTGCGTCCAAAGATCTGGAGCATATGCTCCCTTGCAAAGCTCCCCCTCACTCCAAGCAGTATGTGCTTGTAGTTCCATTGCAATGCACCAATCCTGGCAGGCCGAGAGATGGCATGTGCCAATTAATGCCCTTTGTAAAAAACCAAGGAACTAGTCAAAAGACCCCTGTACCCTAAGTGGATGTGAGTTGAGCCATATCGAAGCCAGAAAGAGGCCCAGCCAGTGTGCCTCAGTGTTGAGCGTCGTCCCATGCACCAGGAGGTCACCGGTTTGATTCCCGGCCAGGCCCACGCCCAGGTTGCGGGCTCCATCCCCAGTACCATATTTCTCTCTTATTGATGTTTCTATCTCTCTCTCTCTCTCCCTTCCTTTCTCTAAAATCAATAAAAATATATTGAAAAGAAGAAACGAGAGCAAAGGGGACCATGTGAAGTAAATCCTGAGTGTTCTCATCCCTCATGCCTGGTGTGTCTTGTCGGCTCCTTCAGGCAAGAAAAAAGAAAAGCATTCATTTGGGATCAAATTGCAATTCTGGAAACCCAGATTTGGGTAGTGTCCTGCTAGGGAGTAAGTGTCAGGGGTTTTTAAGAGGCAATTTTAATGGGTACTGGTGGCAGAAAGCTAACCTTGGCTAGACACGTGTCAGTTGCTAAGTACAAGTCTGTTTCTGTGACAAGTCACAGCTGTTTTTGAGGAGTTCCCAGAGGATTTCTGGTTCGGCCCAGTTCAAAGTTCATGTTCTGTCCAATGAGGAAATGCATTCAACCCATCTGCTCAGTGGCCTCCCAGCTCCATTTAAAGCCCCTTAACATAAATGACTCTATTTTATTACACATTTGACACTTAAATTCCATCCCCCTTATTCTTGTACACTACACACTCCAGAGTCGCTGCTCATGAATTGCACAGAGCTCAGGAGAGACCCCTTTGCCCATACTGGCACCAAATATCATTTGGCTACCAGTCTGACAATGTGCTCCAAATTCAAACATCAAACAAATAATTTTATGATGTAAGTATGTCTCTAGAGGACATACTTATACTTAAAAAACAAAAGTATTTGTTTATCTGAATTCGGATTTAACTCAGTGTCCTGCATTTTTGTTGGTGAAGCCTGGTGACCTTATCCACAGAACCACCGTTAGTGTCGATGATGAGGAATTACCCTTGTCCATGGCTCATTACTTGGGTCCGCGTTCTTTCAATCAAGGAATAAATCTTATGGGGACTGTCACATCTATCCAGGGAATCTTTCAACATCTGTTTTTGCTGCTTTCACCTTCAGCGCCTTTGACAGTGATCACTATACAAGAACAGAAGGGTAAGGTTAGGACCAGGGAATTGGTACCAGGGAGGAGTCCAGTGCAGAGTTCCGTGTAGGTGGCTGCCTTGACCACAGGTATGATGCCACGTGCGGCAGTAGAGGTGGGGTCAGAGCTGAGGGCCTCGTCCCAGGTGGGGCAGAATCCTTAGGATTTAGTTTCTGATTCCTGGCTGGGTATTGGGGCCCCAAAAGGAGCCCTAGGACTTTGTGCTCCAGCCGGACACCAGGTGAGGGTGATTGGGATGCTGGCTCAGATGTGAGCACGCAACAGGGTCACAGGAGACGGGATGAGGAAGAATTTGGTGTAATTTGTGGTGTACGATGGTCCCTGCAGGTGCCATCAATCAGGGATTATGCATCCTCAGTGCAGGGGCTCCCACTGTGAGGGGGAGAGAATACCCCAGGCTCAAGGCCGCTGCTCCCAATGAGCAGGCTCAGGACACAGGAGGCAGCCCTGGATTCCCAGAGGGTTGGGGTGTGGTTGGAGCTGCTGAATGAATGGTCTCCTGGATCCCTCCAGGTCCTTCGAGAGGAACACATGAATCTGGGGAGAGGTCTGGGGTTGTCCTGGGAGCTCCTTCCCCTGCCACGGGGGCAGCTCTGAGTGGAGAAGGGCAACCTGATGAGTGAAGCTGATTGGAGGAATCCCATGTGCAAGCCCACCCTCCAGTGCACCTGACGTGCTGAGTGAGAACTTACTGCTGCCTGGGCCCCGCACTGCCGGGGCACCGGCCCTGGAGTGGCCAGCCTCGGGCCCTCCACAGCCCTCTCACCTCTCACCACTCAGTTCAAAACTATCATTTAAACCAACAGGTATTTATAAAAGCCCAGAAGCATCTTTTGCTTTTTCTAATCATGGTGGTACAGGTAACATTAAAGGCAGAAAGAGTGTTTTGATATATCAAGTGATTCTGGTAGCTGAAGTGCTCACAGAAAAAGTATTTCTCAGGGAAAGTGGGCTGCCTGTTGGATGATTTGCTGCTCACATTGTCCAGACAGCACCACAGAATGAGAACAGCCTAAGTGACACCTGTCCTGGAAACTGTCACACCACCCAGATGGAGAGTGAGCACAAGGGAAATCACCACGAGCTCGTTCCTGGCAGGTTGGCTTCAGCCTCAGACAACCCACCCCTTGCACACTGTCTTCACAGCTACCCATCCGGGGACTGCCCGGTTTGGGGGACTCTCCAGTGACTTCCTTGAACTGTTTTCTGTGAGTAGTTTCTCCAGATTGAAACGTTGCTATCGGTAGGAAAGTGAGACTTATCTAGCTACCCCATCATCACCAGGAGGAACTTCACCACATCCCTGGACTTGATTAAGTGAAAGGGAACCACTTCCATTCACCCTTCCGCCCTGGAGTGACTCTCTGGGAACAGGCTGGGGCAGCGCTTTATCCTGATTTCAATCCCGGACCTCAGTGTGTCTGCACACCCTTCAGAAGGGAAGGAGCCCAGTGGACCACACCCAGGAGTGAGGTTCCTCACCAAGGATCTGTCCCTGGAACAGGGATTCAACTCAGGGATCGAACTGGTGACCTTTTGGTGCATGGGACAACGCTCATCCCACTGAGCCAAACCAGCCAGCGCTGATGCAGATCTTAAAATATTTGTAACAATGGACAGTGGCAGGAATTCCAGGTGGGCTGAACACATATGGAGAGAGAGATGTGTGGCGGAAAAGACTTTAGGTGGATGGGAGCGAGGAGCCTTAACGGAGTATAACCAAAGATGCATTTGGATAAACATGGGGATGGAGGTTGATGTCTGTTAAGTAACTACAGACGTGATGCTTGCATGGAAAGTTTGATTTGATCAGATAGATGTATAAACCAGAACAAGAACAGAAGAGAGATAACTAATAGAGAAAACGATTCTCTTTCTGTAGAACAATCCGTACAGTAAGAATGAAGCCTAAGGACCAGCTGAGAGATACTTTGTTTCTTTACACGTGGTTTCTAGGAGAGTCTGGACCTCTTCCTGGCCTTGTGATTTTGGACATGTTAATGAAGGTGTTTGTGACTCCGTGTCCATATTGGTTAAATGGGGTTAATTAAACTGTACCAATTTCACTGAATTATGAGGATTGAGCACATTGTTTTCCTATGAGAAGAGAGCCCACCACATCCACAGTGTATGCCTGTGAAGACCATTTTCACCTACTGCCTATGTGTCCACTGCAAATATACACCACAATGTACTTAACCACCTCCAACAGCATTTTTTTTTTCAAATCTATCATGAATAATCATGAAATGAACATCCAGATCTATATTGATTAAGGTACACATTCAAGAATATCCATGAAATAAATGTCTAAGAAGTGGAATTACTTGAAAGATGGGTATGTGCGTTTAACATTTTAACAGATATGGTCAGATTGATCTTCAAAGAGAATGCATGAATTTACACTCCCACAGACCAGTCATTGATTCATTCATGGGTTCATTGATTCATTCATTCATTCAAATAGTCATTCATTTATCAAATGTTTATTGAGCCAGTATGTGCCAGACACTGCTCTAGCCAATTGATATTTATTAGTATGAAGAACAAAGATCCTTGCTCACACGGAACATGTATTTTAGCAGATGGTAGGTACACATGAGTAATTCATTGATTAGTGGGACATAACTAATCAAGTTGAGTGTCTTTTCTCATATTTATTCACCACATGAAAATCCTCTGTGTGACGTGACAATTCAGTTTGCCCATTTAGAAAATATTTGGGGTATCTTTGTGTGTGTGTGTGTTGTTGTTGTTTTTAGTTATAAAATTTGGATATAAATCCTTTCATGGATATATTAACTGCAATTTCTCCCAGTCTGTACCTTGCCTTTGGATGATCTTAAATGATATCTTTTGATGGGTAGGTAGGAGTTTAGATATTAATTTAACTAAAGACCTATTTAGTGATTTCTTATCATTAGTATTTTTTGTGGCCTATTTTTGAAAAATCTTTGCAGAGTTTAAGGTCATAAAGACTTTCTCTTATGTTTCACACTGAAGGCTTTATAGTTTTATTTCTCAAAGGATGGGGAAGATTAGGAGACAGAGCTCAGGAATGTCATTCCTCCTGTTAAGAAAGGGGTGGAGAAAAAAAGGGGGGAAACATCTGCAATACTCTCAACACTAAAGATTTTTAAAAAGGCCAAAAAAGGAAAGAAAGAGGTGGACAGCGGCTAACACACTGGACACAGAGCATCTGTTCATTCCGGTGAGGCGAGAGAGTCTTGTCCTGCAACTTGGCAGCCCGCCCCTTCCTCAGACTGGAATGAAACAGAGCTTATAGGAAGGTGGTACAGTGCCAAACCCACTAACAAGTGGGGAGGTGTCAATGTCCTTCGGATC
Source organism: Molossus molossus (assembly GCF_014108415.1). Lineage (NCBI taxonomy): Eukaryota > Metazoa > Chordata > Mammalia > Chiroptera > Molossidae > Molossus > Molossus molossus. The sequence continues at coordinate 28,138,941 of NW_023425352.1, read as the reverse complement.
AACCAGAGGCTTCAAGGTAAAATGCTGTAAGATGTGGGTCAGTAGTAAAAACAGCTCCATGCGGGCCAGGCCTTCTCCAACACAAACTCTTTTTCCTAAAAACGACACATAAATTATTCATTAAATTCTATTTCCGAGTTAGCACACAGGGAGGCTTAAAAAATGGGGAACGAATAAATAAATAAATAAATAAATAAATAAATACATACATACATACATACATAAATACATAAATACATAAATACATAAATAAATTAGTAAAAGGCTAATTAACCTATGGCTTCTCCTACCTGCATCAAAACCTGGTTCCCCTCATTTCCTCAGCACACATTTCTGTGTGCATGCTCTGGGAAGAAATCTTCCGTGCACCCATGTTGGCTTTGCTTTGCTGAGGCTTGTCAGTGACACATACACACTCATTCGCTCTCACACACACTCACCTACCCAACTGGTATGAGACACACACTCTACTTTTCCATCTACCTCCAACCCCAAACTCAACAGTAGGTTTATGTCTTTTTATCTGGATTCTAAAAGATAATCTTAACCTCGTGAGGTCTCTGCCTTTAAAATTTCGAGAACTTACCACTGCCAAGTGTAAAAAGAAGCATCACAAAGTAGCCTCAAGCACTGCTGTTCACTAACCCCCAAACCGACCGGCAATTTCAGACGCTATCTCAGATTCCCGTCCTTGCCCCCAGTGAAACGGTCTTCGCCTCTGCTCTGCTGGCTGATCTTCTCCGCATTTCTCTAGATCCAGCTCGGACGTCACTGATTCCACGCCAACTTCTTTGACATGCGCAGGCTATGTAATTCACTCCCTTGTCTGTTTCCCCCACCGTCATGAACACTGCTAATACAGCACACTTCAAATGAAAGTCTAATCATTCATCTGTCTCACAGGCTGGAATAGAAGCTCCTAAGGTAAGGCCTTAGATCTTGTGCTGAGACCCACAGTGTGAGGACAGAGACGAGCCTGCAGCCCTGTGATGTGAACAGATCTCAAGCGGGGTCCTTACACAGGAAGAAAGATAAGGAGGAGGGTAGCAGGTCTTGCTTTGGCATTGTCTCTGGGAACTGCACATAATCATGGCACCACCAGACCACGGGTCCTTGGTACCTATTTTCTTAAATATTCGATTGGAGCAAATCTTTCGCTGTCGTCTCTGTTTCAATGACTTCTGTAGGAAAGGCCCTTCACTACTCTTCCGAGCTTTTCTCCTTTGGAGTGTGCTGAACATTTCTTTATCCTTTCAGGACCGTTCTGTGTGTGTGTTTGCCTTTTATGCTTACTCTGTGTTCAGAAAGCTGATTTCCATGAACCGCATAAACCCACAGGTTAGTTCCTTCTGGGTTCTGAATAATTCAGAGGATTCAATACTGAAACAGCCAGAGGATTTCTGTCCTCAGCGCTAGCCTGCCAGGCTGCGGTCTGGACAACGGCTGCATTCCTCCACCTGCAGACACGAGTCCTGTTGAGGCATCCTCTCTCTCTCTGCTAACGGTCTGTTTGGGTTCCAGTACCAGCTCCTTCCCTCCTTCCTTCCAACCCAAGATGGTAATGTCTTTCTGCTGGCGCTAGTTCCTGAGCACTTCCCTTAATCCTCCCCACACCTCTGAAAACAGTCTTTCCATTAAACTTTCTTTCTAGGACCCTGACAAATTAAAGGAAGATACTCACATGGTACTTCCTGCAAGAAACCTTCCCTTACCTTCCAACTACTCTGCCCCTGTTCCCCAAAAGGCAAGAGTCTAGGCTCCCACAACAGCCCCTTGAGGTCCATTTGTCTCTCTGGGGTCTTGTTGCCTGTTAATTTGCCTTCCTTTGTTTCTTATTCACACTTTATCCTTGGATCTGAGCAGGAGTCTGCTACTATAGGGTCCTTAGTGAAGTGTATTCACTGAATCAGCTTCTCAGGAAAGGCGAGAAAAGTCTTAGTGGAACTGAACTTCTAGCAGGAGCTCTCAGGAATCTCAGTGGTGGGTTACGGGACAGAACTCATTCGGCAGCTTCCAATCCAATGAGAAATAACCTGGACTTTGGGAGTGATGCCTCTGGCCTCGGGTACATGGCTATTTGTCCAGCCCAGAGTAGCCTCTGTGAAAAGCCCTTCCTCATCTCACTTGACCCCCGATATACAGATAAAAATGAAGCTTGCTTGCCTGCTGAAAAAGGCATGAAGTAGTCACTCCTCTTAAAGTTGCCATTTGCATCTAGGAAGTGGCTGGGATCGAACTTATCTGGGTTGGGAAACTCTTTCTCATCGCGCAGGACGGAAGTCAGAGATACGAATATGGTTGTGCCCTGGTATGAAGAGAAACAGATACACTGAATTATAACAAAGGTTATGAAGCTTGAAAAAAAAGTCCCTTATCTAATCCTTTTGTTTTATAGATGAGGAGACTGAGGCATAAAAAGAAGAATTTATTTACTTCATGTCACAGAACAAATTAGTGATCAAGCCTAACAGGTCTTAAATCATAAAAAGCCAGTCCAGGGAGGGCGCTGTTCCTTGACTCCAGGGCCATCCCCTCCAGTTTGTAGCCCAACACCAGCACTTGCTTTTCAGGACATTAAGGAAGCTCTCTGGAGTGCGCTGTTCTTAATAAATTGCACTATTGTCTAAAAGTGCTAATGTCACTGAAAATTCAGCTCATTCTCTCTCTCTCTCTTTTTTTTTATCCTCACCTGAGGACATTTTTCTATTTTTTGTTCAGACAGAGTGGGAGGAAGAGACAGGAGGAGAGAGAGAAAAACATCGACGTGAAAGGGACACATCGAGCGGCTGCCACCCGCACGACCAACCAGGGCCAGGGACAAACTGCAACTGAAGTACACACCCCTAGCGGGAACCGAACCCAGGTCTCTCTGGACCGCAGGCCGACGCTCCAACCGCTGAGCCTAACCAGCCAGGGCTCATTTTCATTTTGTAATATGTTTTTATTGTTTTTTTGTTTTAGAGAGAGAGGAAGGCGTAGAGAGACAGAGAGAGACACATCGATGTGAGAGAGAAACATGGATCGGGCAGGGGCCTGAACCCACAACCTGGGCATGTGCCCAGATCGGCAACCTTTTGGTGCACGGGATGATGCTCAACCAACTGAGCCACTCTGGCCAGGGCTCCAGCTCATTCTCTTTGGAACCAAAAATGAGGTCTTTTTCAAAACTGTACCCGAGCCTTGGTCAGTTTGGCTCAGCGGTTAGAGCGTCGGCCCGCAGACCCGGAAGTCCCGGGTTTGGTTTCTGCTAAGGGCACATCTCGATTGCGGTTCGTTCTCGGCCCCGGTTGGGGTTGTGCGGCTGGCAACCGATTGATGTGTCTCTCTCACGTTGATGTTTCTCTCTCTTTCTCTTCCTTTCCTCTCTCCTCCCACTCTATTTGAAGATAAATGCAAAAATATCCTTGGGTGAGGATAAAAAAACAACACAAAGAATAAAAACTCTACATGAGTGGCCATATTCTTGAAAACCCTTTGTTTTCCAGTCTGAATGAGAACTGGTAACTATCTCCTCCTACTACTACTATGTTCTTTCCATTGAATTACTGCTTCTTTAAAATATATATATATAGCCCTGGCCAGTTTGGCTCAGCGGTTAGAGCATCGGCCTGCGGTCCGGAGAGACCCGGGTTCGGTTCCCGCTAAGGGCACGTACCTCGGTTGCAGTTTGTCCCCGACCCTGGTTGGGTCGTGTGGGAGGCAGCCACTCGATGTGTTCCTTTCACGTCGATGTTTCTCTCTCTCTCTGTTCCTCTCTCTCCCTCCCACTCTACCTGAACAAAGAATGGAAAAATGTCCTCGGGTGAGGATGATAAAAAAAAAAAAAAAATCAAACAAATAAAATATATATATATATACACACACACACACATATATATGTATACACACACACATATATATGATGTTTTTATTGATTTTAGAGAGAGAGGTAGAGAGACAGAGAAACATCCATGTGAAAGAGAACCATTGATTGGCTGCTTCCTGCAAACCCCCTACTGGGGATCGGGCCCACAACCCAGGCATGTCTGACTAGGAATCGAACCTGCAACCTTTTGGTGCATGGGACGATGCTCAACCAACTGAGCCACACCAGCCAGGGCGATTGCTGCTCTTTTTTGTTAATGAAAAACTTAACAAGTAAGTGAAACAGAGAGTTGAGGAGGCCAGGGGAGTACAGTGTCCTGGCTAAGTGCTCAGAGTGATCAAACATACGCTGAGAAGCAGACAAGTGGACAGCAGACTGGGCTGGCCGAGTGTACTGAAAACCTGTTCTAGGCACTGTTATATTTGTACAATAGTATCGACCAACTAGAAGGACAGGAGCAGGCCATCAGAGTGTGAGGTGCCTGAATGTGAGTACCTGTAGGAAGTCAGGCAGCCTGTAATTCTACTCCAGTGACGGTGGAAACCTACTGTTCCTAATGAGAAGCATAGATGAACTCTCTCTCACCTTTGGGATAAAGTAGTCTCTGAACTTGATGTCCTGGTTCACCATGTGAGGCAGGTTGTTGGGGACAAGATCAATGTATCTCTGGATCTCGTGTATTGTGGCATCCGTGTAGGGCATGCGGCTCCTGTCCCGCATGCAGGGGCTCCGGTCTCTGCCAACCACGCGGTCGATCTCTTCCTGGACTTTTGCTGGCGAGGCAGGAATCAGAATGTATGTGAAATGGAAAAGACTTTTGAAATGATCTTAATTTTGGTTACACAGTGGTGGAAGATGGAGAGAAGGGAAAATTACACATGGCTACCTCCATAAGGAAAAACAAAGAAACAAAATTTCAGTCTCTTGGGCAAATTGGAATCTCATTAGAGACTTAAACACAAGTACATGTAAAACCCAACTGTACCATGAAATTCATTTCTCAACTCTGATTCTGTATTTATGTATTTTTGTTTGATAGACTCAGGGGGACTGTGATCTTGAAAGCTCACTACAAACCATGTAGTTTAACCTCTTTGTGTATAAAGTTTTTGTTTTATTAAATTTGTCTCTTCCAAGGTGGTAAGAACTACCCTGTGCAGTAAATGCTTGATTTTATTTTTTTTAAATCCTCACCTGCCAATATTTTTGCATTTATCTTCAGATAGAGTCAGATAGAGCAGAAGGGAGAGAGAGAAACATTGATGTGAGAGAGACACATCAAGTAGTTGCCACCCACACAACCCCGGGGCCGGGGACAAACTGCAACCAAGGTACGTATGTGCCCTTAGCGGGAACCGAACCCGGGCCTTTCTGGTCCACGGGCCGACGCGCTAACCGCTGAGCCAAACTGGCCGGGGCTGTAAATGCTTAACAAATAGAGCAGTTAAATAAGATGTCTAGTTGAGTCAGCATATAGGAACGAAAAGTAAGTTGACATTTACTTGGCATGCAGAGATGACAGGCACACTGTACTCTTTGTTATATTATGTAGGTTATAGGTTCTCAAAACAATTCTATGTGTTGGGTATTAGTTTGTGTATCTTAAAAATGAGGAAACAGCCCTGGCCAGTTTTCTCAGTGCTTAGAGCTTCGAACCTTGGACCAAACAGTCCCAGGTTCGGTTCCCACTAAGGGCACGTACTTCCGTTGCAGTTTGTCCCTGGCCCCGGTTGGATCGTGTGGGTGGCAACCACTCGATGTGTCCCTTTCACATCAATGTTTCTCTCTCTTTCTTCCTCCCTCTCTCCCTCCTGCTCTATCTGAAGATAAATGCAAAAATGTCTTCAGGTGAGGATTAAAAAAAAAAATGTCCTCAAGTGCGGCCTGGAAAAAAAAAATAATGAAGAAACAGGTTCAGAAAAGTAAACGTTATTTGTTAAGGACATCCAGGTATTGTGTGGTCTTTCTCATCCCAAACCCACAATCTTAGAAATTGAGTAAGATTGTTGAAAGTAGGTTGTCAGTGAATTATATTTTTCCTTTAACTACAAAGTATATCATGTTACTAATATATAGATTAAGTAAGACTATTCCTTAGTTTAAAAAAATGCTTATTAACTTTCCTTTGTGGGAAAGACTCTGTGAATGTCAGGAAGTATTATCGTCTCCCGAACACAGAGGAGGGACCGACCTACGGAGAGAGGTAGCCTTGAGTCTAAGGTCACACAGCCACTTACTAGTCGAGTCAGAGTCCAAAGCCACTGTTGTTAAAGTCTATCATGCATTTTGTCTGATACCAGGTTGCTACTTTGGTCACGTGGGATTTGTCTATCACCTGAAGAATGTGTCTTTTAATGGGGCATATGACAATTCTGTGGCTTAATAGCTATAAAGAAGAAAAGGTTAGGAATTTTAGGGACGTTTCAAACATCGCTTTCTTCGCCTGAGAGGCTGGAGTTTTGTGTAGTGGGAGAGATTATATGAAGTGGTTAGAAACTGCTTATAAAATCACATGCCTAGTAAAATGTCTCAGTAAGAGATGATGGGAAGAGAGAAAAGGAAAACATGAATGAATATGATGCAAGAAAAAAACCCAAATGGAAAGTGAAACAGAAGTGATGCGGAATTATGACACAAGAAGGGCTTTAAGTGTTTGGACAAAAATGCTGCCTCTTATTGACTGTCATAATCAGCATAGGTCTGATAAGAGTCAGTGAAGCTATTTAGCTGAAAGGATCTGTGTCACACGAACGACACACACACGTCACCAGCGTATCCCGCTCTGTGCACAAGCAAAGGAATTCAAGGCTATGCTTCTAACTCGCACCATTTGGAAAGCATCTCATTTATAAGTAGGAAAATCTGATGCTAATGTTTTGGAGATAAGCTTATGAGAGTTAATTATGCTAAAGTGTCTAATGTGCCAAAACACAGAAAATGATATAGTAGTGAAGAAAATATCCTCTTAAATCAGGACTCAATAAAAAAGAGGATGAAAAATGAGAAAGTTGCATTTGTAAGAGAAATCATGTTTGTGGGGAAAAATTTGTATGCCCAATAGGGTACATTTTTTTTTATTTTGTTAATCCTCACCCAAGGATATTGGTTTTTTTTTTTTTTTTTGAGTGGAAGGGAGGGAGGGAGGGAAGGAGGGAGGGAAGGAGGGAGGGAGGGAGGGAGAGAGAGAACCATCGATGTGAGAGAAACACATCAACTGGTTGCCTCCTGCACGACCCTGAGCAGGCAGGGGATCGAACCTGGCACCCAGTTATGTGCTCTTGACTGGAATCAAACTGATGACCCTCAGGTCCACAGGCCAATGCTCTAACCACTGAGAAAACTGGCCAGGGCCCAATAGGGTATATTTTGAAATCATTTTTTATTTGTGTATAACTTTTTTTTTATCCTCACCCAAGCACATTTTTGCATTTATCTTCAGATAGAGTGGGAGGAAGAGAGGGAAGAACAGAGAGAGAGAGAAACATCGATGTGAGAGAGACACACATCGAGTGGTTGCCACCCATACGACCCCAACGGGGGCCAGGGACAAACTGCAACCGAGGTACGTGCCCTTAGCGGGAACCGAACCCGGGACTCTCTGGTCCATTGGCCGACACTTTAACTGCTGAGCCAAACAGGCCAGGGTTAACTTTTGTTTTTTTTTTTTTTAATTTAGAGAGTAAGTCTCTTTGGTAGAGAAAGATTATAATTTTGTTGTCAGTCTTCAAATTCCAAATGCATTGGAATAGAAATGTTTTTTTAACAAAGAGATGTATCTGTCTGGACATGGAAGCTATATCAAGTGGTATCTTTTTAGAAAAAGGAGAAAGCTAATTTTTTCCAGGTCCTAAGACAACTCTGCTGACTTCACTTGGTCTGATGCACACCACGTACACTCCACAAATGGCAGGGCGAATGACAACCTCTGCCCTTCGAATCTCTGCTGCTATTTAAATATTTTTTCTCTTTTTGTAATAATCTAATTTGAATTTAGTTCATCCAATGATAGGAAGATGTATTAGTGATGGAAATGTTCTTGAGCCTTGTCTAGGCAGGTGAGGGTGGGATCGTCATCAGGGTTGCCTGCCAGTTTCTGCCTGGAATTTCTTCCTGCCCATCACCTGCGACCATACCTGTGACCTCCGGGTGCTTCAGCAGGAGCAGGAGTCCATACTTCAGGGTGGAGGCTGTTGTCTCTGTCCCCGCACTGAACATATCCCATATGGTAACGACCAAATTGTCCATGGTATATACAGACTGTTTGTTGTCCTTTTCCTAGTCACAATGTATTCGAGTTATGTGATAAAAAAACAAAACAAAACAAAAAAAAAAACCTTAGAGATACCATAACTTAACTCAATATAACATCGTTATTTGCTTATTTGACTAATTAAGACGAACATTAGAGTGTACAGTTAGATAAGTTGTCAGGATTCCTTCCAACAGTTCAAAGAAAATCAGAGCTGTAAACAGTCAGTAAGTCCTTTCTGATTTCTCCCTTTCTCACCCATGAGAGCCACTGAGGTCTTTCAAAATCATTTTTATCAAGTCATCATGGCTACTCACTGTCAGTCCCAGCATGTATTATCTATTTTATCATATCTAAATTTCTCATTCAAGCCTGCAGAACCACCCACCCCCTAACAGCATCACTGTTCCCAATGTCATTACACCACGACAGTCTCGCAGTCAGAATCAAGATAACCTCTTTGAGAATTCCACATACTTGGCCATCATTCCCCTAGACCCATTGTATCATCTCTGCTCATCTAAGCCAGAATAACCTCATCTGGGAAGATTTCCTAGTATCTGTCCAAAGGTAAGCCTTTTTAGATTCCTATCCATTCTTGTGTTCCCTCACATGTTACATCTTGCATTCAAGGAATTTATTTTATGAATGATATATGTTGTTTATCATTAATCTTGAATGTGTGTGTGTGTGTGCATGTGTGTTTCAATCTGCTCCAAATAAAAAACCAGCTTTAACAAAATGAATATAAAATCCTGTATATGATTTTAGCGAGAATTTGCAACTATCTCAAGACACCCAAAATGGTTTGCACGAGCAATTAATACATTTTTAGGAAGAAGCATTTGATTTAATATCCCAATTTCACTGGAAAGAGTAAAACTAATCCATAAATCATATTACCCATTTGTACCTTTTCCATTTTAATCAGGAAGTAGTCAATGAAGTCTCGTGGGTTATTGAGGTCCAGAGATTCTTGATGTTCTTTTATTTGCTCCAAAACAAACTTTTTCTGTTCCGCAACGTTTTTAAATAATTCATTATGACTTCCCGGGAGATAATGTATTAAAAAAGGGAAGGCATTGTAGAGCTGAAAGAGTAAAGAATCATTTATTAACTCACTCAGCCAACTTTTATAGGCCTACATTGTGCATGGACACTTTGTGTTAGGCTGAGTGGGTAAAGGTGAATGAGACATGCATCCTGCACTGGAAGACTTGGAATTTGCAAGAGCGGGAACCGATAAAACAGCAGAGTTACAGCATGCTCACGTTACCAAGCAATTCCGAAACCATTCCAATTCATCTCCTAGTCATAACCATCTGAAAGAATCCAGGAGCACAGCACCACTTTCCAAACGAGGACACTGAGGTTCAGAAAGGTGAGTCTACTGGTCTAAACCACCAAACTAGTGGCAGAGCTAGAACCCAGTGCTCCTCCCAATTCACCCTACACACGTCTACAGTCACCTAAAAAGTGTGTAGCCGCCATAGCACATGTTGTAATGAAGAAACAGTGCATCAGGAAGATTAAGGGAATGCCCATATTCCTTGGCTTATTTTTTAAATTTATTTGTACTGTTGAGAATATTACAGATGTGCCCCATTTTTCCTCCTTTGCCCCCCTCCACCTGGCTCCCACCATGCCCCAGGCCTTCACTGCACTATTGTCTGTGTCCATGGTCTATGCATATATGCATCTTTTCCCACTAGCCCCCTTCCCTGAGATATGACAGTCTGTGCCCCGCTTCCATGTCTCTAGACTTACTTTGTTTGTCAGTTTATTTTGTTCATTAGATTCCACATGTAAGTGCCATCATGTGACACTTGTCTTTCTCTGCCTGGCTTATTTCACTTGGCATAATAATCTCCAGGTCCATCCATGCTGTCTCTAAGGGTAAGAGATCCTTCTTTTTTAAAGCTGCATACTATTCCATTGTGTAAGTGTACCACAGCTTTTTTATCCACTCATCTACAAATGGACATTTGGGCTGTTTCCAGATCTTAGCTATTGTAAATAACGGTGCTGTGAATACAGGGGTGCTCATATTTCTGATTGGTATTTCAGGATTCTTAAAAAAAAATTTTTTTTTCTTTATTGATTTTTAGAGAGACGGGAAGAAGAGGGAGAGAGAGATAGAAACATTGATTGGCCGTCTCCTGCATGCCTCACACTAGGAATTTGGTCCACAACCTGGGCATGTGCCGTGACCAGGAATCAAACTGGTGACCTCTTGGTACATGGGTTGATGCTCAACCACTGAGCCACACTAGCCGGATGGTATTTCACGATTCTTAAGATATATTATCAGAAGTGGTATCACTATGTCAAATGGCAGTTCCATTTTTTTGAGGAAACTTCATATTGTTTTCCATAGTGGCTACACCAGTCTGCATTCCCACCAGCAGTGTACTGGGGTGCCCTTTTCTCCATACCCTTGCCAGCACTTGTTTGTTGTACTTAGTTTATTTTTAATTAGGCATTTACATCTCAAGAATGTACACATTGCCCCCATTCATTGGGTCATTCCCAATACTGGAGATGACTGACTGCTTTAGCTGGTACCCTCGTGACTTAATACCTCCAGTGGGCACTGAAACAATTTATTTGGGCTCAGAGCTTGTATCAAACTTGATAGAGAATTGAGAAATCTAGGTTCTAGGTCTAGCTTATTCTTTGTCTTGGCTAGGCTACTTTGGAAAATGTGCTTACTACCTTGGGTGATGGTTTGCTGAACCAAAAAATGAGGAGTTAACTTTGTTCTCTAGGGTCCTTCCAAGGAGAAACATTAAAAACCTTTGTAACCCACACAGAGTTTTAGTTGTTGTGACTGTATATCATAGGTTATTAACGTTTTCTGACAATGTACTATAGTAGGAAATACATACATTTTACACCACCACCTTCTTCATCTATAGATGTAAAAATCAGAAAAAAAACGTTTCTCGAAAAAAAACAAAAAAAAACACCTTGTTATCATTTGATGCACTATAATATGTTTTTCTTTCTATTACTATAGCTCATGTTTTAAATTTAATTTTAACGCACTGGATTGATTTGATGAGTCACTAATTGGTTACCAGTGATAGTTTGATAAACAATACTTCAGCCATTTTGAAATAGGGCAAAGGGATAAGGTAGGCATGAGCAATAGATTAGTCAGAAAACTATTTCCCATTTAAAGAGAACCTCGACTTTACCTGTATCCAGGGGGTGCTTATAATTCTGAAGTTCTCATTAAAATAATCTAGCAAGGTTAGCAATTTCTTATCATTGTACTCAAAACGGCTCTGGAAAATAATGGAGCAGATCACATTGCAGGGTGCACAGCCCAGAAGGAAAGAAGGGTCACACGGAGATCCTGAAACAATATGAGTTAAAGTGAGAGCAAAATTTTTATTTAAATCTAAAGTCGACTGTTTAAAATAATTGAGAAAGGTTGACTCCAAAGGTTTTACTAAGTATGGGAACTACTTAGCCATGCCACCACCACTATAAAAACAACATGCCTGAAATAAAATGCACTGTGTTTCCCCAAACAAAACTGTCTAATCTAGTCCAATTTATTAATTTCCCCCAAGTGTTCTCCTATCTACACCATTCTCCAAATAAGAGCCACAAGGTAATTCACAAAGTCTTTTAAAAATTTATTTATTTAGCCCAGCCGGTGTGGCTCAGTGGTTGAGCATCGACCCATGCCCCAAAAGGTCGCCGGTTCAATTCCTGGTCAGGGCACATGCCCAGGTTGTGGGCCTGATCCCCAGTGGGGAACATGCAGGAGGTGGTCAATCAATATTTTCTCTCATCAATGTTTCTATCTCTCTCTCTTTCTCCCTTCCTCTCTCTCTAAAATCAATAAAGAAAAAATGAAAACACACACACACACAAGTTCTGCTCAACATGTGAAAGAAACATCCACCAGTTAAAGTTATCTAGAGATGAAATGGCTGCCCCAGGACTGAGGATCCCATAGTCAGGGGGAATCAAGCAGAGTCTCAGTGATCACGGGTCAGGAAACTGAGAGAAGGTCATATTCACTATGGGAAAAGTTGAACCAGTTGATAATAAATTCTGCTTGAAATATAAATTAGGTGCACAAAATCATTTTCCAGATAATATGCACCAAAACCCAACATTTACTGGCTTATTAATTCCATTTCAAAAATTTTAGTCTAACAAAGTAGTCAGAAATATGCAATGATTAATATGGATTGCATTTTTAAAATATATGAATAGCAACAAAGAACTGAAAACAGTGTATTTGGCCAAAAATAAAAGACTAGTTAAATAAACTATGGTACATCCAAAATAATGGAATAGTGTACTATTTCATTAATAATATTCTTTAAAAACATTTACAATTAAACATGTGAAAAATATTGATTTAGTATGTTAAAGTTAAACATAAGGTTACAGGACAATGTACCCAGTATAAGCTCCGTGTTCTTTCCCTTCTGCTAGGTCTTCCTCCCATTCCTAGATAATACGTGTCAACAGTCCAAACAATGTCCATTGACACTCTACCACTATTTCCAGAAATGTATTCTAAAGAAGAAATCAGAATTATGTGAATATTTGTAATAATAGCATTTTAATATTAATATCAGCAAAAGAGAAATAACCCATCTGGAGAGTTTAAAAACACAATGACAATTCACCATATAGAATATAGTATTATTAAATTAATGTTGAAAAATATTTAAATATTGAGCTTAAAAATCACATATATCTCATGATCCTGATCTTACGAGTTTTCTACTAAGTCTCCTGCCCATCCCTTTCTCTTTACCTCCTCTCCAGGTCCTACATGTACATACACACATATATACACTGCACATATACACACACACATGTACACTGCACATATACACACTGAGCAGGTGTGTGCTACTGCAGCTCCCTCCCTTGACACCTACATGCCAGCCCTGTGCATTGAAAAGGTTTTAACATAAATTCAACCCCTGAACCACGGTGCTTTTTTTGTTTTGTTTTTTCAGTTTTACTGAGATATAATTGACATTCAGCACTGTACACATTAAAGGTGCACAACATAACAACTTGATTACATATATTGTGAAATGTTTGCAATGTTTCTCCAGAAGTTATTAGAGAAGTTACTTAGTTTTTCAAGCTATTGTGGCCCAAACTACCAGCTTATTACCAAAATCCATGTTCTCCTCTTCCTCCTGAGCACACAGCGAACCACATTTCCCACTTCCCAGAGGAGGCTGTGGCCCTGTGACTAAGGTACAGCCCATTGGATGGGAAGGAAGTTTGTGCACCTCCGCCATGCCTGGCTCATTCAAAACACACGGTGGTGACATCAAAGCCCCTATCAACCTGGTCCCTGAAGAGCCTGAAAACGCCAACCTTGTCTCGTCCTACTGGCAGGTGAGCAAAAGGCAAACTTGTGCCTTGCTCGCGCCGCCGTGGCCCTGTGCAGCCTTTCTGTGACAGCAGTCTACCCCAGCTGCTCCCGTCAGCTACGCGAGGAATACACACCATTGGTTTTCCTAAATTCCTCCACCAGACACAAGGCTTCCTCTTGAATTCTGTCTTCAACCGTCTTCTTTCCCATCCCCATATCCCGCAGAACCGTGAGGGAGAACCGCCGGGTTTGCTTCCATAGTTCTCCGTTGCTGAAAACAACTCCTAGCAGGGCAAAAAATAAATAAAAAGAATAACTTCCATTTTTATTAATTCTAGCGGAGAGTCTTTATATTAGAAAGTGACAAGGTCACCTAGGCAGAAGCGTAAATGTCACTGAGCCACACTGGCGGGGCTCTTTCTTCTTCTTACCAGGCCATAACTCACAATGAGCGTGGCTTGGTCACAAACAGAACGTCAGTGGCTAACTGGTTTGCTTTCACTGAATCGATTGTTTCATGGAGACATTGTGCCACCTTCACAAGCTTAAATACGGATCCGTTATCCTTTATAGAAAATGTTGGAATTATGATAGATAGTTCCATACATTTCTCTGGATGCTTAAAACTTCTCAATTCCTTCGCCTATTTGGAATCTTGGCAACTTGCAAATCCACACACATTCCCCAGTAGGAGGCATACCTGACCCCTGGGAGATGTGCTCCGCCAACGGGAAACTGCCTCTGCCGGAAAACTCCTCACCCCGCTCCACCAGGGCTTCCTTCACCGCCTTGTGCCCGTGCAGCACCACCGTGCGCTGCGGGCCCAGGTACACCGTGAACACCGGGCCGTAGACTTTCGCCAGCTGGGAACCCAATGGGAGATGCAAGAACAGTGAGAATTTCAAAACCAAAAATGTAGAGAAGCGAGAGAAATATCTTTGATCATTCTGCAGTACACCTGAAACTAACACAAAATAATACTGAAAAGAATCCCTAGGACCTAACGGGGTGCCTAATACAAAGTAGGCATTCGCTAATTTGCTGAATATATGCTATACTAATAACTTGTGCAAAATAATTATTATTCACCTTTTAAAGAAATGGAAATTAAGCTCAGAGAGATTTTTCAAATGTGTCCAATGTTGTAAGTTAACAAATGGAAGCTCTGGGTGCCGACCCAATCCCTTTGAATCCACAGCCCCAAACCAAGCCAGGGCTCTGGTATCTAACTGGCTGGGGGAGACAATTTCAGTAATCCCTTCGAGACTTAGAGAGCTATTGCCATATAAACAGCTAAGAGTGGAGCAGTTATTCACTCATTCTTTGACCAAATATAATAGAAACCGTGAAAGTTCCTGAACTTTTAGTTATTTCTTTAACTTCACATCAGTGTGTGCTTTTAGGAAAAGTTTAGAGTTGTGACTCTATAATTTAAAATTGAAAGTAATTTCATTGCCATTAGAGCTCATCGAAGAATAATCACTAGAAAGAGGATTTGGGTCACAATATGCACAGGAAATTCCTACTTTTGGCAACTTCAACAATCACCTCATGGACAAGTACACCCTTTAAAATCATGTCTGACGGAAAAAGACAAGGACCATATGCTTTGACTCCTATGTGGGATCTAAAACAGAAAGCAACAAATGAGCCAACAGAACAAAACAAACACACAAACTCATAGACACTGACAGTATGGTGGTTACCAGAAGGGAAGGAGGGTTGAGGGGAGGAGGAAGAGGACAAACGGGTGAAATTCATGGGGACCAGAGGAGACTAGACTACGGGTGCCGAGCACTCAATGCAATACACGGATGCTGCCGTATAGAATTGTACACCAGAAGCCTGCAAAATGTTATTGATCAATATTACCCCCATAAATTTAATGACATTTAAAAAAATAAAATATCTGGGTGTCCATTGGGCACTTCCCTTTAAAACTACTTCTTTCAAGCATGGTGTCTGGGACTGCATTTTACTTAGATATAAGGCTGTCTTACTTACTCATTGCAAATAACTGAAAGGAAATTAATCGTACTTAACCTTGAGTAGGGATTCGTTGATGTTCTTGGTATCGATCTGTAGAATATTTCCAATGATCGGGAGAGGCGTGGGGCCAGGCGGCAGCTTTCCTTGGGCATAGCTTCTGTTCCACAGAAAAAGGAAAATCAAACAAGAAAGACAAATCACCAGGGCTATGAAGAGAGCCATTGATGTGCTTTGCATAAATGCAATTGAAAGTTTATAACCCAAAGATTTTATAAATACTAAGTGCAAACTGATCTCCCCACATGTGATAAGACTTTGAACTTTTGAATAAATATTGTTTTATTTTCAGTGAACTTTGACCTGCGGGTGGAGAGTAAACAAAACAATTAGAAAACAGACTCATAGATAACAAACAACAGAATTTCCAGAGGTATAAAGGTTAGGGCAGGACTAAAAAGGTAAAAGGTATCAAATATATGTTACGAAAGGAGACTAGACTTTGGGTGGTGGACACACAATAGAATACACAAATGTATTATTTTAAAGTTGTACACCTGACATTTATATAAGGTTATTAACCAATGTTACCCCAATAAATTTAATTTAAAAAAATTAGTAAAGAGAAATATCTTAGTTTTCAAATGAGTTTTAGTTGAAAATTCCAACTAAAAATAACTCTCGCTTCTTCAGAGATGGCCACATCTTAATAGTGAAATTGAAAGCTAACAAATTTTCAAAGGGGTAAAATTTATAATCTTGACAAATGATGAAAGGGAAGGTCTCATATCAAAATTCATCATCGCCCTGGCCGGTTTGGCTCAGCGGTTAGCGTGTCGGCCTGCGGTCCTGAGAGACCCGGGTTCGGTTCCCGCTAAGAGCACGTACCTCGGTTGCAGTTTGTCCCTGGCCCTGGTCGGTTGTGCGGGTGGCAGCCACTCGACGTGTTCCTTTCCCATCGATGTTTCTCTCTCTCTCTCTGTTCCTCTCTCTCCCTCCCTCCCACTCTACCTGAACAAAAAATGGAAAAATGTCCTCGGGTGAGGATAAAAAAAAAATTCATCACCAAACGGGCAGAAGAAAGAAGCACTCTGTTAGTGGCTTTTCCCAGAAAATGCAAGAGAAGGCCAGAGTTGACGACAGAGAGAAGGAGGCCGGTGAGAGAGAAGGCACAGGAGGCTGGTCTCGGCCTAGAGTGGAGAGAGCACAACTCCCCTGGCGGGGACCTTCCCTGTTTGTCAGCAGTTCTGATGCCACTTATTCTCATAGGATCTTAACGTGCTCACTCAAAAGAAAATAAATTGCGTTTGTTAATTTAAAAAATAATTATTTTTATTTGTAGAATTCTGTGAAGTTTATGAAGCGCTTTTATGAATAGCTTATTATTTGAATCTCATCATCAATCTAGGAGATAGATATTTTTTATTCATTTTACAGATGAGGAGAAATAAAATCAGAACTGAAGGAATTCACCCAGATTTCCACTTCTAAGGCAGGTAAGAACTCCAGCTCTGGTTTTATAACTTGTGAACATTGCATTGAAAAGTTTCAATTTATTTTTATTTTTTTAATATGCTTTTTTTTTTTTTTTTCCCTGTGGTACGTGCCCCTCTGGGACTCTGGTCCGCAGGCTGACGCTCAACCGCTGAGCCAAACTGGCCAGGGCAGAATTTAATGATCTCTCAAACATCTGTTGAGTAATTATTATCTTGCAGTCTCACTTTGGCATTAAAATTTTGATTTATAATTAAACTGTAACTGAGTTGATAATTTCCCCATAAATCAATAAAAAAGAAAAGTTTGTTCCTTTATGATCTTTGGAATTTCAGAAAACAAGGTTCAAAGATTCAAAGAACTTGATCTAAAAATAATAGAGTCATTTGCTGTCCAATCCCACATCTGATACACACTGCCTCGGGACATTTCTGCTCTTGGAAGAAGAGCAGATTTTAAAACAGTTTATATATTTTTTTGCCCTGGCCGGTTTGGCTCAGCGGTTAGAGCGTCGGCCTGCGGTCCAGAGAGACCTGGGTTCGGTTCCCGCTACGGGCAGGTACTTCGGTTGCAGTTTGTCCCCGGCCCTGGTTGGTCGTGCGGGTGGCAGCCACTCGATGTGTCCCTTTCATGTCAATGTTTCTCTCTCTCTCTTTCATCCTCTCTCTCTCCCTCCCACTCTGAGCAAAAAATGGAAAAATGTCCTCAGGTGAGGAAAACAATAAAATAAAATAAAATAAAATAAAACAGTTTATATATTTTGTAAAAGTCTCTTTCTCTCTCACTGTCTCTCCTCAGAGCCATTCCTTGGCCTGAGAAACTTGTGTCTGAGCTCCATCTATGCAACGTTTTTTTTGGATTCAAATGCTTGACCATTTTTCTCTTCATAGAGAGAAGAAAACTTAAGACTAATTGAGCTGGAATAGATCTTAGAACTCACCTAATGAAATTCTTTACTTCCTTGTTTTACGAGCCACATAATAATGGCTCTGAGAGGCAAAGAGCTTTGCATACACTCACATAGTGGGTTATATTAGATCTGCTAGCTGAAGGGTCTTTGTTTCCTTGAATATAAGATTTTTGGGTGGCAGACAGTCGCCATATCTGGGACTCCAGCAACCTGGTTCACAGTGTTTGCCCTGCCCTGGTGACTCCCTGAGGCCCTGCCCCACCCAATTTTCAGGCCCACCCAAGCTGTTGCCAGTTGCTTAACCATAGGATTGGCCTATCTTGAATCCTGCTTCAGGTTTTCCTAAATTCTTTCAAACAAGCAGCATCTGATCTCAGATAGCCCCATACTTCTTGTTAAGTAATACACAGAAACAAACACAGGGAGGCAGCCAAAATGAGGAGACAAAGAAACAGGTCCCAACTGAAAGAACAGAACAAAACCCCAAGAAAAGAACTAAGCGAAATGGAGATAAGCAACCTAACAGATGCTGAGTTCAAAATACTGCTTATAAGGATGCTCAATGAACTCAGTGAGAACCTCAGCGAACTTAGTGAGGGACTCAAGAGTATAAAAAAGGATCAGTCAGAAATGATGGATGCATAGTCAGAAATGAAGGAGGCATTAACTGAAATAAAGAATAATTTACACAGATTCAAAGAAGCAAACTATTGATATGGAATATAAGGAAGCAAAAAACACCCAATCAGAACAGCAAAAAGAAAAAAGAACCCCAAAAAATGAGGAGACAACTTCAAGCGTGCCAACATTCGCATCTTGGGGGTGCCAGAAGGAGAAAAGCGCGAACAAGAAATCGAAAACCTGTTTGAAACAATAATGGCAGAAAACTTTCCTAACTTGGTGAAGGAAACAGACATACAAGTCCAGGAAGCACAGAGAGTCCCAAACAAGATGAACCCCAAGAGGCCCACACCAAGACACATCATCATCAAAATGCAAAAGGTTCAAGACAGAGAGAATCTTAAAAGCAGCAAGAGCAAGGCAGCTAGTTACCTACAACGGAGTTCCCATAAGGCTGTGCGCTGATTTCTCAAAAGAAACTTTGCAGGTCAGAAGGGAGTGGCAAGAAATATTCAGAGTGATGGAAACCAAGAACCTACAACCAAGGTTACTCTATCCTGCAAAGCTGTCATTTAGACTCGATGGCCATATAAAGAGTTTCCCAGACAAGAAAAAGTTAAAGGAGTTCATCACCACCAAACTGTTATTATATGAAAGGTTGAAGGGCCTTTTTGAAGAAAAAGATAAAATATATGAACAAACAAAATGGCAATGAATACATATCTATCGACAATGGAACCTACAAACAAAATGAACAGGTAGAAACATTCTCATAGATACAGAGAACATTTTGTTGGTTGCCAGATGGGAGGGGGGTTGGGGGAATGGGTGAAAAAGGTGAAGGGATTAAGAAGTACAAATTCATTGCTAGACTGACAAACCTCAAAGGGAAAGGGGTTAGGGGGTGGGAAGAAATAAACCAAAGAACTTATATGCATAACCAATGGATACAGACAACAGTGTAGGAAAAGGCGGGAGGGAGGCGGAAGTGGGGAGGAGGGGATCAATGGGGGAAAAATGAGGAACATCTGTAATACATTCAACAATAAAAATTTAAAAAAATACAATAAAATAAAAGCGACAAAGACAGACTGGATAGAAGATGGAGGACAAACATGTTAAAGAATTTGTAGCTCTGATCCATAGCCTGTCCCCTGATGGTGGCAGCACAGATGCTGGGAGTCGTCACTTCCTGAACCCTTGGTCTTCACACACTGCCGCAGGACCAAGCACCCGGTCCCCATGGTCTGGGCTATATCAAGGGGGTTATCAGGACAGGAAAACCTGAATGCGTATTAAAAAAAAAATTTTTTTTCCTTTATTGATTTTAGAGAGAGAAGAAGGGAGAGGGAGAGATGGAAACATTGATGAGAGAGAACATTGACTGGCCACCTCCTGCATGCCCCAACTGAAGATTTGGCCCACAACTTGGCATGTGCCCTGACCAGGAATCAAACCTGCGACCTCTTGGTGCATGGGTCGATACTCAACCACTGAGCCATATCAGCCAGGCCTAAAGGTGTATTTAAATTAAGAAAAATCTGTAGTCAGTTAGAAATAAACTCATAGAGTCCATTTGAAAAAACAAAACAAAACAAAACAAAAAAACAGATTTTTTAAATCACCTGAATATAAAGGAAATTTAAACATAATATTGAGTGTAGAAAACACTTTTAAAATTTAACTCTCCTCGACAGCCAATCGATGTTTCTCTTTCAGATCGATATTTTTCTCTCTCTCTCTCTCCCTTCCTCTTTCTCTAAAAAATCAATATAAATAAATAAATAAAAGGTAATGTTCCTCTACACAAACATGAGCTAGCTTCAGGATTGTGAATGTTTGTGATAATCTATCTTACCCTCGATTGTAGGGACATCAGAGGTCAGGGAGCAGCGCTTTTTCATCTGAAATCCTTAATTACACCCCAAAAAGAAACTGCTCTGTTAATCTAAGCAGGCTAATATCGATGATGAACATAGATGCAAAAATCTTCAACAAATTACAAACAAACTGAATTCAATATCACCTTGAAAGAATCTATACCACAACCAAGTGGGCTTTATCCCAGGAATGTAAGGATGATTAAACATTGGCAAATCAGTTAATAAGATACATCACATTAACAGAATGAGGAATAAAAATTACATGATTATCTCAATAGATGCAGAAAAGTCAATACTCTTTTATAATAAAAATTCAAAACAACTAGGTGCCAAAGGAATTTGACCTCACAATATAGATCAAATGTGAAAGTCCACATTTGATCGTCCCCAACCCAGCTACGTGAAGGCTGCCAAAGTCCATAGTACAGCACCTAAGCCCAGCCCTAGTGAGTGTGTTCCTGGCAGTATTACTCCCACCCCTCCCAAGTTTCCTCAGTTCCAGGTGGTGCTTCCTCCTTCCCTGGATAAGGTCAGCTAAATAATTTGAGGGTTAGGTGTCTGAAGTTTTGATTAAAGGGTAATCTCATGGAAATGGAACCATTTCAACAAGGTTCTTGGGCCACTCCTGACTTATGTGGGAAGTCCTTTTAAAGTCCCAGAATATGTTACAGAGACCCAGTGTTGAGCAGAGTGGAAAAACCCTTAGATAGGGGCCAGTAGGCTGGGATTATATATAACCCTATTTCCTACTCTTGTTTTCTAAAAAACCTTAACGCATTTTGCTTCATCTTTCTGAGAGTTGATTGCTTTGTCCATAAAATAAAAGGATAGGACAAAGGAATCCCCGGAGTCTTTCCAAGATAGATGACTCAGGGATCTGGGCAGTGAAGAGCTACCTAGCACAGAGAGGTCTAGATAAATTTCAGACCTGGAAAAGACAAGACATGAATGATTGCTTAGAAAGAAAGAAACTTGGCCTTGCTTGGATCCATGGTAAGCTCAGAATCCTGACATTTTCAATTTATTTCTTCATCAAATTAACACAATTCTGGTCTTTACCATCAAAATGGCTCTGGGAAATGTAGGAGCACATCACATTGCAGGCAGCATAATTCAGGGGGAAAAGTAGGATTAAAGAGTGGGGTAAAAATATATATATATTTATATTGTTGACAGTATTACAGATATCCTCCAGTTCCCCTTCCTTCTTACACCCCTTCTTCCAACTCTTGCCCCACCCCAGGCCTTCACCACACTATCATCTGTGTCCATTGGTTATGCACATATGTATATAAGTTCTCTGGTTAATCTTGTCCCGTCTCTTCCCCCACACCAAGATATGTCAGCCTGTTCCATGCCTCCATGCCTCGACCTCTTTTGTTTTCAGTTTATTATGTTTATTAGATTCTTCTTACAAGTGAGATCATGCAATATTTGTATTTCTTTGACTGGTTTATTTCATTTAGCATAATACTCTCCAGGTCTATCCATGCTGTCGTAAAGGGTAAGAAACCTTCTTGTTCACAGTTGCATAGTATTCCATTGTGTAAATGTACCACAGCTTTTTTATGCATTCATCTACTGATGGACACTTGGGCTGTTTCCAGATCTTAGCTATTGAAGTAATGCTGCTATAAACATAGGGGTGCATATATTCTTTCTTATTGGTGTCTTAGGATATATTCTTAGAAGTGGGATCACTGGGTCAAATGGTAGTTCCATTGTTAATTTTCAGAGTAAATTCCATACTGTTTTCCATAGTGGCTGCACCAGTCTGCATTCCCACCAGCAGTGAACTAGAGTCCCCTTTTCTCCACATCCTCGCCAGCACTTGTTATTTGTTGATTTATTGATGGTAGCTATTCTGGCAGATGTGAGGGAAAATATATTTTTAAGGAACAAGGCATACACTGTAATTCTCTCTTTCAGTTCAAAGTTATGTTAATTTTAAAAGCTCTAAAGAGACATCCACTGAAAGAATGCTGTATCACCAAAAGTCAACAGTATAAATGTATAAAATTATGGCCTTTCCTCAAACCTCAATTAACTAATCCATCCTAGCTTATCTGTTTATTTGTTTGTTTTACAGTCAGGTCTTTATTTAAAAATCTGATCTGCCAACTTAGCATTTTTCACCATCATGGGGAGCAGAAACTTTAACAGGCTCACAATCTTTTGCTTAGGTGCTGCCTTTGTGGGAATCTCAGCAGCAGCCATTGCTGTCTTTGAGATGCTTGCTTAGCCTCTTTTGCTTCCTTGGCAGCCCTGAGAGCTTGTACTCAGAGAGCCTTCCTAACTTCAGGATTCCGATTCCTCTGGGCCATTATATCAGCAAGAGATGCGCTAGTGATTGGCCCTCTGGAATCTGACGGCATGGTAGGTTCTTTTCTTTTGAATTTCTTCCAACTGTCCCTTTTCGTATTTTATTTTGTAGACAACAGTCTGGTTTATCTGTCAAGCATTCCTCTAGGATAGGAATGCCAACTGGAGTTTTGCCTTAAGAAACTGGAAAACTTCCCGCCAGTCCTGGCGCAGCACCTCCTGTGTCCGGGGTGGATCGTGTACCACTGAGACTGCACAGCTGGACTCCCACGGCTGCCAGCAGGAAGGTCTGGTAAGAGCCATCCTAGCTCATTTAATGACGGTCTCCCAGGTGCCCACTCGCACGCCCTGCCTTTCTTTTTCTTTTTTTTTTTTTTATCCTCACCCAAGGATATTTTTCCATTTTTTTGTACAGATAGAGTGGGAGGGAGAGAGAGGAAGGGGGAGAGAGAGAGAGAGAGAAACATCGACGTGAAAGGGACACATCGAGTGGCTGCCACCCACACGAGCAACCAGGGCCGGGGACAAACTGCAACCGAAGTACGTGCCCTTAGCGGGAACCGAACCCGGGTCTCTCCGGACCGCAGGCCGACGCTCTAACCGCTGAGCCAAACTGGCCAGGGCACGCCCTGCCTTTCTTTACACCATTCTGTACCCGAAGCTATCTTCAAGGCAGAAGAAAAATATTAAAAGAGGCTATTCTTCGAAATCCTTATATATAGTAATTACCACGATCACTGCAGACTCAGCTGTTTGCAAAGCTTGGAAGTAATTAAGCATTGATCTAAGAAAGACTGGGGGGGGGAACCCTTTTATATATTGAGTAGTTGAGATAACTGAGTGTAGGTCCCAGGAGGAGAAGAGCAAAGAGAGAGAAAAAAGGTGAGGTCAGATATCTGAAAGATTACAATCTGAAAGAAAAAGTCCATATCGCTCTAGAAGAAAAATTAGTAGAAATAACTAAAAGCAAGTTTATTTTTATTCTCATTTTTATTAAAAAAAAATGAAAATAAAATGTTTTGTTTGTTTTATTTTCAAACTACAAAAACAGGTAAGGAAAAGAGGAGGAAGAAAACGTCTGCTTTCCTTGTGTCAATGAAGCAAGAAAACCAAATAAAATTTCTGGGGAAGTTGTCTGCTCAGGCCCAAAGTTCTACTTTCATAGGGGAAGGCATGCCATATGGTAGAATTTTAGGATATTGCCATGACCAGAACACAGTGAGTTTGTATATGTTTTAAAATTCAACCATAACTTCACCTGGGGCAATTTGGTTTAGCAGTTGGAGCGTCGGCCCACAGACCAAAGGGTCGTAGGTTCAATTCCAAGGTTTGTACCTTGGTTGCAGGTTGGTGTGTCTCTCTCATCTCACGTCAATATTTTTCTGTGTCTCTGTCTCTGTCTCTGCCTCTGTCTCTCTCTCTCAGTCCTTCCTCTCTCCCTTCCACTCTGTCTGACAATTGATGAAAAAATATCCTCGGACCACTATTTAGTAGAAAAGGAAGCCGCAAGGGCTGTCTCTTTGAAGAAGCCAAATAGTAAGGACGAGTTGGAAACTATTTTGAAATGAATAAAAATGAAACCACAGCCCTGGCCAATGTGACTCAGTTTGTTGGGAATCATCCTGTGCACTGAAGTGCTGCTTCTTTGATTCCTGGTCAGGGCATATGCCCAGGTTTTGGGCTCAATCCCCAGTAGGGGGGCATGCAGGAGGCAGCTGATAGATTTCTCACATCAATGTTTCTGTCTCTCAAAAAAAATAAATAAAAATATTAAAATAATAGTAATAATAAAAATAAAAACACAATACATCAAATCTGTGGCATGCAGCCAAAGGAGTGCTTAGAGGTAAATGTATAGCATGTAATGCTTATATTAGAAAAGAAAAAAAAGTCTCAAATCAATGATCTAACATCCATCTTCAAATAACTAGAGAAAGAAGAGCATATTAATCTAAAGCAAGAAAAAGAAAGAAGTAAAAAGGATAATTATAGAAACCAAATAAATAGAAACAAAAATTTGTTAAAGAACAGATTCATTAAGAAAAGAGGAGAGAAGGCACAAATTACCAACATCAAGAATGAAAGAGCCCTGGTCGGTTTGGCTCAGCGGTTAGAGCGTCCACCTGTGGTCCACAGAGACCCGGGTTCGGTTCCCGCTGGGGGCGTGTGCCTCGGTTGCAGTTTGTCCCCGGCCCTGGTTGGTCGTGTGGGTGGCAGCCACTCGATGTGTCCCTTTCACATCGATGTTTCTCTCTCTCTCTCTCTCTTCCTCTCTCTCCCTCCCACTCTATCTGTACAAAAAGTGGAAAAATGTCCTCGGGTGAGGATAAAAAAAAAAAAAAGAATGAAAGAAAGGTCTTCCTCCCTACAAAAGGGTGAGTGACTTAGCTAAGTTCTTGCAACTAGGAAGTAGTGAAACTAGTCCTGAAAACAAGCTCGATCCCTTCCAGAGTGGGATCCAGGAGAGTGGAAGCCTGGGGGAGGCAGGTCTCTCCCCATCTGTCACCAACTTTCAGATGCCTCTCAGGAGGGATGACTCTCCCTTAGCAGAGGGGGTCCAGCAAGGAGGAGAGGGGGGAGCAGTAAGGGCAGGATTCAGACATGCTAAACACATTGAAGCAGAAAGATAAAAAGGCATCTCCTCAACCTTAAGGTGAAGCCCAGAGCCCAGATTCATTCTTCTGGTACTCATTTTGGTTCAGTCTGTCCATTGCCCTTGGCCTTCACCCACTTGCACCCAAAGGCACTGCAGGGATGATATGTGGGCTCAAACCAAATCAAGCTCTTTCTTACCACCTCTAGGCTGTGCTCACCTGTGTAACAGGACTGACTGACCCTCACCCCAGGCCTTGAACTAGAGCCCCGCCTGCCCGAAGGGCCGGTCATCCTTCTCTTCAGACGCCAGGATTTCCTGTAAAGCAGGAATGACGTGGACTACTTTAGTCTGACTCCTGTTTCTCCCGCAGCATCTAGTCAACCTCGGATTCCTTGCCGATGCCAAGGCTGCTGAGGGGCTGGGAAGGCTTTCAGCTAAAGACGTAAGAACATTCGTGTGAGAAGTTAGAGAACATTCACCACACCGCCTCCCTTCAGAAGCAAATATTATCCACAGAAGTAAACATGTAATCACAGTGGAGTCAACCCTCTCTTAGTTCAACAGGAGATGTTCTGCCAAGGTTTGGAGGTATGTTTGTCATCAGAACTGGCTGCTGATTCAGTGCAATGAGTGGCTTCTACCAAAGGCTTTTAGCAATTCAGTTCCTTGGCCTGATCCCACTGGGCGGAAATGCCTTCTTTCTTTCTAAACTGATTCAACACCATCATGGGAAGAGACTGTTCAGAGGAAGGGAGGAGGGAAGCCCAGCACAACCCTCCGCTGGAGGCTCTCAGCGCTTGGCCACCTGCACTTCTCCACGGAGCAATGTTTCAGGAAACTGTGGAGGTCAAGAGTTTCTGAGCCAGGCCAGTGTGGCTCAGTGGTTGAGCATCAACTTATGCACCAAGGGGTCACTGGTTTGATTCCTGGTCAGGGCACATGCCTAGGTTGTGGGCCTGATCCCCAGTGGGGGGCATGCAAGAGGTGGCCAATTGATGCTCTCTCCCGTCGATGTTTCTCTCTCTCCCTCTCCCTTCCTCTCTAAGGTCAATAAAGAAAAAAATTTTTTTTAAAAAGGAGTTTCTTAGACATTGGCTCAGATGTTCCCATCCCACACACTCCCAAACCGAGCCCTGGCCTTGGCATAGCAGACCTGTCAAGGTTGGGAGTTTCACCCCTTTTAGAAGTCTACTATTCTTATGATTAATTCCTCGGCTTAAAGCTGGGCTCTCTTTCTTTATATTCTACTAGGATGGACCTCTGGCCTCCACGCTTAGCTTTTAATTGATCATTTTCACCCTTTCTCATACTTTTTTCCAAAGTATCAATCGAGCTTGGCAATAAGCATCCAATTCACTGTTCTTACCATTACTATGTAAATCCATATTTTTTTTTTGTTACTCCTCACCCAAGGATATTTTTTGCATTCATTTTTAGAGAGAATAAAAGGGAAGGGTGGGAGAGAGAGAAACGACGACGTGACAGAGACACATCAATTAGGTGCCTCCTGCATGCGCCCTGACCATGGCTGGGGATCAAACCTGCAACCAATCCTTCCATGCATGGGTCGACGTCTAACCACTGAGCCACCGGCCTGGCAGTAATCCCATACTCATCCAATGCTTCATGCATTCCCTTCCACAGGGAAGCCAACCCCATCCTCCCTCGGTGAACATTTCAACTGCCTTTCTCTGTGTGCCAGGGCTGTCATGCTGTGTTGGTCAGCATGGACTGGGTCCTCATTGCCAGCCAAGCAACAGGTGAGCCATCCAGATCCCATCTTGGCATCTGCTTTGAGGGGCCACTCCTGATACCAACTGCCAAAGGTTAGTAACCAGCAGTTTTATTAGGGAGGCTTTTTAGGATCATCACCCCGGGGGGAGAGAAGGAAAGCATGACCGGCCCTGGCCGGTTTGGCTCAGCAGTTAGAGCATTGGCCTAAGGACCAAAGGGTTGGGGGTTTGATTTCTGGTCAAGGGCACATACCTGGGTTGCAGGTTTGATCTCGGGCTCTGGCCGGGGTCATGCGAGAGGCAACCAATCAATGTGTCTTGCTCACATCAATGTTTCTCTCTCTCCCCCTTTCCATCCCTTCCACTCTATCTAAAAAAAAAAAAAACAATGAAAAAAATTCTCAGCTGAGGATTAACACACACACGAAGGAAGGAAGGAAGGAAGGAAGGAAGAAAGGAAGGAAGGAAGAAAGGAAGGAAGGAAGGAAGGAGGGAGGGAGGGAGGGAGGGGGGAGGGTGGGAGGGAGGGAGGAAGGAAGGAAGGAAGGAAGGAAGGAAGGAAGGAAGGAAGGAAGGAAGGAAGGAAGGAAGGAAGGAAGGAAGGAAGGACTGGGCAGAGAAGAGCAGCGGAGCTACGGTGCTGTCTCAACAAAGGACAGGTAGCCTTCAGAGCCATGTGAGGTCGCGGAGAGGGACTTTATGCCTCTTATCAGTGGTTCTCAACCTTCCTAATGCCACAACCCTTTAATACAGTTCCTCATGTTGTGGTGACCCCCAACCATAAAATTATTGTTGTTGCTACTTCATAACTGTAATTTTGCTACTGTTATGAATCGCCATCGGAAATATGTTTTCTGATGGTCTTAGGCGATCCCTGCGAAAGGGTCATTCGACCCCCAAAGGGGTTGCGACCCCCCAGCATGAGAACCACTGCCCTATACTGCTCAGTCACTGCACGTGAGCTCCCAGGGACAAGTGAATGACTTAGGACAATGAGGAAGAGGACTGGTAACTGATGTCCGTCAACCAGCAGCACTGCCAGCAGCGAGGCAGAGAAGCCCGTGTCCTGCCTGCAGGTGGACTGGGCACCACAGCACCTAGGGCAGCAGTCTACAACGCCAATAACCCACCGAGCTACATTTGAGCTTACTCCCCCAGCGGAGCCACACCAGCCAGGGCCTTGCATCCTATTCTACCAGTGACGAAGCATTCATTTATGGATTAATCTAACAAACACTTGTGCACTCTCTCTCTGCTCGGCGCTGAATAGACAAAGCTGGAGAAGACTGAGGCCTGGCTCTTGTAGGGGCTTCACCCTTTCAGGAGACGAGTGACTTGTGTCTTGTGTGATGCGTCCCAAGGCATGCCCTGAATACAGGGCATGGGAGACGGCATCCTAGGCACGGCGGCCATCAGACGAGCCCGTCTGGAGAAGGATGCTGGGGCTTCATCTTGAAAGGCTACTGATGTTGCCCTGGCCGGTTTGGCTCAGCGGTTAGAGCGTTGGCCCGCGGAATGGAGAGTCCCGGGTTTCGTTCCCAATAAGGGCAGGCACCTCGGTTGCAGTTCATCCCTGACCCTGGATGGGGTTGTGTGGGTGGCAACCAGTCGATGTGTCTCTCTCATGTTGATGGTTCTCTCTCTCTCTCTCCCCTCCCATTCTGTCTGAAGATAAATGCAAAAAATGTCCTCGGGTGAGGATGGAAAAAAAAAAAGGCTACTGATGTTAACTAAGTCAAAAAATGGAAGAAGAGTGTTCTAAGTCAAAGCTTGATCGAAGTGTGTGACTCTGGCTTTTTCCTTAGTTGTCCAAAGGCTTAGCAATTAAAGAACAATGCAGGTCAGCCCAGCCAGTGTGGCTCACTGGTTGAGCATCAGCCCATGCACCAAGAGATCGCCGGTTTGATTCCTGGTCGGTGGGGGCACAACCCCAGGCTGTGGGCCTGATCCCCAGTGGGGGGCATGCAGGAGGCGGCCAATCGATGTTCTCTCATAGATGTTTCTCTTTCTCCCCCTCTCCCTTCCTCTCTCTAAAAATAAAGAAAAAATAAAGAAAGAACAGTGCAGGTCCGACCAGAGCTGTCCCAGTATACCCCTTCCATTCTGCCTTCAGTTTAGAGAAAGCACCACAGAAAAAAATTAAATCAGATAAATATGATAGGCAAGAAACACAAGAAATAGGCCAAACCTTGGATTGATCTTGGCAGGAAGTAACTTATAAACCAAAGGCTGGGGAAGAAGTGTTCTGAGCCACGGGCCATGTTAACACAACTCGCACCCGGGGCAGTAATGCTGACAGCCTGTTTCATTCGGTCAGGAGTTCGCCCTGGAGGCCGAGGCCAAGGGCCCCAGTGGAGACACTCCTGGTCTGGCCTCCACAGGAAGCACGGTGCCCGTGGGTAACAGTCACTGACCAAGGATGTGTCAGACATTTGACTGGCAATTACCTGAAGAAAGGGATTGAAGAAAGTTCTAAGAATCTATTACCTTCTAATCAATAAAACCAAATCAGTTATTACTGTACTTATAAAAGAATCAAACTGTTCATATTGATTTCCCAAACTGCAAAGTTTAAGCTACCTTGCCTTTTACAAATGTAGAAACAGAAATGTAGAAATTTAACATGAAGTCTTTACCTGAGGTTTCGTTCCTAGTCGTGTAGACCAGAACTGCTCCTGTCCACGCTGTGTACGGCATGTTCTGGTTTCAGAGATCTGAGGCTTGGAATCCTCACACTGCTGTCTCACTAGGTCCTTGTTATTAGAGCAAGCCCTGCAAGTTAGTCCCTTCAGCAGAGGGCAGACGCTATTACCCGTGGTGGTGACCACTGCTCAAGGATGTGGCCTTTTGGAGGAAGGAAGGTTGGATGGAGTGCCCTGGCCACTCTCCTAACAAATCGCTTAGTCTGTCTCGGGAGGGTTGCGGACGGCACTGTTTGAGCAAGACTTTTTTAGGGGTTAGTCACCAGGAAATGATCTATGATGACCTTAGCTCTCTGACCCGAGACCCCATAACAGCCAGGGCCTCTTCTGAGAGGACACATTTGCCATTTCCGTGAGTAATCTGCAGGGTCAGTGCTGCTGGCTGTTAGGGGGTCTCGTCCCTTCATAGAGGGGGTTG
Source organism: Molossus molossus (assembly GCF_014108415.1). Lineage (NCBI taxonomy): Eukaryota > Metazoa > Chordata > Mammalia > Chiroptera > Molossidae > Molossus > Molossus molossus. The sequence continues at coordinate 28,108,794 of NW_023425352.1, read as the reverse complement.
AACTGGCAGCAACCCGCCTGCAGAGGGACTTACTAGGGAATATTTTAAGGCCACTGGTAAAGCTCCCCATTATTTGGAAAGCATTCATTTCCTCAGATAAACCCCAGAAAGGCCAGATGTAAAGAAAACATCACTTCATTATAATACAACAAAGTCTATTAGCACCAAGTTAGAAAGACAATTTGGGGCAAGCTTCAAAGAAACATCAGCACATGGCTTGTTCACACGCCAAGTTTCTCACACCCGGAGGGAAAAGCTGCAAATCTGGGAAGTGGGGAACCCAAGGCAAGAGGAGCGGTTCCAGAAATCTCAGCTGGCTTGAGACAGGAAATAGAACACAGGGTCAAATGATCCAGGACACCACACGGCCGTCGAGTCTATAAATTTATTGAGTAAAAACAAAATCAGTGGCAGACATTAAAATTTGGTTTGGTTCAACTCCGGCTGCTGGCCACCCGCAGCAGAGGTGCACCGAGGTGAAGGGAAGACGTGGGGAGGCGGCCTGGGGACACTGGACAAACAGGCTTCCGGTCCGTGCCGAGCCAGGCATCACAGCAGTGCGCGGCAGTTAGCAAAGTGCGGGGGCAGGACACTGACGGGGCCGGGATCAACCGGAGGAAGAACCTCCGAGAGAGGAGAGGGCAAGGGTACTGAGGACATGTTGCAGCAGGGGCCGGTTGGAGAACAGTGTCTGGTGCGCATCAGCTGGTTCACTTGGGGAACACAGTGACCACGTCGTAGCCTTCGGGTGGGGTGACCCGCTCCCGGGCATGCTTTTCACAGTAGATTTGATCTTCCACAAAGAAATGGCCCTTCTGTTTCAGGTTGGTGCCGCAGTCGGTGCACACGTAACACTCAGGGTGGCGGTGATGGTCCCGCAGCTTCACAAACACGCCGCTGCAGAGGAGGGAGGACAGGGCTCGGTCAGGGACAAGCACAGGAAGGTGGCACCCGGGCCAGGGGCTCCTCCCACGAGGCCCATGGAAAGGCAGACCAGGGCCTCCCCATTGGCCTCCACTGATAAAGGGGCCTCTCATTCCTGGGGTCCAGAGACATTACTTTAAAATCTTCCAGAAGGCCCTGGCCAGTTTGGCTCAGCGGTTAGAGCATTGGCCTGCGGTCCGGAGAGACCCGGGTTCAGTTCCCGCTAAGGGCATGTACCGTGGTTGCAGTTTGTCCCCGGCCCTGGTTGGTCGTGCGGGTGGCAGCCACTCGATGTGTCCCTTTCACATCGATGTTTCTCTCTCTCTCTCTCTTCCTCTCTCTCCCTCCCACCCTATCTGTACAAAAAATGGAAAAATGTCCTCGGGTGAGGATAAAAAAATAAATAAATAAAATAAAATAAAATAAAATCTTCCAGAAGTCTCTCCCACTTCAACAGAGCAGCCCTGCTTCTTCGGGTTTTACGTGTTCATAACCCAGGGGTGCTGTGGCGAAGGGAAACCTTCCCCGTGGGACACAGAACCGACCTGGTCTCTGCTCCGTCTCCCAGGTAGGAGTGTTCGCCCATGAACCCAAAACGTACAACGTATAGCACTCCCCGTATTTTCATGGTTAACAGCCTGCAGGCCCAGTGCCCGGGGAAGGCTGATACTCACACAATGCCGGTGCCACACTTGTCACACATGGGCAGCTTCTGGGCATTTCCAATCGATGCAGCCACTTTGGTGACCGGAGCCTTCACGCTTCTGAATCCCGAGGGCTTGTTGGGATCCCCTATAATGAGGAAAACACTTGGGTTGGTCAGAAGGGCAGGATTGCATAAATACCACTTAGTGCTTTCAGACATTTATATGTCCGTTCCTGCAAGGCCATGGGCCATGGAGTCAAACGGACCTCACTCTGCTGCATGATCCTGGGCGAGTTACTGAACTTCTCTGGTCCCCAGTTTCCTTTTCTCTAAAAAAGATCATTTTATTTCCCTCACAGTAGCACAAAAAGATTTTAAAATGCACATAAAGCCCTCCCACAGTGACTGCACGTGGTCAGCCCTCAAAACACAATACATCCTGACTAAATACATGCAAACAGTGGTATGGGAACTTAAAAATGCCTTAGATAAAATAAATGAATGAATGAATAAATAAATAAAAACATTCTCTAGTCATCGAAAGACTGTGTTTAGATGCTGAGAGAAATCCAATCCACAAACAATCACGACAGCAGAGCTGTGAACGGCAGCCGGAGGACAAGCACCTGCTATGGTAACGCTCCTGAAGGCGCTTCGTGCGTGTACCGTGAGCTCCTTGCTGGGTGCTGAGCTGACTACAGCCCAGTTCATCAGGCCTTCAGAGCCCTAGGTCATGGCAGCCACTAATCATGGTAAGTTTCTAATTTTACTGTTATTGCTATATATTTGGCTGGCTATGTTTCCACCTCACTTATTTCTTTACTATGATGTCGCTGGACTGCAAATTAATAGAACACCAGAATCCTGCTTTATGTGCTTTTCAATATTCCACAGAGGCTAGCATGGGGATCAGCAAATAACAGAGGCTCAACAAATACCCAGAGATGCATGATGCAGTATCATGACAAATGCATGATGGTCCCTACCTGAGTCCAACAGGCTTTGGCCCAAGAAGCTAGAGAAGTCTCTATAATGGATGTTCTGAACAGACACCTACGTGCATCCCATGCACCAGAAGAGATGTCATAGAATTCCCAGACCAGGCTATACCCCAGGCCTGCTGAATGAGCACCTCCGGTGCAGGGGCCCCACAAGACCCTGTCCAAAACCCACTTCTTTAGACTAAAGCAAATGTTCTCAAACTCTACTGTGCACCGGAGTCACCAGGAGGGCTTATTACAATATAGATGGCTGGACTCAACCCCGTTTCTGATTCAGCAAGCCTACAATAGGGCCTGGAAACCACTGGATAAGATTTTTAAAAAAAAAGGCTTTCTGTGTAAGGTGAGGGAGGTGGGCACGGTCATCGGAGAGGCAGCCACGCTGGGCAATCCTGGGATGAACAAATAAGGACCCTGGCTCTCCTTTTAGAGACTGAGTTCCTGTATATTGACTGGTATTCCTGAACCCCAAATTGAGATGTGTTCAAATAAGCCACATTTATCATTGGCTGGGCACAGATTATATATTTTGTCCACGATTCTTCATACCCTTCCTACCCCTGCCATGCTTCCCAGTACGTCTGTGATTCTCTACTGGGGGTAATTTTGTCCTTGAGGGAACAGTTTTGGTTGTCACAACTAGAGGGGAATGCTACTGGCATTTAGTGGTAGAGGTCAGAAATGCTGCTAAACGTCCTAAAATGCATAGGACAGCCTCACCACAAGGATGAAAAGGGCCCAAGATGTCAACAGCACTTAGGCAGAGAAGCCCTGCTCTCGGTGGAGTGTACGGTCCATCTCACGGACCTCAGGCTTGGACACGTGGGCCCTGTTGGGAATGAGAACATTCGTGGAGCCAGGCAGAGCGCTGCCAAGCCACTGCTTACCAACAGCCCATCATAACAGGAGCAAGAAATGCTTGTTGCTGCAACCCACTGCTGACTCATACGATGAGAGCCAACTCGGGGATACTTGGCTGCCTTTGGGAGAACAAGAGAGAACAGTTCATAGCAGTCTGGGATTTTAACGGCCCAGTCTCTCAGGTTTCCCATCCTGCAATGGGGAAACGAATGGACACAGATGTCCATCTGGCAACACGTGTGAAGAGGCAGAGATTAGGAGGCTCTGGTTGCCACCGTTTTCAGCTGTGAACTCTGTAGGTAGGCTTGGGGAAGACTTGATGCTGTGTCATTGGCAGGTGCAATGGGAAACCACCTTGGTGCTTTGGTTATCTCCAACCCCAAGGCCCTTCCTGCCTTCCCAAACCTTTCTCCCTTCCTTGACCACAGTCCCAACTTGTGTTTATTACAATGTTTTGTGTGCATTAATTTGAAATTTAAAAAATATTTCATTAAAATATCATTTATATCTTGATTAATACACTTTCAGTGTACCCAAGGTGGATGCCTCCCCTCATGTCACTCTGATCCTGGCCCTTCCTGGGGGTGCAGCTTCATGCCTCCCAACATCCCAGGGAGGCTCCCTCATGTTCTGCTGTTGGTGCTGGGGCCACCTTGGCTGCCCACGCTCTGTGGAAAGACGGAAAGGGCAGCGTCTCCGCACACCTGGACAGCTTGCAAAGGAAACGGACCATGCTGAGGAACCAGCTCAATACGGTCGTGGTCTCGTATGTGATGGGCTGTTTTTCACATAATTCATTCTCAATCAGCACGGGGTGCAGGAGGGTAGGAGAGAAGGAGGGAGGAACATGGGAGCCTCACTCAGGAGATGGAGAATCCACATCCCTTTGTGGAATAAAGGAAACTCCAAATTGGGCACAGCAGGAACAGTTGGAGAAAGCCATCCTGGCTAGGGCTTGTTTGGTCCTGCAGCGCCACCTGCTGGCTCGAATGTCTTCTCTCCCTTATTCAGTTAACACAGCAAACTCAAAGAAATTTCATTTAACTTTACTGCACACTCAACCAACTTACAGTAAAAATATCAACTCCCGACTTCCGGTCAAGATGGCGGCGTAGGTAAACGCGGTATCACGTCCTCCCACAACCACATCAAAGTTACAACTAAACTACAGAACAACCATCATTCAAAACCGCCTGAAATCAAGCTGAATGGAAGTCCTACAACTACGGAATTAAAGCAGCAGCCACATCCAGACTGGTAGGAGGGGCGGAGGCGGAGAGGCTGGTCCCACACCCACGTGTGGCGGATAAAAATCAGGAGGCTCCTGCGGCTGGGAAGGTCCTCCCTGAGGACTGAGGGGTCCCCGTCCCACACCAGATGCCCCGCTCAGGGTTCCAGTGCCAGGAAGAGAATCCCCATAACTTCTGGCTGGAGAAACCAGCGGGAACTGAGGCTCAGGGAGGCTGAAGCGGCTGGAGCCCCAGGCAGCTCCCTAAAGGGCCCGCGCACGAACTTATCGGACTCACTCCCTCTAAGCTTGGAGGGGAGGCAGCTCGAGGGGCGCCAGAGACATACAGGGAAGAACTGAACTGTTTGGCATTGGAGCGAGGGCTGGAGAGGGAGCTTTCTTCAGGACAAACGTGCTGTCAGAGGCCTTTGTTCCTTTGGTGAGCCCTTCCTGGGGCAGCAGACAGAAGCCATATCTGGGATTCCAGCAACCTGGCTCACACTGGTAGCCCCGCCCTGGTGACTCCCTGAGGCCCCGCCCCACCCCACCCAACTTTCAGGCCCACCCAACTTTCAGGCCCACCCAAGCTGTTGCCAGTTGCTTAACCATAGGATTGGCCTGTCTCGGATCCTGCTTCAGGTTTTTCCTAAAGTCTTTCAAACAAGCAGCATCTGGTCTCAGCTAGCCCCATACCTCTCGTTAAGTAATACACAGAAGCAAACAGGGAGGCAGCCAAAAAGAGGAGACAAAGAAACAGGTCCCAAATGAAAGAACAGAACAAAACCCCAAGAAAAGAACTAAGCGAAATGGAGATAAGCAACCTAACAGATGCTGAGTTCAAAATACTGCTTATAAGGATGCTCAATGAACTTAGTGAGAACCTCAGTGAACTTAGTGAGGGCCTCAAGAGCATAAAAAAGGACCAGTCAGAAATGATGGATGCACAGTCAGAAATGAAGGAGGCATTAACTGAACTAAAGAATAATTTACACAGACTCAATAGTAGAGTACATGAATCCAAGAAGCAAACCATTGACTTGGAATATAAGGAAGCAAAAAACGCCCAATCAGAACAGCAAAAAGAAAAAAGAACCCAAAAAAATGAGGATAGTGTAAGGAGCCTCTGGGACAACTTCAAGCGTGCCAACATTCACATCTTGGGGGTGCCAGAAACAGAAGAGAGAGAACAAGAAATTGAAAACCTGTTTGAAACAATAATGGCAGAAAACTTCCCTAACTTGGTGAAGGAAACAGACATACAAGTCCAGGAAGCACAGAGTCCCAAACAAGATGAACCCCAAGAGGCCCACACCAAGACACATCATCATCAAAATGCAAAAAGTTCAACACAAAGAGAGACTCTTAAAAGCAGCAAGAGAAAAGCAGTTAGTTACCTACATGGGAGTTCCCATAAGGATTTCTCAAAAGAAACTTTGCAGGCCAGAAGGGAGTGGCAAGAAATATTCAGAGTGATGAAAAGCAAGAACCTACAACCAACATTACTCTATCCTACAAAGCTGTCATTTAGAATCGATGTCCATATAAAGACTTTCCCAGACAAGAAAAAGTTAAAGGAGTTCATCACCACCAAACTGTTATTATATGAAATGACAAAGGGTCTTTTTGAAGAAAAAGATAAAATATATGAACAAACAAAATGGCAATGAATACATACCTATCGACAATGGAATCTACAAACAAAATGAACAGGTAGAAACATTCTCATAGATACAGAGAACATTTTGTTGGTTGCCAGTTGGGAGGGGCATTGGGGGAATGGGTGAAAAGGGTGAAGGGATTAAGAAGTACAAATTCATTGCTAGACTGACAAACCTCAAAGGGAAGAGGGTTGGGGGGGTGGTAAGAAATAAACCAAAGAACTCATATGCATAACCAATGGACACAGACAATAGTGTGGGAAAAGCTGGGAGGGGAACCAGAGTGGGGAGGAGGGGGGCAATGGGGGAAAAATGAGGAACATTCAACAATAAAGATTTTAAATATATATATATATATATATATATATATATATATATACATATATATATATATATCTCAGCTCCCTTAGGACCAATGGACAACTACAAAAATTTCCAAATTTTTCTTCTTTCAGTGAACCTTGTACCTCACAGCTTTCTGGAGAAAAAGTGAAAATGAGTTGAGTCAAACACAGCTTTCTATCCACTTCACTGCTCAACCACCTTCACGGCTCCACATGGTCTACAGAATCATGGTCCTTAACCTAGCACCTGGTGGTCTGCCACGATCTGACTCCAGGCCATCAAGGATTCTCCTGGAGCCCTGCCATCAACCATAATGAGCCTCGACAATGAGCAAGTCCAGCTCTCTCATCCCAGAGCCTCTGTGTTCTTAGCCCATGATGTCTCCTTCCAAGTTTCTTCTCGTTTAAAGCCTCCTTCAAAAGCCCTGGCCAGTTTGGCTCAGCAGTTAGAGCATCGGCCCATGGAACAAAGAGTCATGGGTGTGATTCCACTCAAGGGCATGCACTTTGGTTGTGGTTCATCCCTGTCCCTGGTTGGGGTCGTGTGGGAGGCAACCAGTCGGTGTGTCGCTCTCATCTCAATGTTTCTTTCTCTCTCTCCCTCCCTCTCACTCTGTCTGAAGATAAATAGAAAAATATCCTTGGGTGAGGATTAAAAAAAAAAAAGTCTTCTTCAATGGACAAATGAGTGGATAAACAAGATGTGGTATATACATGTCATATTGTTCAGCCTTAAAAAGAAAGGACCTTCTGCCCGGCCAGTGTGGCTCAGTGGATTGAGCATCATCCCATGGACCAAGAGGTCCTGGTTCAATTCCCAGTCAGGGCACATGCCTGGGGTAGCAGGCTCGATCCCCAGTGGGAGCCGATCAATGTTTCTCTCTCACATAAATGTTTCTACCTCTCTCTCTCTCTCTCTAAAAAATAAATAAATAAAAACCTATTTAAAGGAAAGAAAAGAAAGGACCTTCTGACACATGCTACAACATGAATGAACCTTGAGACGTTATTTCATTATTCTGTGAAATAAGCCAGTCACAGAATGACATGATTCCATTCAGGCGAAGCTCCTGAATGAAGTCACGGTCACGGAAACAGACAGTAGAACGGTGGTGTCCAGGGCCTGGGGGAGCGGGCAATGAGGACTCAAGTGTTTAACGGGTACAGAGTTTCACTTTTGCAAGATGAAGAGTTCTGTGATGAATCGGTTGACTGCAGCACCACATGAATGTACTCAATGCCTCTGAACTGTTTCCTCCAGAATGGGAAGACCCACATCGAGTGTTTGGAGGTTATCACCAAACCTGGCTGCAAACCCGGAGGCCCCACTGACTGTGCACCTGCCACTTGGCCCATGTGCCGTTTCCTTAATGCTTTAAACCACCTGTGAGGCAGCCATTAGTAACCTCACTAAATCTGTGCAAAACGAGGGCTGAGGGACGGGCAGATGCTGGGTGCCAGGGTTCTCTCTGCAATGCAGTGCTGCTGGATGAACCAGATGCCTCCTCAAATGACAGCAGCCCTCCTTGTGCATTTGCGACATAGAAGACACTGTCCCTAGCTTGACTACTTCCTCTGAAATGAAACCTGGCACTTGAGCTCCCCGAGTGCCTTCTGCAAGTGGGGGGTTCCGTTTAGATGGGAATTTACGCTGTTTCACTCCATAAAAAATTAATACAGCCCTGGCCGGTTTGGCTCAGCGGTTAGAGCGTCAGCCTGTGGTCCGGAGAGACCCGGATTCGGTTCCCGCTAAGGGCATGTACCTCGGTTGCAGTTTGTCCCCGGCCCTGGTTGGTCATGCGGGTGGCAGCCACTCGATGTGTCCCTTTCACATCGATGTTTCTCTCTCTCTCTCTCTCTCCCTCCTGCTCTATCTGAACAAAAAATGAAAAAGGGTCCTCGGGTGAGGATAAAAAAAAAAAAATTAATATAAGTATGCATTAAGGGATATGAGAGAGACTATAAGATCCATGATCTCCCTCTTGTTTTTTTAGCAAAATTTTTATTTTCTTTGGAGCAAGAAGATATCCAGCCCAGGGGGGAAAAAAACTATCCTTCTCAGACTCTTTTGCAACTAGATATGGTCATGTGACCAAATTCTGGTCAAAATGTAAATGGAATAGTAGTGTGGGACTTCCAGAAAAGAGAAAGCTGGCTCATCTGGAAGGGGGACTTCCCAGCTAGCCCTTCCCCCAATTCTTCCTTCCTGGTGCCTGGAAGTGGGCATAATGGCTGGAGCACCAGCTGCCAACTAGGACCACGAGATAATCTTGAGAACAAAAGCCACCTTGGTAGATGGAACACGGGATGGAAGGGGTCCAGATCTTGGAGTCCAGTGATCCTGACATGAGGGCATTCGACTAGCCCTGCAGTATCTGTCAAGGTCCTAGTTTGAACTGGAATGGACTGACTTTTCCTCTCTTAATTGAAGGGTCTTCCCTTACTCAGAGTAAGCTGTGGTTTCTCACATGTTTTGACAAAACTGTCACCCTCTAGGGCTGGCCCCCAAGTCACTGGTCATGGGGGCTTGATAAGGGAACTTAATTCTGAGAAGGCGCATGACTCCCCAGCTGCACAGGTACTCCAATCCAAGAGGGAACCACTACAACAATATCCTTTTCGCATAAAAGAGGAGCTCTCCTAACTTCCTGTGCTTGCAAACTGTCCATTTCCCAAAAGAACCCACCCAAACGGGGAGGAAGCCTGGGTGTTGGGGGTGTTTAGTAGGGAACTTTCAGCCCAGAAGGAGGCGGGCTACTCTTCCAGGGGACACTCAGCCCTGACCCTCACCGGCTGCCTGAGCAAACACGTCAACCCCTCTGGAGCCAGGCTGAAGCAGGGGTCATAGCAGGAGCACCGACAACCTCTTCACAGGCAGGCACCCTGGAGAGAGGAGGAGTGGGGGTAGAAAGCAGGACTCCTGTGAGGGGCCTGTGCCTCAGAGAAAGGGACAAGGCAGTGTGTGCAGGCTGAGCACCAGAGATCAGCAAGGGGCGCTCAACAACTCTGGAGAAGAGGCATTCCTAGCTAGGCGCATCCTGAGAACCCAAAGGCACTTACGGAGCCACCGCCTGGGAGGTGGGTGAGCCTGAGGGCTGCTGCTCACAGGTCGCCTTTGTGAGAATGGAACAAAGCCTCCCTTCCTCCACACACCCATCGTTAGCAATTTCTCACAATATACGGTCGGTGTTCAATTAAGGTAGTTTTACTGCTAACCACTTGAAAATCACCGTAATAAATGCACAGCAGATGATGTGTACAATCGAAGACTATCTCCCAAGACCTGCAGAGGCACACAGGTGGCCCTGGGTGCCTCGGGCATGAGTTCACACCGGGCAGGTGCAGGCCGGCCTGGAGCCTCCTGACGAAGTTTCAAACCTCATTCTTGTTATGAAGCACCTACTACGTGCTGGTCACGGTGATGGGTGTTTGATGCCATTTATAACACTGGATCCTCACAACCAATCTGAGAGGGAAGGATTTTGATTCCCAATTGAGAGATGAGAAAACAGGCCTGGAAAGGCTCAGAGATGCCGAAGGCCACGAGAGGAGGATGTGGCTCTCTGGAGGCCGACCACCCAAGAGCGAGACCGTGGCCCTGACGTGAAAGCGCAGTCCCTGGCGCCACCGTGCTGATTCCCTTTCACTGTGCTGGTCATCATCCGTGGTTTCCACCCACTCACACCCCAGAAGCGTGGCATGTGGCGCAAACCAAACTAAAGGTCAAGGGACAGCCCAACAGAATCCCACAACAGTCAAGCTCACATGACCTCAGCTGGGCCAGTGTGCTGGGAGCTCGCTCATTCATGCATTCATCCATCCCCCCCACCCCCAGCTTTTAGCGTTTTAAAAGCCACACCTTCCCAAACACGCAGTGCCCCTCCCAGCCAGCACCCTGCGGTCACCTGTTTCGACAATGACTGGCCCTCACCCGGGGCCTCAAGCAAGAGCCTCTGCCCACCACAGAGCTCATTACCTTTCTCCTCAGATTCCAGGATTTCCTGCAAAACCAGGAATGAAGTGGACTGCTTCGGGGGCTCGTTTAACTCCTGCTTCTCCTGAAGCATCTTGTAAACTTCAGATTCTTTGTCAATGACGAGTCCACTTGGAGACTGAGAGTGCTCTAAGCTGTAAAGAATGTTTGGAAATTCATTAAGACGGGTCAGAAGTTAAAACAAACCCAAACAAAACAAAGCACTCAGCAGGTACCCCTCCCAAGGGAAGACACCTGGAACCGAGGGGTGGACGACACCACCCTCCTTTTTTTATCCTCACCTGAGGACAGTTTTTCATTTATCTTTAGACAGAGTAGGAGGGAGGGAGAAAGGGGGAGAGAGAGACCGAGAGAGACACATCGACTGGTTACCTCCCGCACGACCCTGACCAGGGCCGGGGACAAACGGCAACCGAGGTGCATGCCCTTGGTCGGAATCGAACCCGGGTCTCAATGGTCCGCAGGCCGACCGCTCTAACCGCGGAGCCAAATTGGCCAGGGAAACAGCCCTCCTTAATACTGCCCGGTGCCTGGAGCCCGAGCTGGCTGCTTCTTCACTGCAGCCAGAAGCAATTTTTCAAAATAGTTTTAGTCACTCAATTGCTTTTTGGCCCAATCCCATGGAATGGGAATGCTTTGCTCCTTTCTAAATTACACAAACAACATTATGCCAAAAGAAAACTTAGAAACGGGAAAATGTCAACCACAACCTGACCACTAAAAGCTCAGCGGGGTCCCCTCAGTCCAGGCATGTGTGTTCCTTTCATTCCCCAGGCGATCAGAGTGCCTGCTGCCTCTGTAAACTCTCATAACCCTCAGCAAGGAGCTCTGGCCTCCTCGCCTCGCCACGCCTCGCCCCGCCACGCCTCGCCCCGCCACGCCACGCCACGCCATGCCAGTCCTGCCGGTTCACAGGGGTGGTGGAGAATGGAAAGTGCTGCCCTGGCCGGGTTGGCTCAGCAGGGGGAGCAGCGGCCCAAGGGCTCACCAATGTGTCTCTCTCACATCATGTTTCTCTCTCTCCTTCCCTCCCTCCGGTGAGGATTAACAACGAAATGCAAGTGCTTTGGAATACCGTAGAGTTCTGTTCCACTGCAAGGGAGGGGCAGAGGCCTCGGCTCAGGCCCAGTGACTGAGCAAGCCTGGCCTTGCCTCCCACACCTTCCCCGTCGTTCTGGGTTCCCCAGACCGGGTGAGACAGGCAGAGCTGGGGCTCTTTCCCCCAGAGCCTATTCTGCAGGGAGGGACCTCTGCGGCCTGCTCGGGAAGGAGTGGTGAGACCCCCAGTCCCCCACCTGCCGGTTGTCCTGAATCCCAGGTCTTCACAGCACCCGCCCCCACCGCGGGTCCATGACACCACCATGCCATGGCCATGCCACCGCCACGCCACTGCGTAGCAGCACCGCTGACCCGCTCTGCAACGTGTCCCTCGGCTTGTGTTCGACCAGAGGCCACAGTGGTATTTTAAACACGCTGTCAAGATGTGGCTCAGTGTCCTCATCCAACTTACAACCAATATTTACAGTGTTGATAACAAAATACAAATGTAATCAAATCCATGTCCTTTGGACGAAATGTTCATTACAAAGGAGAAAGGCCCTAAAAGACGTGGCTGTTTTCCTCTGTAAACACACCGCCGGCCACGCTGGCTCAGCCGGCTCCAAACTGCTCTGCAACCCAGCAGCCTCAGAGCCTGTGCACCTGCTGCTCCCTCGGCTCCCACCCGTCATTCATCTCTGCTCAGATGTCCTCTTCAGAGAGGGCTCCCTGACCCTCCCCACCCCGTCCCTCTACCCCTCACTCTCCTGCACTTTTCTCCTGATTCCTCCTGTCTCCCCCTAGAAACTAACCCCAGGAGGCCAGGGCCTCGGTCTGTCTGTTCACCATTGAGTCCCCAGCCCTGGATCAGCGCCTGGCACAGCGTCGGGGCTCAGCAGGAATTAGGGAAGTGAGTGAAAACTGCCACATGGGTCCAAGTCCCTCTCTCCCCCTTGCTGCGCCCTCTCCCTGCTCCTGCGGGGTCACAGGGGATCCTCTAGGGCAGTGCGACCTCCCAGGGCTCTGCCGGGGAGATGGGTAGCTCAGCTCCTGAGCCCAGATCACCTCCTGCCTCTCAGCCTCAAGTGCTTTTTCAGAAGCCATCACCCCCTAGCAAAGAGGGACAGTGTACCCAGGGAGCCAAAGAGCAAATATCAGAAGGGGGTACAATCTATCCATGCAGACAGGCAGGCGTGTGTGTAAACAAGCTGTTCTTTGTGAGTGACAAGCCACCTGCCACCCAGCCCACGAGGCTGCTCCTGGGCCGTAAGGACACAGGCAGTACCTTCGTACCCACCAGTTACACATGCAAACCAATGACACTGACTGTGTTTTACTCCCTCAATTCCCACCCACGGCATAGTTATTTCACATTCCATTTTAAAAAGAAAACTGAGGTATATGTTTTCCCTGGGTAATTCTCCCCGAGGTCCCTCTCCCTCTCCCTCTCCCTCCCGGTGACCCTCCTAGGGCACATGACACACTCAAGTCCACAGGAAGCTGCATTACTTGCATCATCGGAGCTGCACGTTTTCCCTTTGACCGCGATCAGGTTCTCACAACAGAGGAGAAGCCCTTGAGGGGTGACATCTGCTTCACTGCTGCCAGGGAAGGTCAACATTTAAGAACACTGACTCATCAGCTGGTCACTTGTGCTGACTGCGCTGGTCCCTGCCTCCTTCCGTCCCTCCCACACGCAGGGGACTGTGGGGGCCTCCCTGGCAGGCGATGGCCACCTGGAGAGAGTCGTGTTAACCAAGAGCCTAGTCCTTCAGCCCACCACTCCGCCCGTTGTTTGTTACATGCCTCCGTCTTTCTTTGGGTCTTGAGTTCGACGCTTGCCCCAAAATAAATGTACGGCATTATTTTGGATGAATCTTTTTCCTGTTACACGCAGAACTATTTTAAAATCCAGAGCAGACCATGGAATGTGCTTAGGGAGCCGTCCCCCCTCTCTGGTGTCTGCTGTTACGTCTGGAAGCCACCAAGGGAACACTAATGACGGAACCCAAACCGCAAGGTCCTCAAGGATTCTTCCACCAAAGTATTTCCATGATTTAAAAAAGAAAAACAGTTTACAATTTTCCTCAAACAACGGTACTCTCTTTCTACCGTTTGACAATTTATAAAGCATTTCCAACATCTATCTATCACATTATTCAAAGCATTGACATACACCTCATTCAGAAATAATATCCTAACACACAAAGTCTAAGTCTTAGACTGTAAGATATTAGTAAATGACACCACAATATCTTAAAAATTAATTCTAGGATAAAAATACGCATTAGAAATGGAGCAAAAAAAGAAAAAAAAACCACTGTCATTTCTATATATAGTAACAGCAATGAAGGAAATATAGATAAGGTTTCAAAGACTATAATACACATGACGGAGTCTCCAGGACAGCTTGTGCGGGTGCGTGCTAAGAGTCCCCACATGCTTCTAAATCCAGTCTTCACCACTGTAGCAACAGAACACAAGAGTGTGACCTAGTCCACTCCTTTGGCGTGACTAGACATTGCACTCTTTGCGTTCCTAGCTCTTGTTTCTTCCTGAGTCACACTTGGTGCAGAATGCACGCCAGTTACCTAAATGTTTACTATTTTCTCCTACTCTTTTAGGCCCTGACACAGGGCCCGTCTCCCCGGGGATAGCACAGACAGGCCACTCCCAGCCCGTGGAGGTGGTGGACACAGCCAAGCATTTAAGGATGCCGGGGGTCTTCAGACGGTAAGAAGAAACTCCCCTTGAGCCTGCGACCTGCTGTGACACAGGCCTGTGCCAGCCAAAGGAGCAGCTGGGGTGGAGGTCAGAATGTCAAGGAGGACAGAGAACAGCACACCCATGGTCTGAGAGCTGGATCAGCACAGCAAAGAAACAAGTAAACAGAAAGACATCCATCCATGTTCACGAATTGGAAAAATTAATACTGTTAAACTGTCCATACTACCCAAAGAAATCTAGATTCGATGCAATCCCTATCAAAATACCAAAAACATTTTTTTTTTCAGAAATAGAAAAAGAAATCCTAAAATTTATATGGAATCTCAAAGGGTCCCACACAGCCAAAACAATCTTGAAAAAAAAAAAAACAACAACTGGAGACATCATACTCTCTGATGTCAATGCCTATTACAAAGCTACGGCAATCAAAACAGTATGGTTCTCGCATAAAGACACACAGACCAAATGCAACAGAATATACAGCCCAGAAATAAACCCTGACATATTTGGTCAAATGATATTCATTAAGGGTTCCAAGAATAAAGAACACAAACAGAAGATCTCTTCAACAAATGGTGCTGAAACAACTGGATATCTGCATGCAAAAGAATGAAACTAAACCTTTATCTCACTACATATAAAAAGCAGTTAAAATGGATTAAAACCCTGGCCGGTTTGGCTCAGCAATTGGAGTGTCTACTTATACGAGGTGAGAGCTAAAGTAGTCACTCTTAGGAAGTAGAACAGTGGTTGCCAGGGGCTGGGGGAAGGCGGGAAGGGAGAGTTACTCAATGGGTACAGAGAGAGTTCTGGTTTTGTAAGATGAAAAAGTTCCAGAGATCTGTCACACAGCAATGTGCTTATCATTACCACCACTGTACTGTACACTTAAAAATGATTAAGATGAGCCCAGCCGGTGTGTGTGGCTCAGCAGGTGAGCATCGACCCATGCACCAAGAGGTTGCTGGTTCGATTCCCGGTCAGGGCACATGCCCAGGTTGTGGGCCTGATCCCTGGTGGGAGGCATGCGGGAGGTGGTCAATTGATGTTCTCTCTCATCGATGTTTCTATCTCTCTCTCCCTCCAAAATCAATTAAGAAAAAATTATTTTTAGCCCTGGCCTATTTGGTTCAGCAGTTAGAGCGTCGGCCCACGGACCAAAGAGACCTGGATTCAGTTCCCGCTAAGGGCACGTACCTCAGTTGCAGTTTGTCCCCGGCCCTGGCTGGGGTTGTGTGGGGTTGATGTGTCTCTCTCACATCGATGTTTCTCTCTCTCTCTCTTCCTCGTCCTCTCCCTCCCACTCTATCTGAAGATAAATGCCAAAAAAAATGTTCTCAGGTGAGGATAAAAAACAAAACAAAAAGAAAAAAAATGTTTTTTAAATGATTAAGATGATATATTTTATGCTATGTGTTTTTACCACAATAAAAAAAAGGTGAATCCTTAGAACAGAAAAAAGGAACTATTCAGATACTTAAAAAGAAATCTCAGTAAATCAAATAAATCTCCAGTGAATTATGCTGAGTAAAAAAAAAAAACCAATTCCCTGAAAGTTAGATATTATATGATTGCATCAATATGACATTATTGAGATAACAAAATTATAGAAGCAGGGAGCAGATTAGTGGGCTGCCAGGGTTGGAGGGGTGCAGGGATAGGAGGGAAGTGAGTGTGGCTATAAAAGGGCAACCCGAGCCCTGGCCAGTTTGGCTCAGCGGTTGGAGCGTCGGGCTGCGGTACAGAGAGACCCGGGTTCGGTTCCCGCTAAGGGCATGTACCTCGGGTGCGGTTTGTCCCCGGCCCTGGTCGTGCGGGTGGCAGCCACTCGATGTGTCCCTTCACATCAATGTTTCTCTCTCTCTCTCTTCCTCTCTCTCCCTCCCGCTCTATCTGAACAAAAAATGGAAAAATGTCCTTGGGTGAGGATAAAAAAAGGGCAACCCGAGGAACCCGTGGAGGCGGACACGTTCTGTGTCTTGACCATGTTCATGTCCATAGTCTAGACTTGATGTTGTGCTGTAGTTTCAAGATGTTACCGCAGAGGGAAACTGGGTGAAGGGCATAGAGAAGAACTCTGTACTATTTCCTGTAACTGCATGTGAACCTACGAATACCTCAAAAAGTTCAATTAATTTTGAGAATCCTTTCCCCAAATGATGGAGGTTACGTGCTAACTGGAAATGACGTAGAGGTTTCAGTACCTGACATTCACACAGGTGCAGGTAGAGGGGGTGCGTGACTGAGACCAACCCTTCGTGTCTGAGATGCCCCAGCCTGGTTATCCAGTGTTCACCAAAAAATGCAATTCTGGGTAACCCTACATAACCATGTTTAGAAAGGGAGCCTGGCCAGAACGCTCCCTACGTCTTAGTTTCCCAAGGCCCGCTGCTGGGCCTGTAATAAGAAAGCAGAGGAGAATTATGGGCACCGGGAGGAGCAGCACCCGGACTCCAGAGCCAGTCCTCTGTGGCTGTGGGCAAGTTTAGCTGGAGGGCCAACAGCCACCTCGTGACAGAGGTTTTCTGATCCAGCCCCGAATGAGCCGGGTTTAGCACAATCCCCATCATTTGAGCAGAACAATGCTTCTCGTTATTCCTACTGCACCTGCTTAGAAATCTCCTCCGCAGCACATGGGGCGTTGCTTGAAAACACAATGTGGAACTAGTATCCTGGGACGGTGGTGTTGGTTACGGGAGCCCAAGCGGTCACTCCACGGAGAGGCCACTGCTCCGCAAGAAGGTGACTAAGGGCACTGGCTGACTGAACTTAAGCTACAAGGCTGGGCGAGAATTTTACTGTAAGTCACAGCAAAATGCTCCCCATGGCACCTGTCTACACGCTTCTGCTCTTCTGGGGGAAGCCCCTGGTACTCAGAAGTGATGGGTGTGGAGTTCCTCATGGGCAGTGAAATCAGTAATAACAGCACCTGCCGGGGGCCAGGCACCATCTCGCCTCGTCCTCTCAGTAACTGGTGGGAGGTGGTTATTAGCATTATCTGCACCTCATGACAAGAGGACAGAGTCTCAGAGAAGTTTTCTGGTTTGCCCACAACACACACCTGGTAAGAGGCAGAGTGAGAATTCAAGCTCAGGCCCCGCTGTCTACGAAGCCTGTACCTATAGGAAAAAATCGAGCATCATCCCACAGATAATGAAATCTAGGCCCCAAATCACCAGAAATGATCCAAGAGCCCCTAAACTCAGTTGAAAGAGGTCAAAGGGCAGGTGAAAGCTTAATGCTGAACAGAGACACTTCCTGCACCCAGGTGCACGGGCGGAACTCAATAAATGACCATTAAACTGAACGGATCCACAGGCCCCCCTCTCAGCTGGGTGCGTGCTGGACGGCCAGGCAGGGATAACCCCCTCTCGCCTCCCTTCCCAGTTAAATCAGGCGATGACAATGCTGTCTGTGTTCTTGTCCGATGGGGACATGGCCCAGGGAAGTCCTACAAGACAGACCGCCACACACACACACACACACACACACACACACCAGGCAGCTTTGAACAAAGAAACTCAGAGTCAGCCCCAAGGAATCAGTGATGACCTCAGATGCAAAGTATGAAGTGAGCCAATTCTGGATCCTCAGGGGATTTCACAGACTAAACAGCGGGGGTGAGCTAGCGCCTGGGGCTTCTGCAGAGGGAGAAAGTAAGGTTACTGAGTGGCTGCTGGGTTTGCAGGAGAATCTTCCTTTGCTGAGGGTGCACAGGGGCGACTCCAGCGACAGACCAGTAAGCAGAGACCCCCACACAGGCAGCACGGCCCCTCCAGGCAGCTTCTCGGCCGTGGGCTCCTGGTATATTCCCACCGTTTCTGGATTCCCCCTCAGAGTGTGGGATGGAGCAGAACCTGGGTCCCCCTGCTTAGAAAATCTGGAAGGAGACTTTGGATAAAAACTCAGAGACCACTCTAACCAAAAAGTCTGCGACAGGTGGGGACAGGGGCTGGAAGAAAGGATTGCACAGTGTCCCAACAGTCTCAGATTTAACTGTTTCAGATTAAGGGAAGGGAGCAGGCAGGGAGCCTGAGAGAAGAAAGAAGACATTAATGAAGGACTCACGGCCAAGGCCATACTAAAAATACCTCCCAGGCACATATTTCTCCCAATGCGTAGCAGCTCTTTCAATTACAAATGTGTCATTTCCTGGGTTATTAAATTCAGAGGACAGAACATTCCACTTGGGGACAGTAACAGAGGGTCACATTCTCAGCCTCCCCAGCACCAAAGCAGCAGAGAACAGGGATCATGGCCCATGGTGTTCCCACCACTCAGCTCCGCCCTGAGCTGCTGGAAAGAAGGTCAGTGTGCACCCGTGGAAAGCTTGGGTGGCCCAGCATCTGCTGTCTCGGGAACCCCACATGCTCTGTCACCTTGAAGGACATCAACATCTCAAGCCAGTAAGGCTCTGCAGGAATCAGAATTTGGGGGGAGAAGCATTTACTAATGCCTTGGTCACCCCAACGAATGCAGGAACGGCTTGTATGGCCAAAGTCCCACAGCGAAGCATCCCCTACTGGACTCTAAGAAATCACACTGCCTTTCAGGGCTGGGCACAGGGACCTGCGTGCGGTGGTTGCCAATAACAGCTGGCTCTTAGGAAAAGGGGAACTATGTCTGGAACCTCTCACGCCTTAACCTCTCCTACCCTGCCCTGGAAGCAACGGATTTGCAATTTCTTCACCCTAAGTGCTGGGCAGATTCTTCTTAAAGGTGAACTGGGGAGAAACAGCAGCAAAATGGGCTTCCGCGCTAACCCAGATTCCATTCGCTCCTCCGAGATCAGACAAGTTTGGACCACACAGTATTTTCCAACAAACTGGACTGTCACCAACATTAAAGATCAGGACATTTCAGATAAAAAGAAGCATTCAGACTTCTGTTTCAACACAATTAATCAGCAGAAATGGGACTCCTAGGCCAGCATGTGGGGTCTGGCTGGAGCCAAGGCGTGGTCCCCATTCCAGATGGGTATGCACTGGCCAGCTGCCACGGGCCATCCTGCTCCCTGCCCGCACTCCGAGCTCTGCCCTCGTGCCCTTAGCATCTCTGCCACCGTTGGGTATTTGACAGGGCAACTGGTCGAGTAGTCCATCCCCCACCCCTTCGCCCACAGAAAATTGGTCCCATCTCTTACTCTCCATCCTCAAACCCAGCTCTTTGGCACGATCTGTGGTATTCCTAGTGCTTGAATTTATCTTCAAAGAGTTTTGGATGGAGCAAACACTGGGCTCCTCTGCCGAGTCAAGACATAGAGGCAGCTGTGGCCAGAGTCAAGACATAGAGGCAGCTGTGGCCAAACGGTCAGTGACAGGAGGGAAGAAACCTCTCCAGTTCTGAGCAAGACGGTCCCTCGGACTTCTCCACACTGCCCGCTGCAGCCCCACCCCCGTCCTGGGCAAACCTGCCTCTGCCTGTGTCCCAGGTCAGAACCTGTTTGCAGAGACACGTGTTTATATCCTCATGGACTTCTTTCTACTATTTCTACTGGCCACTCAGGGAAAAAGCATCCCCAAAATCGCATCACAAAGCCCCTTTCCCTTGCTTGGCTCAGAGGGTGAATACAGCAGAAACCCCAAACTGTAAATACTGAAGAGTTTCATGGGAAGCATCGGAATGTCAAGCAAGGAGTGTGGACCAGAAATATCAAGACAGTAATAACATAGGTCTCACCGAATAACTGATTACTCTGTGCCCGACACAGTACTGGGAATTTCACAGGTTACTTATTTTTACGACAACCCTACAAGGCAGGTGGTATCACTTCCTTTCAGAGATGAGGAAAACGAAGGCAGAAAGTACTGTAGACCTTTTCCTCCCTGGGCCGGTGGCTCAAGCTTCTCCCTCCTGCCTGCGCGCCTGGACCTGGCTTAGAGGACACTTCAGCGCACTTACGCTCTGCCGTTTGTCTCTGGTCCACTGGCTGCCGTCTTGGACTCCAAGGCGCTGTTGAAGTTGGAGATGTTTTCAGAGGAGTAGAGGCCGGAGGGGTTGTTGTACTGGTTTGTGATGACCCTGGGGGCAGAGCCGGAGGCCGGCGAGGCAGTGAAGGGCATGGCACTCCGGTTGTGGGCGCTTCCTATGTGCAGGACCTCCTGTAGGCAGAGATCAGAGGAGAAATGAGGGCGGGGTCCAGCATACCCCTCTCCATGGACCGTGCAGGCCACGTGCAGGGATGGTTCAGTGAGCTCCAACGGCCCTGGCACAACACCAAGCTTCACTGAGGGCTCCGGCGTATCCACTGGACACAGACGGCAGTGGGGGTTCCCACGAGCAGGGCACATGTGCAGGTCCACGCGCCAGCTCTGCCTCTGGTTCTTCCCTGAGGCCCAGCGAAGCTCCTCTCCTGCTGGGGAGCCCTGGGCAAGCCCTTCCTTGATGCCCTGGAGCTGAAACACCTTTTCAGGCACATTCTGGGGGGGCTACCGTAGCAGGAAGAGAAGAACAGGCAGTCACTTTGTGGTCGGGGCAAAGCAAGAGACGATGAAAGGTGGAGATCAAGTCCCCAGGACAGAGCGAGTTAGACAAACAAGATAAAAGGGCCGTCTGGACACTGGGTGACGCCGCTCTGATTGGGCAGAGCCGTGCTCCGGAAGAAGTGGGCGGGGACTTCAGCACCTGTGGTTTCCTGCAGGAGGACAGGGCTAATCGGAGGAAGGCTAGTGGGCACCTGCTGCAGGGGCGGTGCCCAGGAGAGGCCTTCCAGACCCTTCTGTGCTCACCCCCTCGGTCCTGTGAGAACGCCCTCCACCCCCACGGGGGCTGGCCAGTTGTGGATAACTAGACAGCTGCAACACCTCAGAGCTTTTTCAAACAGCCAAACCTTTACTTATTCATCTACTTACTTATTTACATTTCAAAGTTCTTTTTTTTAAATCCTCAGCTGAGATGCTTTTATTGATTTTAGAGACAGAGGAAGGGAGAGAGAATCACTGATGTGAGAGAGAAACGTCGATTGGTTGCCAAGTGGGGATAGAACCCACAACCTTTTGGTGTATGAGACAACATCCAACTAACTGAGCCACCCAGCCAGAGCACAGCCAAACCTTTCAAAACCAACATTAAAAAAAAAAAAATCATCACAGCTGCCCTGGTAGGTTTGGCTCAGCGGTTAGAGCGTTGGCCCCCAGACCAAAGAGTCTCGGGTTCAATTCCGGTCAAGGGCATGTACCTCAGTTGCAGTTCATTCCCCAGCCCTTATGCGGGAACAACCAATCGATGTGTTTCTCTCATATCAATGTTTCTCTCTGCCTCTCCTTCCCTCCCTTCCACTCTATCTAAAAATCAAAGGAAAAATATCCTTGAGTGATAAGGAAAAAAAAAATCATGGCTTTTCTGATGACTCAATTAGTAAGGGGCTTTCTACCCAGGTCTGGGTCATGCTGGTTCCCAGGCAACAGAACCCTCCTTACAGATGACTAACCTCAACCTGTGCCATATTTTCTGGGTTCCCCAGAAATCTTCCTGAACCCTGGTCTCTTTCTTAACACCCAGGCCGAGAGCAACTACCCCCCAAAGAGTTTCTGTCTTCTGTTGCTCTTCCTTTTTCTTTTTCCCCTCTGTTGGCTAAGTCTGTCACACTTTCTTAGAACTTACTGGGTACTGACTTAAAATAAAAGACAACACGGAAATATTCTTTTCCACTATTCAGATGGGCATTCTTTTCCACAAGTCAGAGTCAGTGAGGCCGTACTGTATACATAACCTTGAGCTGATTTCGTCCACAGTAGACCAAAGCTAAGTACACACAGATGGTTCACAAAAGGGGAAGTACGTATAATTAGTTAAGAAAATAACATTAGCACTAATCAAAGAATGGTTAAGTAAATTTTATGGCACTACTAATCCAAGAAATACTACGTAGTCATTAACAGCAGCAGACTAGCAGATGGCGGCCTGGGCCCTGGCCGGCGTGCGTGCCGCACTCAGCTGCAGCCGGGGTGCAGCGCCTCCCTCCTCTCCTTCCCCACAGCAGCTCCCACAGCAGCTCGGGATGCTCGGCACCAGGCTCAGCCCTTAATTTTCTATCTTGGCTCATTTTCCCCTGTCGCTTCCTGTTCAGCTGTGGGCAAGTTATACCTCTCTCTTAGCCCATTTCTCGTCTTTTTTTTTTTATCCTCACCCGAGGACATTTTTCCATTTTTTGTTCAGATACAGTGGGAAGGAGAGAGAGAAAGAAAGAGAGAGAAACATCAATGTGAAAGGGACATATCGAGTGGCCGCCTCCCGCAGGGCCCAACCAGGGCCAGGGACAAACTGCAACTGAGGTTCGTGCCCCTAGCGGGAACAGAACCCACGTCTCCCTGGACCGCAGGCCGACGCTCTAACCGCTGAGCCAAACCGGCCAGGGCCCATTTCTCATCTTTAAAATGAAATAAATAAAGGCTTTCACAAGGACTCGGTGTAAAATATTAGTGTGCCAAGCACAGTGCCTGGCACACAGAGACATTCAACCACTGTCTGTCCCCTTCTCCCTCCACAGAAATACATTTTCCATTAGAACGGAAGTCAAGCCCTCGCTGGTGTGGCTCAGTTGGCTGAGTGTTGTCCTGTGCACCAAAAGGTTGCCAGTTTGATTCCTGGTCAGGACACACGCCTGGGATTGTGTGTTTGATCGCCGGTCTGGGTGCATACAGGAGGCAACCGATGGATCTTTCTCTCTCACACTGATGTTTCTCTCTCTTCCTCTTTCTTCCCCTCTCTCTCAAATCAACAAAAACATATAGGAAAAAAGAAAAAAGAATGGATGTCGGTAGAAAATTCAGGTTGGAAATTCTGTTTTGCACATAAAAGAAATATCTGCAACCCCATGTGAATACTGAAATCAGGCGGTCAATTCAGGGCCTGCCTTTGGGAAGGGATGATGTAATTGTTTGCACTTTGTATTTATCAGTCGCCTAGGAAACACAATAATGAGGAAATATAAACTAGGTGTGTGACTGCTCTGACCTCAGATAAGCTGGGGTGTTGGCTGGCGTTTCATGAGCTGGCAGATCTTTTAATTACAACCCCGCTCTGCTCCTACTCACTCCTCTATCTTAGAATGACTGGAAGTGGAGGCTGAAAAAAACGAGAGGCAGGACATTTTTCACATGAACAAAGAATTACCGGAATCAAAAGAAAAATGTACTCAAGTTAAAACCTACAGTATTTGAGAACTTTTAAAATCTGATGAGAACTACCTTCAAAATGTTAATAGAGCCCTTACCAGTTAGATCAGTTGGTTAGAGCATCATCCCGATACCCCAAGGCTGTGGGATGGATCCCCAGTCAGGGAACACATAAGCAGCAACCAATGAGTGCATGGACGGGTGAGACAACAAATCGATGTCTCTCTCTCTCTCTCCAAAATCTATAAATAAAAAATTAAAAAAGAAAAAGTAATACAGCCCTGGCCAGTTAAGCTCAGCAGTTAGAGCATCAGCCCATGGACCAAAGGGTCATGGGTTTGATTCCCGGCTAAGGGCATGTACCTGGGTTGCAGGTTCGATCACCAGCCCTTGTCGGGGTTGTGTGGGAGGCAACCAATCAATGTGTCTCTCTCGCATTAATGTCTAAGTCCCTCTCTTTCTCTCTCTCCCCCTCCCTTCCTCCATTCCACTCTCTCTAAAAATCAATGGAGAAATATTTTCAGGTGAGGATTAACCAAAAAAAAAAAATGTAATGCAGGTAACCAGATTATAAGTTTAAGATGAAAATTCAAGTATAGTACATATAAAAATATAACTAAAATCTAAGTATTACCTTAAGTGAAAACTAGGATTTTAGATAGATCAAATTAAAATAAAACCACTCCTTATGTATTATAAAATAGATGAGAATGTAACACATTAAAACATAACATTTACAGGAGGTTTACAGTGGCTGGAGCGCCCGGGGCGAGCTGCGCCGTCTGCCGACGCCCAGCTCATAGCCTGAGCCCCGTCTTAGGAACTTTCATAACAGGGGCCGCATAGGGTAACAGGTTCGTGTCCGTTTTGAAATGTTAGATGTAAAGTGATCCTTAATGTGACTCTGAGGATTCTTCAGTATGATTTTTATTATATTAATGGAAAATAATTTTGTAACTTAGATTTCTGACATTTTAATGGAAGCCTTTTGAGAAAATATCGCTTACATACAACCACTCAATGTACCCATGCCAATGCACCCAGTGAGTTCAAGTTCATACAACTTCCTGTTTTATGTATAAAGATGGCTAGGTATGTTATCTTTAGATTATATCTCAATTCACCATAAAAACCAGTGTCCCAAATTTGGAAAAAAATTAAAGCTAAAATCTTCAATTGGGATTAAATCGGTAACAACTATAAACTAATCTGAAAGAAGCTTTTAAAAGCCAGTGTCAATTTACTTATGAACTTATCATTAATAATTAACTTATCCAATAGACACAAACTTTGTAAAAAGTAGTATGTCTGGTGTATGGAATTTTCCAAAGATGTCTAAACTTTCTTCTTGAAGTTTTTCCCCTTTACTTACAAAAGAATGCCCATTCAATGTAGATTATTTAGAAGATGCAATTAAGAAAGAAAGAAAGAAAATCACCTATACTCTAAGTACTGAGAGACTTATGTACAAATATGGGATCCTGGGACAGTCTACTCTCCCAAGAAATTGAGATTGAGCATTGACTCCCTACCACATTTTTCAAAGTGAATTACCACTTCATTTTGGTCATCTCAAAGTCTCACTATAACAAAAATTGAGACTTCCACCCTAAGGACCAAGGAAACCAGACGGTGGGAAACCAGGAAGAGAAGCAGCGTTTACTATTAAACTTCCCCTTAGTGCCTCTAGCTTCCAGGCCCGGAGACTCGAACTTATTTCATCCCTGGTACAACTGATTTTTCTCTGAAGTCTGCATGAGCTGAGCCAGTCAGCTCCTTTATTTTACATGGTCCCACCACCCCATTCCGCACAGGAAGGCTTCTGCCGGCTTCCCGGATTGCCTTCCCACCCCCAGCTTCCAGCCCAGCCCCCGGTGTCACAGCCTGGGGGTTTTCCAGCCCTTTCCTCCCGCAGTTCCCTTACGGGAAGAGCTGAACAAGCGCCAGGACCCAGCACCAAGGGCTCTCCCTGCTGCCTGACCTCCGGGCCACCAGGGCAGGCAGAAACGGGAGTGTGCCGAGGCGTGTCCAAAGCAGGGAAGAGGCTGGGTAGTAAGCGTGCGAGTACTTACTTGTGGCTCAGAGGCTAAATTCATCTTGTACGGATGACGTTTCCCTTCCTCTGTCACTAGAGGAGACCAGACTTTATGTTCAGATCTGCAAGAGAGTGACACCGCTGTTGTTTCATGCATGCTAAATAAATAATATACACTCAAAACAGATGGGAAAATGCTCTCTCTTGCCTGACTCCTAGCCTCTGACCCAACTCTCTGCCACCCGCCTTCTCCTCCATTTGCCACCAGGGTGATCTTCCAAAAGCACCAATCTGCTTATGGCCTGTCCCAAGGCTGCCCACGCTCAGCCTTGAGGGGCTTCTCCAGCTGCTGGGACTTCTTGAGCCTGGTCCTCCCTAGTCTGTGTCGCTGACCCCCGCCACACTGGCCTCCTCCTTGCTCCTAGACATGCCTCACACTGCCCACCTCTGCTCAGAACAGAACCAGCGTCTTCTCCACCTCCCCCAGGGTCTTGATCCAACCAGACACCCAACTTATTCGTGACGCCTGTCTGGACCCAATAAAAGTGATGCCTCCTTTTTTTTTGAGCTTGCAAAGGATTTCTCTGTACCAATCACACAACAGTCTCGGACTGGTCTGTTTTGATGAGTGTGGGTTTCCCTCTCTTGTGGGGAGACTGCCTGGCACAGTGCCAGACATGCATAAACTAAACCTGTTCGATGTGTTGGTAAATGAATCAAAAACCAATTCACCTATGAATAAGTGAATGAATGTCTTAAACGAAGGCCTGAAGGAGAAGATTTGGATTAAGGTGGAAAGGGACACTAGCTTCTGAGGGGGTATTCATAAATGGTGCACCTCCTGTGGTCAGGGCACTGGGGCGTGCAGTTTTGGACATCCTGCCCCCTACTTGGTCCTCCCACCAGTCCGGTGGCGCCAGGAGAAGAAAGCCAAAAACCTACTTCACAGATGAGAACCTGAGCAACGGGTTCATGATGAAGAGCTGCAGAAGCTAAGGTTAATAGGATATTAATGAACAGGTTAAACCCTGGCCAGTTTGGCTCAGCAGTTAGAGCATCAGCCCGAGAACCAAAGAGTCTTGGGTTTGATTCCGGTCAAGGGCACATGCCTTAGTTGCAGTTCGATCCCCAGCCCTGGGCAGGGTCATGCGGGAGGCAGCCAATCAATGTTTCTCTCTCTCTCTCCCTCTCCCTTCTGCCTCCCTACTCTATCTGGAAATCAATGGTAAAATATCCTCAAGTGAGGATAAAAAAAAAGAGCAGGTTAACATAATAGGTGCTCAGAATGAAAAGTGTGAACTTCACACAACAGGAACTACAGAGCCATCAAGGTCGATGGTACCAAATCGCTTCTGAAATCACGCTCTGAAATCAGGCTCCTGCAGAGTGCCTTCCAACACCCAGCGAAGAGAGGATGACACTCCTACCCCAGCCACCACGCCTGGTGCGCCCTCCCCACGTGTCAGCCTGCTGAGAACAGCCAGCTCCCTTTCTTGCTGTGTACCTGAACTTACACTCAGCACTCAGCCTGGTGTGTCGTCATTTTTCTCTGTCATTGTCATCTCCTGACGCAGACTCACTGCTCAGCGTGGTGAGGCAGGAGCCACACCCTGAGCGGATTCTCAGTGGTGTCAAGAAGACATTTTCATTTCGTTACACCTGACGATGGTTAACTGATCATATGTCCTTGCAATTTTGGCTAGTTGTATTGGATCAAGTAAAAATGCAGAGAGACACCCACAATATAAGAAGCACTATGACAACTTGAGAGGAGATAAGCAACCCGAAATTCCAATTCCACGGCCCTCTTCACCTGCCTCTAGCTTACATGGCGCTGAGCTGGGGGAGGGAGGGATTCTGAGGTGGGCGGGGCGGTCCCTGCCCACCAGCAGCTTCCAGTCACGGGAAATGAAGGGGTGTGTCCATGAGCCTTACCTGGCTACAGTGAGAGTCATGTTGTCTATGCAGCTCTTGATCTTGTTCTGAGCTTCCAAGTGCGTCATGCTGCTGGTATTTTCCCCATCGATGGCTGTGATTACATCTCCACTACATAAATTAGCTATAGCCGCCTTGCTCCCAGGAGTGACCTGGAGAAAGAAAAAAAGCAGAGTAGTAGCCAACTAGTTCATTATAGAGGGAGGACTCCAACCCTGCACCAAGACCCGGTGTTCTTCCCACCGAACCTCGTTTCCTTCAAATAAACGACCCAAGCCATTAAACACACACACACACACACACACACACACACCCCATTATGTACAGTAACATCTGTGTCTATATAAAAATCTTTCATGCACAGAAAACAAATTGGAATACTGGACACCAAATTGTTGTTATACATTTCTGGGATGTTTCTGGTTTTTATAATGAGCTTGAATTACTTCTGTAATTAAAAAAGGCAATGAGAGCCCTGGCCGGTTTGGCTCAGCGGTTAGAGCGTCGGCCTGCGGTCCTGAGAGACCCGGGTTCGGTTCCCGCTAAGGGCACGTACCTCGGTTGCAGTTTGTCCCCGGCCCTGGTTGGGTTGTGCGGGTGGCAGCCACTCGATGTGTTCCTTTCGCATCGATGTTTCTCTCTCTCTCTGTTCCTCTCTCTCCCTCCCACTCTACCTGAACAAAAAAAAATGGAAAAATGTCCTCGGGTGAGGATAAAAAAAAAAAAAAAAAAAAGGCAATGAGAATATTTTGAAATCTGCAGTGTGGGTGTAGGATTCACATGGTTTGTCCCCTCCCACCCGAGAAGTGGACTACGGTGAGGGTCATCCCTTGGAGGCGCTGGTTTACGGAGGGTCTATGCTTCTGAACTAATTTTTCCAGATTATGGGCCCGCAATGCTTGAGAGAGCAAATCACTTACTGCAGTGGGTCATCGAAACCCCTCCGCCTACTGACTAGTACATGTGAACTGAATAAACAGCATGTCTCACACATTGATGCACAACTATTTTCTGAGTAAATACAGATGCTATTGTGATGAACAAAATACCAACTCGTTTTGAAGTAGTTCTAAACTCGGAGTAATTTTTGCTATTAGGCATCTCCTAGACCAGCGGTTCTCAACCTGTCGGTCACGACCCCTTAGGGGTCGAATGACCCTTTCACAGGGGTCATCTATGACCACCGGAAAACACATATTCCCCACGGTCTTAGGAACCGAGACACGGCTCCTCTATCGTCTCCAGGCGGGTCCACCCACGTGCAGATACGCCCACATACAACATGAGGAGCTGTATTAAAGGGTCGCTGCATTAGAAAGGTTGAGAACCACTGTTCTAGACCAAGGTATACCGAGCACATTACTACCACGCCAGTGTCAGCCCGTGACTTTTGACATAAAAGACTTTCCTTAATGGGAATTCCAAGTCCCCCCGGAGCAGACTGGTGGTAACACACTCAGATCCCAGTGCCCACAGGGTTCAGGCCTCCCCTTGGAGAGGGCCCTTGACACCTGGGAGCCAGCTGAGGAAGACCTTGTGCCATGTGAGCGTCTGTCAAGTGGAACCAGAGGCCAGAGGCCCTTCAAAGCAAGATGCAAGGCGTAAGCCCTAAGCCTCCATCTCCAATGCGGTTTCCAACCGCACCACACTGAACAGGCCCGCCTCGCGTGGTGGCTGGTGGCTATCACAGTCCATCTCCTCATCCACACCCAACGCCATAAAATGAAGGGTAGATGCCTCGATCCTTGAGGTCTCTCTGGCGTTGACATGCTGTGACTCTATCAGGCAAAACTCCCCTGGAATGTAGCAGGATGTGGAAACCAGTGCAGAGACCCTGACCTCCTCACCTTCCTTTCTGGCTTTCCCATCACCCATCTACCAGAGAGCCAAGGTCAGACCTCTTCTCTTGCAGCCACTGGGAAAAGACATCTACACAGGCAAGCGTGGGCCGCTCTCCTCGTCAGCACGGTGGGGCCAGTCTCTGAGTCACCAGGACACGCAGTGAAAACAAATTCCTCTCCTTTTCTGCTGTCTTCCTGAGAAGACTGATCTGAGGTGACTTCATGTATATTTTGCTTTCTCTAAAGAACAATCCACCCCTTGTTTAACAAATGGCCCTAAGCATCACTTTATTTGGAATTGGCAATGCTTCTGGACTGGCAAACTCTACCTCCAAAGAAAGCAGGCTGATCAAACTCATTTATCATGATCAAACCGAATCGTGTTAAAGAGAGTCCCCATCTAAGCAGCTCCAGAAGTCTTTCTTGTTTCTTTCCCAGTACAGGACCTTGGCACCTGCTATAATCTTTGCCTACTTAACTTCTTCTCATCCTTCAGGTCTCGGCTTCAATGGCTCTGCTCCAAGAGGCTTTCCCTGACCTCCAGTCGTGGCACTTGTCACATTAGGTTTGTACATTTATTTTGTGGGTTTATTTATTTAATGTCCGAGGACCTACTAAACAGTAAGGTGTGTGAGGGCAGATTTTGTCTGCCTCTGGCACTGTGGTATCTTCAGTGCCCAGTACGACGACTAGCACACAGGAAGTACTCAAGTATTTGCCCAGTGAGTGATTGACTCTAGAATATCTAATGTTATTAAATATTTAATCATGCTACTTAATTTTATTCTTAAAAAAATGACTATTTTAAAAGGGATCAAACAGTCATTTCCCTCAACACCGCTATCCTGGAACGTGACCACCCATAAAGCTAAAACAAGGGGGAGCGAGGGGAAAGGTTTGAAGAAATGAAAATAGAAGCTTTTCATTGTATGTGCTCAGCTGCTAAGAGCTCTGGAATTTCCAGCATTTGGTTCAAACCGTCTTGTGGGAGAGGCTTTGCTGCTAAGTACATCCCAACGGTCCCGGACAAGCTAGAACCAGTCTCAAGAGCCCCGAGCCTGAGTAATCAAGGCCTGGCCAACCTATGTTTCAGTCTTACTTTTTTTTTTTTTTTAACACCAAACTGATGGGAAGCCAGAGAGAGTGTTATAAGACATCATCATCAGATGGAACTTGGATGGAATCACACACATATACAGATGAATTCCACACTTTTGTTGTTGTTAATCCTCACCTGAGAATATTTTTCCATTGATTTTTTTTTTTTTTTTTATCCTCATCCGAGACATTTTTCCATTTTTTGTTCAGATAGAGTGGGAGGAAGAAAGAGAGAGAAACATTGACGTGAAAGGGACACATTGAGTGGTTGCCACCAGCACAACCCAACCAGGGCTGGGGACAAATGCAACCAAGGTACGTGCCCTTAGCAGGAACCGAACCCGGGTCTCACTGGACCACAGGCCGATGCTCTAACCGCTGACTGGCCAGGGCTCCATTGATTTTTTTAGATAGAGTGGAAAGGAGGGGGAGAGAAAGAGAGAAACATCGACGTGAGAGAGACGCATCAACTGGCTGCCTCCTGCACAATCCCAACCAGGCCTGGGGATTGAAGCCACAACCCAGGTATGTGCCCTTGACTAGGAATTAAACCCGTGACCATTTGGTCCTCAGGCTGATGCTCTAACCGCTGAGCCAAACCAGCCAGGACTAAATTCACATTCTTTTATGAGCCATTTTGTTTTTTTAAATGGATTTAAACAAGTTATAGATTTGACGTCTACAAAGGGCTTTCACATCCAATCTCCTACGTGAGTTTAATAATGATGACCTCACCACCAGCATATAACTTGACGGATGAGGAAACTGACTCCCAGAAGCTGTGACTGACTCAGGTTCACACAGCTAATGGCTTGAGCCTGAATCTGATACCACATCCCCTTCCTCCGTTCCCTTCCACAACGCCACAAGCAGATGCTCCGAGCCAAGTGCCACGGCCAAAGGAAAATCCAGAATTAGAAAGAATCATGCCCGGCCGGTGTGGCTCAGTGGCGTTGACCCACGCACCAAGAGGTTGTCAGCTTGATTTCCGGTCAGGGCACATGCCAAGATTGTGGGCCCAGTCCCCAGTGGGGGACATTCGGGAGGTAGCCAATCGATGTTTCTCTCTCTCTCCTTTCCTCTCTCTCTAAAAAAAAAAATCAATAAGGAGAAAAACAGGAATCACCTGCATGGCATTCAACAAAAGGTACTGGAATGTCACAGACTCCTGCCGCTGCCTGGGTGCCTCCCCCCATAGGACAAGCATCTCTTGCTCTGTACTGAGCTGGGGCCCAGTAACCTCCTCCCTTATAAAACACACAAATCAGAACACGGACTGAAGAGGGCCTCAGGAGAGACCTGAGTCTGTAACATAGGTTAGTTACTATACTAACTACTCACTGTAATCATCAGTTAATGAGCGCTTTTATGCACCCAGCAGAATTTAAGTATTTGGCAAGGGTTAACTTACCAATTCTCGTGTGATGCTCTCAGGTGGGAATATCACTGCACCATTACAGAGGAGGAAACCACTTCCAGGGGTTAAGTGGTTTGCCTGAGGTTATTAGCTGGTGAGTGGCAGGCTGTGGGCTCCAGAGTCCATCCGCTTAACCCAGAAGACCACACTGTCCTTTCTAATTTCCTCCTGACCATCAGATTCCATCAGAACCAGCTCATGATGGAGTCGGCTTCAACGAAATGGAAATCCTATACTCCCCACCAAAGGAACAGACCCAGCAGTTCAATGGATATCCTCAAAAACCTTTTTCCAGCTTTCCTCCATGGAGACCACACACCTCCATCACACAACTCTTGCTGCCTAAGAATGGGTTTAGGCACAACAATTTCCACTAATGAACAACCTGCCGCTTTCTGCAGAATCCACTCATCTTCCTCACCCCTGCCCCTCCTCCCTGCCAGGCAGACACTGCTCAGAGGCAGCCTGTACCCCCCACACCCCCCCACACACACACACACTGCACGGTCCTAACTGCACCTTTAAGGCCTATGCACTGCTGACAGACGCCTGAGCACACAGAAGGTTTTGAAGAGTTTAGTTTTACTTCTGGATGGTGCAGAATAGAACTATGATATAGCTCCCCTGCTTTCTCCAATTTACATCTAAATAACCAAATACTGCTGTTACACAGAACTGGATGCATACCCACACCGGCCATGACAAGTGGAGAGG
This sequence comes from Molossus molossus, assembly GCF_014108415.1. NCBI lineage: Eukaryota > Metazoa > Chordata > Mammalia > Chiroptera > Molossidae > Molossus > Molossus molossus. The sequence goes on along the minus strand of NW_023425352.1, from coordinate 28,076,217 downwards.
TAACCTTCCTCCGTGGTAATGGCGAGTTTCTACTATATCCCTCCTCTCTCCCTTATTCATTCACTCACTCATCAGACGGCCATTCCTTAAGTACATTCTGAAAAAGTGTAGCTAGTTGATTAAGATGTGGCTCCTGAAGTCAGATGGCCAGGGTTCAAGTCCTGTCTCTGCCACTTATAAGCCACCTGTCCTTGGGCTTGTAAGTGGCAGAGACAGGACTTGACCTTTATGCACCTCACTCTTCTCATCTATGAAATGGGGTGAGAACAGTCCTGACGTCAGAAGGCTGCTGTAAGGATCACATGAGATGACTCAGGCAGAGCACACTGTGGAGCTCTAAAAATGAGTTGTTCTTTGTTGATTCCGGGACCCACACAAGGCACTGAGGTGTATATATATACCTCACCGGACCATACTTTTCCATTTTTAGGTAAGAGTGGAAGGGAGGGAGAAAAAGAGTGAGAGAGAGAGAGAGAGAAACATGTGTGAGAGAGTCACATCTTCCCATCCTCCTGCACAATCCCCACCAGGGCCGAGGATAAACCTGCAACCCCTCAGTTCACAGGCTGACACTCTAACCACCGAGCCAAACCGGCCAGGGTCACACTAGGCACTAATATACAGATGGAAAAGGACGGTGCCTGCCAACAAGGAGCTCACAAACTCCTAGGGGAGACAGGCATGTACAACAGCTGATGAGTGCTGTGCTAGAAGCAAACAAAGAAGCAGTGCGAACCTAAGGATAGAATCAGGGAAGACTCCCTGGAGGAGGTGTTGCTTAAAACTGCAAAGGCACGACAAGAGGTGGGAAACAGCATCCCAAGTTACAGGAACAGCACGTGGCCGGGCATGGAGGAAACGCAGGACCTGAGGGAGAGGAAGAGGATGAGACTAGAGATGTGGAGATCAGGCTGCAAGAACCCTGCTGTTTTTCTTCCAAGAAGACTGTACTTTATCTGGAAAACAATGGGGAACGACAAAGAAATCTAAACACAGCATCTGACTCAACTGCCCAATTGCTGCCAAGAAACAACCATGGAGCCTTAGTTCTGCTGAGATTAAGGTGACTGAATGACAATACTCCCATGATGGCCGTTCAAAGAAACAGACCCACTCAAGGTCACGCAGTCAGCCTCCAGGCCAGCCACGGGGAGGCTGGCTTCCCCAGTGGACCTTCCAGAAGTCACTTCCATTAAAGTAACACGTTCAGTTCACAGCTGGACGGGGCTCCTTTAACTCCCCCGGCTCAACACTGGAAGCTGGCAGACCATGAAATGAATTCAGCCTCCAGTTTTCTTGTTGTTTTTCAACGTCAATTACTTGCCAATATTTACATGTTAGTAAATTTCATACAAAACCCTCTCAGCTTCTTGTGAAAAATCAGAAAACCCAGCGATTCTGGACCCACATTCCCACATGGCAAGAACCAGCACCAGTTGCAGAGCCCGTCCCCTCAGGCGGCGGCCCGTGCTGCCCATCCAGCCACAGCCCCCGCCACGCCATTTGATTTCATTTTCTTACTACCTCACCCTCAACTCAAGACTCGGGAACCCTTCATGGACATGTGTCTGTAACCAACCGCTGGCTTAGGTAAAAAGTTATGTAAAGCTGCCCTGCCCAGGTGGCTCAGTTAGTTGGAGTGCTGTCCTATGCACCAAAAAACTGTGGGTTCGATTCTTGGTCAGGGTACATAACTAGGTTGCAGGTTCGATCCCCGGTCAGTGCGCACGCAGGAGGCAACTGATCGATGTTTCTCTCTCACATTGATGTCTTTCTCTCTCTCTCTCTCAAATCAATAAAAACATATCCTCAGGAGAGGATTGGAAAAAAAAGTTATGTAAAGCAAAATTGTATGTAGGAACATTCTATGACCAGGATTATGAGACACCCTGATGTGCACAGAACAGCAAACTTTTTCTATCTTAATTATCAAAAGCACCTGCCTTTCTCTCTCAACGGTGTCCCCCGGTCAGGATGACAATTGTACTGCCTTCCTTTTGATTGAAATGGGGATTTTAGCCAGATATCTGTCAAACAGTTTACACAGTTCTGATGGAGAGGACCCACACCGCCACCCCACAGGGAGAAAGCATCTCTATTCGGAAGGTTCTCTTTCACCTCTGTGTGTGGACAGAAGACAGGCCGATTTCACGAATGTGCACAGACATTGTTAATCTTGCCCCTCAGAACCAGCATCCAAATCGTAGGTCAGAAATTGACCCAGCTCACCAATAACTCAGGAAAACTGATATTTGCAAAGATGAGGCAATGGATCCCAAACAAGTTAGTCATCAGAAGCCCTGGGGGTTATAAAATATAAATAGTTCTCCACACCCCACCTTGGATTTACTGAAGAAGGCCTACACAGTGAGATCCAGAAATCTACAATTTTTTATTATTTTTTTTTATCCTTACCCGAGGACATTTTTCCATTTTTTGTTCAGGTAGAGTGGGAGGGAGAGAGAGGAACAGAGAGAGAGAGAGAAACATCGATGTGAAAGGGACACATCGAGTGGCTGCCACCCGCACGACCAACCAGGGCCGGGGACAAACTGCAACCGAGATACGTGCCCTTAGCGGGAACCGAACCCGGGTCTCTCCGGACCGCAGGTCGACGCTCTAACCGCTGAGCCAAACCGGCCAGGGCGAAATCTACAATTTTTTAAAGCTTCCCAGAAAATTCTGATGCTTACCAGGTTTGGAAACATCAAGGGGAACGCTGACTGTCCTTTCCACCGAAGTTCTCTCTCTGAATGTTAACTCGTCAGATAAACAAAAAGTACTTGGATATAAATCTCTGCTCCTCCAGAAACAACTGGAAGGGCTCACACTCCTATGAAAGTGCACAGAAGGCCCCGAAGGAAATGTCTATTAGAATAGTATTTCTCTCTCACCAAAAAGAGTTTAAAAAAAAAATAATAGCCCTGGCCGGTTTGGCTCAGCGGTTAGAGCGTCGGCCTGCGGTCCGGAGAGACCCGGGTTCGGTTCCCGCTAAGGGCATGTACCTCGGTTGCAGTTTGTCCCCGGCCCTGGTTGGTCGTGCGGGTGGCAGCCACTCGATGTGTCCCTTTCACATCGATGTTTCTCTCTCTCTCTCTCTCCCTCCCACTCTATCTGTACAAAAAATAGAAAAATGTCCTCGGGTGAGGATAAAAAAAAAATAATAATACAGGTCCTGTAATGTTGGTCAAGATCCTTGAAGTTCTTTGCAAATGGAGTATTAGAGAAGCAACTTCATTCCAGATGTGCCAGTAACTCAACCTGGTTCCGTTTTGCCGTGGCCAGAAAACTCACAACTAAACATAGTACAGTTTCATAAACCACCTGATTTAAAAGTACTGGCGCATCTTTCTCTTGTTCCGTGTTCCATAAATCTTACTATGTGTGTGCTTATGTTTTAAATATTATGAATAGGTTTGGTGTTATAAATCACGTTTACAAGTAGGTGAGAGCATAAATGAAGACAGTTATAATTCGGTCTTACATAAAACAAGACTGGAATAAGGAACAAGCTCAACCTCAGTGCCGTGGGCCTGCAGGGACAACCTCCGTTGGGCTGTGTCGAAGTGAAACTGTATAAGTTTAGGCAGGTTGGCCAGAAAACCCCAAGACTGTTTCAAAATGTTCTTGGTTACTCTATAACCATTTACTCAAGGAAATGTGGCAGTAAAGTGGGGTTCAGGTACTTGTAGAGGACTTGTGCCTTAATCCAGCCTCACTTCACTGTCAGTGCAAAAGGAAGCCATGAACACCAAGGGTGACCGTTCAAAGAGACTTACTGCTCCCAGTCTGAAAGAACAGCCATCATTTCTCAGGTAGGAATATAATTAAAAAGCAGATAGCAAACAGAGCGCCTTAATTTATCAAGTCACTGAGTCTCTCAAAAGTTTCCAAACAAGCCCCCAGGAACCCCATGGGCGATCACCACCCCCCAAATCCTAACCATTCACTAAACCTGTAACATTGGGCAAGTTATCTACGCCTAAGTTTCTTCATTTATCAAGCAAAGCATAAAGCACCACCTTCGTTAGGGTGTTGGAAGGAAACGTGAGACTGCACGTGTTGAGTGAGAAGACTAGCACATGATAAGCACTATATTAACGTACAGAAGTTACCATTAATATTGTGTTAATAGTACCGCCGTCTGCCGATGCTTCTGCAAGCCGTAGTGCTAGGCTCTCTCTACACCTCCTCTTCATCCCCACCACAGCCTCTGAAGACAAATACTTCTATTCCCACTTTACGAAGGGGGGCACTGAGGCTTTGGGGGCTCACCTTGCCCAAGGACACACAGCTAATAGATGGACAGGACAGGGTTTGAACCCAGATCAGGCTGATGCCCAGACTGCAATTTCCCGCATCAAGATGCCTTGAATTCTTTTGTTTTTGTTAATCCTCACCTGAGGATATTTTTCCATTGTCTTTTTAGATAGAGTGGAAGGGAAGGAGAGAGAGATGGAGGTGAGAGAGACACATTGAGTGGTTGCCTCCCAAATGACCCCAATCAGGGCAGTGGATTGAACCTGCAACCCAGGTACATGCCCTTGACTGGGAGTCGAACCAGCGACCCTTGGGTCCACGGGCCAATGCTCTCACCACTGAGCCAAACCAGCCAGGGTAGATGCCTCTAATTCTTGACTGGCTACCATAAAAAATAAGACAGCAGTCTGGCCGGTGTGGCTCAGTGGTTGAGCATCAACCCATGCACCAAGAGGTCGCCAGTTCGATTCCTGGTCAGAACACATGCCCAGGTTGTGGGCCCAATCCCTAGTGGGGGGGCATGCAGGAGGCGGCCAGTCGATGTTCTCTCTCATCCATGTTTCTATCTCTCCCTCTCCCTTCCTCTCTCTATAAAATCAATAAAAGGGAATATATATGTGTAAATAAGACAGCAAGTGCAAAGCAAACAGTTCACCCGGATATGATACACTGACTTTTAAACTGCCATGTGAATGGCAGACAGCCGGGGAGGGTCGCAGCACACTGCCACAGTGCCTGCCTCTGGGGAGGAGGACTGGGGAAGGGTGCGAGGCAGCTTCCACCTTACACTTTCCACATTTTCATGTCGTTGGATCTCTTAACAAGCAAACTTTTTATTGACGTTTACACCCATACAGAAGAGTACACAAAGCCTAGATATACAACTGGATGGATTCGCACGCGGAGAGCACCCCCGTGGAACCAGCAGTTTATTGGAGCTGGTGACATCGCTGAACTTCCGAAGTGCCTCCTTCCAGGTCCTGACTTCCAACACCACCGATTAACTCTGCCTGATTTTGTATTTTATATATATAAAATATAATACATATATTAATATATAAGTACACATGGTTACCCTTTTTTTATGTCTGGCTTCTTTCCTTCACGTGTGTGCTCGTGTGCCCCATCCATACGGGCGCGCCCAGCTGTAACTCCTCCAATCTCAGTGCTGTGGCGTTTGATACCACGTAACACGCTGCTGTTTACTTGTCTGTTTTGCTGTTGTGGGACATTTGAGTTGTTCTGAGTTTGGAGCTATTGTGGACAGTGCCGCTCTGAACATTCTTCACGTGGCTTTGGTGCCCACGTGGACACACTTCCACTGAGCCTTTAACTGGAACTGTCCAGTTATGGGTAGGCCACAGGCTATGGGTACACTCAGCTTTAGAAGGGCGAGCATGCTTTATAATATGCTAAGGAGATGGAGGTAAGTTGTTGCTGCATTATCTGAATTTGATCTGTCTGTATGCACTTTAGTCATCTTTACCTTATAAATGTCACACCTATGTCCTCATTATCTGCTTTGACATGAGCAGTCATGTCTATAAAAATTTGGCCCTGACTCCTTGGTCAAGAACTTGGCCCCCTACAAGACCAGAATGTTCTTCGGGAAAACACGTTCGCCGAGAAGACAGGGTACAGTACGCGGGCAAGTCCACCACAGGGCCCGGTGACAGGCCAGGACGCCAGCTCACCCATGTGGAGGCCGGTGACGAGCAACAACCACACAGCGTGCTGAGCAACATACAGAAATTACCTTTTTTTCTTCAGGTCTCCATGGGTATATTTCATTTTTTTGTCTGTTTGTGTTTTGTTTTTATAAATATATTTTTATTGATTTTTAGAGAGAGAGAGGAAGGAAGAGGGAGAGAGAAACATCGATGAGAAGCACTGATCTGGCTGCCTCCTGCATGCCCCCCACCACCACTGGGGTAGAGCATAAAACCTGGACTTGTGTCCCGACCGGGAATCAAAGGGTCAACACTCAACCAACTGAGCCACGCTGGCCAGGGCTGTATTTCATTTTGGACTTGGCTTGGCTACCACTTTCCAGGCCCATCATTGGCTGGGCAAGGTGGATCTGTCCACTCCCTGACCGTCTTCGTTTGCCACAAAAACTGCCCCCAAGTTCCCAACCAGCCTCCCAGGCAGGCTTTTCTCTGGCTAGTCCTTCCTCTCCTCTGCTCTTCTGTTCTCCACCACCCACAAGGGCAGGGGATCCTACAGCCAGACAGCCAATTCTCCCTGCTGGACCAGGCTTCTGGCTCTTCAGGAGGAACAGGGTGGGAAGGCACTGCCCTCTGGGCCGCTCTGAGATCTGAACCCTAGAGAAGGTGTGTGACTTGCCCAGGGTCACCCAGTGAGGTGCTCAGCTGGAACCGCTGGCCTGGACACTTTACCTGACCCAGGCAGAAGTTCTGGCCGCTTCCAGGGGCTTCCCCCCAAGACACTGGAAGTCAAATCCTCCTTTAAAAAGGAATTATCTGACACGGCCATTTTGCTTGTTTTAAACCAATCTCCACTCTTTCCTTTACAAGAAGGTTAAGAAGCAGCTGGGTCAATGAAAGGAATTATGTAAATTCAAGCAAATTACCTCATCTGTGGGGACCTGACCTTCCTCTTTGTAAAAGGCAATGACCAGCTTTCCTCTCCCCTGTGGGAAGGTCAGGCCTGGGCAGTGAGCTGAGCATGGCCTGGGCAGTGAGGGCGGCCTAGGGAAGGAGGGCGGCCTAGGGAAGGAGGGCGGCCTAGGGAAGGAGGGCAGCCTAGGGAAGGAGGGCGGCCTAGGGAAGGAGCTGGCCTAGGGAAGGAGGGAGGCCTAGGGAAGGAGGGCGGCCTAGGGAAGGAGGGCGGCCTAGGGAAGGAGCTGGCCTAGGGAAGGAGCTGGCCTAGGGAAGGAGCTGGCCTAGGGAAGGAGCTGGCCTAGGGAAGGAGGGCGGCCTAGGGAAGGAGGGCGGCCTAGGGAAGGAGGGCGGCCTAGGGAAGGAGCTGGCCTAGGGAAGGAGGGCGGCCTAGGGAAGGAGGGCGGCCTAGGGAAGGAGCTGGCCTAGGGAAGGAGCTGGCCTAGGGAAGGAGGGCGGCCTAGGGAAGGAGGGCGGCCTAGGGAAGGAGCTGGCCTAGGGAAGGAGGGAGGCCTAGGGAAGGAGGGCGGCCTAGGGAAGGAGCTGGCCTAGGGAAGGAGCTGGCCTAGGGAAGGAGCTGGCCTAGGGAAGGAGGGAGGCCTAGGGAAGGAGGGCGGCCTAGGGAAGGAGGGAGGCCTAGGGAAGGAGGGGCTAGGACGGAGCTGGCCTAGGGAAGGAGGCTGGCCTAGGGAAGGAGGGCGGCCTGGGGAAGGAGGGCGGCCTAGGGAAGGAGCTGGCCTAGGGAAGGAGCTGGCCTAGGGAAGGAGGGAGGCCTAGGGAAGGAGCTGGCCTAGGGAAGGAGGGCGGCCTAGGGAAGGAGGGCGGCCTAGGGAAGGAGCTGGCCTAGGGAAGGAGGGCGGCCTAGGGAAGGAGGGCGGCCTAGGGAAGGAGCTGGCCTAGGGAAGGAGGGCGGCCTAGGGAAGGAGGGCGGCCTAGGGAAGGAGGGCGGCCTAGGGAAGGAGGGCGGCCTAGGGAAGGAGGGCGGCCTAGGGAGGAGGGCGGCCTAGGGAAGGACGGCGGCCTAGGGAAGGAGGGCGGCCTGGGGAAGGAGCTGGCCTAGGGAAGGAGCTGGCCTAGGGAAGGAGGGCGGCCTAGGGAAGGAGGGCGGCCTAGGGAAGGAGGGCGGCCTAGGGAGGAGGGCGGCCTAGGGAAGGAGGGCGGCCTAGGGAAGGAGGGCGGCCTGGGGAAGGAGGGCGGCCTAGGGAAGGAGCTGGCCTAGGGAAGGAGGGCGGCCTAGGGGAGGAGGGCGGCCTAGGGAGGAGGGCGGCCTAGGGAAGGAGGGCGGCCTAGGGAGGAGGGCGGCCTAGGGAGGAGGGCGGCCTAGGGAAGGAGGGCGGCCTAGGGAGGAGGGCGGCCTAGGGAAGGAGGGCGGCCTAGGGAAGGAGGGCGGCCTAGGGAAGGAGGGCGGCCTAGGGAAGGAGCTGGCCTAGGGAAGGAGGGCGGCCTAGGGAAGGAGGGCGGCCTAGGGAAGGAGGGCGGCCTAGGGAAGGAGGGCGGCCTAGGGAGGAGGGCGGCCTAGGGAGGAGGGCGGCCTAGGGAAGGAGGGCGGCCTAGGGAAGGAGGGCGGCCTGGGGAAGGAGCTGGCCTAGGGAAGGAGGGAGGCCTAGGGAAGGAGGGCGGCCTAGGGAAGGAGCTGGTCTAGGGAAGGAGGGAGGCCTAGGGAAGGAGGGCGGCCTAGGGAAGGAGCTCGGCCAAGCCAGCACCAGCCCAGTCCCAGCACAGGAACAATTCCTTGGTGCTTTTCCCAGTCCTGATCAGCAGGACAGTGTGACCTCAGTGGTGATGATACTCTCAGCCCAGTCACCTGCTACACTGCAATACCTTAAGGCCCTTCTTCTCCCCTCTCTCCTCAAAGTCAAACCAGCCCCTAGGCATCCAGGAGGTGGGGGAAGGGGAGGGTCTCTGGTTACCCAGTCATAACATGGCCTGGTGAATTTCAGGCCAGGAGGCTCAAGCATTCATTCACTTACATGCTATTCCCTTTGATTCATCCTTCTCCTCCTCTCTCCTTAGATCAGCTGTGAGCAGCTGGACTAGTGAATACTTCTCAGATGATGGATTTCACAGAATGTGAGAGTGCAGAGCAAGGGCCATTAATGCCTAATGAGCCTTCGTGGACACAGATGAGCCCTGCTCTTTTGACCTTCAGGACATGATGTAAACCTACTTGAGTAGGATATAACACTTTTTTTTTTTAATCCTCACCCGAGGACATTTTTCCATATTTTGTTCAGATAGAGTGGGAGGGAGTGAGAAAGAAACATCGACATGAAAGGGACACATCAAGTGGTTGCCACCCACACAACCCAACCAGGGCCGGAGACAAACTGCAACCCAGGTAACATGCCCTTAGTGGGAACCGAACCCGGGTCTCTCTGGACAGCAGGCCGACGCTCTAACCGCTGAGCCAAATAACACTCTTTAAAAATCAGAAGAGAGTCTGGCTGGTGTGGCTCAGTGGTTGAGCGTCGACCCATGCACCAAGAGGTCACCGGTTTGATTCCCAGTCAGGACACATGCCCAGGTTATGGGCCAGATCCCCAGTGGGGAGCATGCAGGAGGCGGCCCATCGATGATCTCTCTCACTGATGTTTCTCTCTCTCTCCTCACTTCCTCTCTCTCTAAAATCAATAAAGAAAAAAAAAAACTTAAAAAAAAAATCAGAAGAGACCCTCTGACTCCAGTGTATCCATTACTAAGCACCCCTTAGGATAATGAGCAATTCCACCGCAAAACCACAAGCTCTTAGCAAAGGCTTCCCCAAGACTCAAGAGGCAAATGAGCAGCTCCTCCCCACAAAACCATCCCTTATCACTGGCCCCACCCCTTCCTGTCCTTTGTCAGTTGCTGAGAGAGAAAGTCAACATGCATAAGTAGCAATTTTGCCTGGGTGTGGATTCTCTGAAGGTTTCCCTTGAAAGCAACTAGAGGAAATAAGAAATTGACACAGAAACATAACAAAATAAAAACCTCAAGGAGATAGACAACTGGAGATTTGGAGTGGGAGCTGACAGAAAAAATCTCTGGGAACAGTGGCCAATGTGTGGATCATCAGGGAGTCCACAAAAGCCTTAATTGAGAAGCTGGGAAAAGGAAGAGAGCTAATTTATGTTCAACTTAAAGTTGAAAATCTGGCCCTGGTCCACGTGGCTCAATTGGTTGGTGGCTCAATTGGTTGGGCGTAGCTCCAGGCACTGGAAGGTTGCTGGTGATCGGTCAGGATAAAGGCCTGGCTTTCCAGCTGGTAGGGGGTGTGCAGGAGGCAGAGATCCATGTCTCACTCTCATATGGATGTTTCTCTCCCTCTCCCTTCCTCTCTAATAAATCAGTTTTAAAAATAAAAATAAAGCCCAGCTGGTGTGGCTCAGCAGTTGAGGGTCGACCCATGCACCAAGAGGCCACCGGTTTGATTCCCAATCAGGGCACATGCCCAGGTTGTGGGCCCAATCCCCAATGGGGGCCTGCAGGAGACAGCTAATCGATGTTCTCTCTCATGGATATTTCTCTCTCTCCCTCTCCTTTCCCTTCTCTCTAAAATCAATAAAGGAAAATAAATTTTTTTGAATACGTAAATAAAAATAAAATAAAGTTGAAAATCTGGACTGAAATTTTAAATCACAGTAACAGATGAAAACACTGAGGAGCAAAAGTAGCTACACACAAATACACACAAGGTGTTCTATATGATTCTGCTCAGAAACAGGTAAAATTAAGCTATGGTGTTCAGCAGGCATATCTGAGTGGTAAAACTATAAAGAAAAGCAAGGTGATTACCATAAATCATGACAGGGTGCCTGGCCAGTGTGGCTCAGTGGTTTGAGCTTCATCCCATGGACTGAGAGGCCCTGGTTTGATTCCTGGGCAGGGCTTCCAGCTCGATCCCCAGCAGGGGGCATGCAGGAGGCAGCTGATCGGTTCTCTATCACATCAATGCTTCTCTCCTCCTCTCTCCAAAAAAAAAAAAAAAATCGTGACAGGGTTATGTGTAAGCCTCTGGGGTGCTGGCAATGTTCTATTCCTTGACCTGGGTGGTGGTGATTACACAAGTATTGACTTTATAACAGTTTGCTATGCATTTATATTTTGTGACTTTTTAATTTCACAATAAAAAATAAGCTAAAAAAGAAACAAAAATCGCCCTGGCCGGTTTGGCTCAGCGGTTAGAGCGTCGGCCTGCGGTCCGGAGAGACCTGGGTTTGGTTCCCGCTAAGGGCACGTACCTCGGTTGCAGTTTGTCCCCGGCCCTGGTTGGTCGTGCAGGTGGCAGCCACTCAATGTGTCCCTTTCACATCGATGTTTCTCTCTCTCTCTGTTCCTCTCCCCCCCCCCCCCACTCTACCTGAACAAAAAATGGAAAAATGTCCTCGGGTGAGGATGAAAAAAAAAAAAAAAAAAGAAACAAAAATCAATTTCGGGCTTTAGCAGTTTTTAACAAAGGACTAGAGCCAACACCAGAATAATTCATGCAAGAGAAAGCAAACATAGCTGTTTAAATACAAGGCACTCCTCTCCCAGCCTAATTTTATGGTTTGCTTTGGTGTGGAGACTCAAAGTCTACCTATACAAATCCATACTAGCAAACTCCATCTGCCTAGGATGATAAATGTAGCACACCTACCAACCAGAAGGTGTGGACAACAACACTACATCAGTGCTCACGCCTCCTTACTATTTATTGTTCACTGTTTACAGGGCACTCTCGCTCGCATACCATAAGTCAGGCCAGTGGCTGGGGTTATCTCCACTGTAATTAAAGAAGGCAGCCTCCACAATAGAAGGCTCACCCAAGTTCAGCTCAAGTAGGCAGCAGAAACCAGACCAGCCCCAGATCTCAGATGGCCACTTTCCCATTCCCAGGAGGAGGCCCCAATTGTTCCACGTAGAAATATGAGATGAAGAAACAAGTCAATTACTGTCCACATGAGACTACACCTCCTCTGAGTCACTTTCACTTTTCAATTAAAGCACCTACCAAGGTGAAAATTCGCTTCCCTCACTAGAACATAAACACCTTGAGAAGAATGGAGTTGTGTCCTCTCATTTCTGAGACCCCAGGGCTTCACAGTTTCTGGAATGTGCTCATTAAACATGTGCTAATAAGTAAATAAATTAATTCATGAATACACAGAAGGTACAAACTAATGAGTTTACAGTGTTGTTTTCCACCCCATATTGTCATTCCCACACAGTGCCATTTGCATTAAGACTTTTTAAAGCAGTTAAAATGCCAGGTGGTAACTGCCCTTTTAACAGATTGCCAATATATTTCCACTTCTTAAAGAAAGGTTGCATGTCATATATAAATTCAGAAGTGGAGAGGGCTGACAGGTTAATTATAGACACAAAGAGTGAGGACAAATGGACTATGAGGTAAGCGAGTCTAAATGTGCCTTCCCTGGACTAGCATTTATTAATAAGCCTGCAAAGATTTACTGGGCATGGCTAGGTTCAGCTCTGTGTCAGGCTTGGGGGCGGTGGTCCAGATAGGAGGAAGGCAGTTTCTGCACTTGAGAAATTCTGCGGAAGACAGCCTGTACTTGCAACAATCATTGAAGAGGTCCCCTCAGGGCAGCAGGTGGAAGACAGGGCCTAAGAACTGTGACACCTGCTTTGTTGGGGGCATGGAATGGTCAGAGAAAACCTCCTCAGTCCTGTGAGGCCCACATGGAAGGAAATGTGGGCAGACAAGTCAAGAGGAGGCCCCCAATTCTTTTCCTCCTGCACCTCCCACCTACTCCTTCAGCTGCTGGTGGCAGGGATTTAAGTCAAAAGGACCTACAGGGATCTTCCCCTTCCCTCTCCACCCTCACCTCCCTCCAAAAAAAAAAAAGATATTCAGATGGCTGGAGAGGCAAGTTTAGGGTCAGATTTAGCAAGTAGATGGGCCCAAGAAAGGAATGTGAGACCTTAAGGCAAGGTGTGGACACTTGGCAGTGCGTTTTGCTCCCTCTTTTCATTCAGTCAAAAAATACTTATTGGCTGCCTTTGTAAGTAAGAGGCAGTGAATGTGACGACTCTCAGTGGGTCATCGAGCTTGCCTTTAGCCCAGACTACATGATCACAGCCTGGGCCCCCAGAGTCTGGGTCTCCCCTCGGTTTCGGCTGTATTTGGGAGTGATGGGTCTGGTGGTCTCCGACTGAACCTGGGCCCTTCCAAAGAGATGAGGCCCTTCGAAGAATTTAATTATTCCTTTGATTCAAGGATTCCCGGGGTTTCGAAAAGTTCTGAGCGGTTGATAGTCTGGGAATGCCAGGAAGAAATATGGCCATGGCCATTCTCCCAGAGAGGGGGGTGGGGGTGGGGGTTGGGGAGAGAAAGTCCAGAAAAATTTATTCGGGTTTTTTGTTTGTTTGTTTGTTTGTTTCCAAAATTCCGCCTTTCCCAAAAAGCGTTAGGGAGGTGAGACCCGCCCATGGTTCAGGTCCAAAGAGTAAGAGACAAGCCCTTTCGGTTGTGTTTCAAGTTAATCTCACTCGCTCCCAGTCAACTTTCCACCCGCTCCACCTCACTTTACAGGTGGTCCGGGTGTTTCCAAACCACCTTCGCCACCCTGAGACTTGCGGAGAACCGAAAGGTGTTATGCACCCGTGTGCGGGGTCCGTGGGGACCCTCTTTCCCTCGCCGCTCGACAAAGCGCGTCCACACGCCGGGCCGCGCTTCCGGGGCGAAGGAACGAAAAGTGCCCCCTTCTTTCTCGCCGACTCGGTAACAGCCGGCCCCCAGGCTCGCCCCGCCGCGCCGAGCCCGGGAAGGGGCGGCGGGGGCGGCGGGGGCGGCGGGCCCGAGGCGCGCGGAAGGCTCAGCGCACGGTGCTCCCGGCGCACCTGGATGCGCCCGGCGGCCCCAGCTCCGTCCCCGGATCCCGAAACTGCCGTCTCGGACAGCGCCCGCGGGGCCCCGGCCTCCCCGAGTTTCCTCTGAGCCACCCCGCGCCCCAGCCCGGGGACACCCCGCTCCCCGCACGTCCCTGGCTGCTCTTACCCGGGAAATGGCGAGAGGCTGCTCGAAGTCCTTGCCCCCCACGAGACGGAAGCCCCATGGCCCCGGGCCCTGGAGGACTATTTGCTGGGTGGTCATGGCACGGCGATGGTGAGCGGCGACCCACGGGCGCACACGGGGACACGCGGGGGAGGACGCGGCGCGGCGCTGGGCTTCCTCGGCAGCCACCCGAGCGAGTGCGCGCGCCTCGGGCCGGGGAGCCTGGGGCGGGCGGGAGCGAGGGCGGGGGCGGCTCCGCCCAGGCGGTGGTGCGGCCTCCCGCCCCGCCCGGCCTCCCCGCCCAGTGTCCCGCCGAGGGTTAGGGACCCACCCGAGAGAGTCTCGAGTCTGGTGGGGGCCTGGTTCTCCAGCTCCGCCCGGACCCCAGCACCGCCGAGGGCGCTAGGGGAGAAGCCAGCAGGTTCCGACGGACTCGCGCTTGGCGCTTTTTAGAACGAGTTTAGAAGAGCTGTGCAAAGTCAACCCTCTGAGAGCAGCTCCATCTGCACAGTTGCTTTTTTGTAGTTGGTGATGATGTGCAAAAGGTGCTTTCGAATGATCTCATTTGATGCTGTAGAGCGGACTAGGCATCTAGCCCCATTTTACAGCTGATGTAACAGGGTCGGCCTGAGGTTAAAAGGCGCCCGAGGATACACAGCTCGCGGCTCCCGGAGCTAAGGAAGCCCTCACGGGTGCTTTTATAATGCTAATGAGACCACGGCACGTTGTTGTACAGTAATTGGAATTCAAAACCTTCCTAGAAACCTTTCCTCCAGGGGAGAGTTCGCTGTAGGTTCTGACCGGAACAGCTCAGACCTCAAGTCTGGGGCTGGCCAAGGGCTAATACGAGGAAAGGGCACTGGGTCAAGTGGGAAGACCTGGGTTCCCAGCCTGCCACTAGCCTCCCTCTGGCCTCCTGGCACCCTCATCCTTGAGTGCTTTCTCCGTGCCAGACCACACCATGCCTCACGCTGGCCACTGGGTCCCTGCTTCACTCCGAGTAAAGCCGAAATCCTTAAAAATGCTTATAGGGCCACCCACAATGAGGCCAACACCCTCTCTGACCTCATCTCCTCCAGCTGCCCCCCACCCTTCTCCGGGCTTCTCTACTTTGGCCTTAGGGCCTCTGGAATGCTCACCCGTGGCTCTCTCTTTGTTTGGATGTCATCATCTCTGAGCGCCCTCCTAAAACCTCCTCTCTGAAACAGTCACCTTCCCTCAGCTTGATTTTTCTCCATTGTATTTATCACCCTCTGACATGCTCCGTATTTTACTTAGTATTTGTCCCGCCCCCACCCTTAAGCATTAGTTCCATGGGGGTAGGGTGTTTATCAGTTTTGATTAAGGCTGTATCCCAGTGTGGAGAATAGTGCATGGCACAGAGTATTTAACATTGGCCGTTCTTAGGACCACTTACCTTCTCTGGGGTCCAGGTTTTTCATAGTTTTCTTGGAGCGCATTCATTGAGGCATCAGGGCCCTGCTCAGTGCTTGGCAGGGAACACATGCTCAATGTATGTGATATAGTGATTTATGAAACATATATATTTGGTCATTCAGATGGCCAAAGTATATTTCTCAGAAATATTTAGTCTTCGTCCACAGTTCCTGGCTCATAACTCCCGAAACCCACAAAATTCCCAAGTGTAGGAAAGATAAAGGTGTCTTTTGTTATGCGAATGAAGTGACTTTAGAAAGCACCTATGGATAGGGGCTGGTTGCCTGGAGAATCAACCACAGTGTTTAGAGGTTTAGAATTTTCAGTCCCACACTCCCCACCCCCACCTCGGGAGTGGGGAGGGGCTGGAGATGAAACCAGTCGCCATTGGCCAGTGATTTAATCAGCCATGCATTAAGAAGCCTCCAAAAAAATCGACTGACTATAACTCAGAGGTTCTCAAAACCTCTTGGGTTTGGTGAATTTGCTTTTGAGAGCTGCCAGGTTGGTAAACACATGGCGATGCGGGGAAAGTGGTGCACTTGGAAATGGCTTGGAATCTCTGCACACCGCCTCACAAGCCTTACCCTATGCATCTCTTCCATCTGGCTGTTCCTAAGTCATATCCTTTTACAATAAACCAGTGATGTAGCAAGTAACAGATTTCTGCGAGTTCTGTGAGCCGTTCTAGCAAATTAATCAAACCCAAGGAGGGGAGGTTGTGGGAACCCCTGATTTATAGCCAGTCGGTCAGAAGTACAGATAACTTGGACTTGTGATTGATTGGCATTCTGAGTTGGAGGGGGTCGTTGGAACCTCCGCTCTACAGCCAGTTGGTCAGAAGCCAGTTGGTCAGGTTTGAGCCTGGGCTTGAGGATGGCTTCTGAAATGTGTGTGTGTGGAGGCGGGCAGTCTTGTAGATAGTGTCAAAATTGAGTTGACTACTTGGACACCCTGCTGGTGTCTAAGATTGCTTGTTGGGGGTAGGGGAGTCCACCCCACATTCCATTTAGGTCCAGGAACCTAATTCAATCTATTTGTTAGAAGTGGGGCTCTGCCTCCCTGTGATCCTGGACTACCTACCAGGGAGCCCTATGCATAGATTACACATAAAGAATCATCTTACATGTCTGATTGTATCACAGCACAAATACCTATTTTTAGGAATGGTTTGCTTATATTTAGAAATCAAAGTGGATTTATGTTATCTATATATCCCTCCCACCCCCTAGCATTTCGTGAGTCTGAGAAAAAGGATTAGAGTTACAGCCAGAAACCAGCCTCCTGCTTCGTTGAAGCCCCAAATCCACCCACTTTGATTAAGATCTTGCTGATTAGAAAACATGCTAGTGTTTCAAGTCCCTGCAGAATTTGGAGGGAATCGCCAAACTTTGAGTCTGCCCTTAGATGTGTAGCAGTTTTGAATATTTTGTGTCCCAGAAGGAGAAAAAGGCTGAAAAGCCACCGTTTCTTCGCTCCCTGAGGAGGGGGCCTGCCTCTCGTGCATCCTCCTGTGTTCTGCTAGCATGGGCCTGCTATGCACAGGTGCCAACAGTGCTTATTCTACACCACCTTCTTTACAGACATGGGTACTAGTGTGCTTGCGAAGGCTGTGAGCTCTCAGTTGCTTCATTTCATTGTTAAATGTTCTCAGTTGCAGTTTGGATCTATACAGCAAAAGCTATAAAACAGTCAACCCTTTATCTCAGTCATCCCCTTTCTGGGCAGTGATTCCAAGGACATAATTTAAACGAAGAAAAAAAGCTATATGTACAAAGATATTTATAGCCACATTATTTATAATGACCAAAAAAAATCAACCAGTAACAGAAAAGTGGCTAAATATGGTATGGCCATATGAGGGAATAGTATGCAGCATGAAAACAATGACCAGAAGGACTAAGAGGAGACGGGGGAAATGTGTTTTCAGAATATGTACAAATAAGTTGAATAAGATTATTTGTAAACCAAATATTATTATTTGTAAAATTTATGTTAAAAATGGCCCTGCCAGTGTAGCTCAGTGGTTGAGCTTCATCCCATGCACCAGGAGGTCTCTGGTTGGATTCCTGATTGGGCGGGGCACATGCCTGAGTTTGGGGCTCCATATGTGGTGGGGGGCATTCAGGAGGCAGCTGATTGATGTTTCTCTCTCCCTTCCTCTCTGTCTAAAGAAATCAATAAAAACATATTGTTAAAAGTGAAAACTATGTATTCTTAATGCTAAAAATTTGGAGAAAGCACAAAAACTAACATTGTATTGGGAGATGGAATTGGGGAATTTTAAAAAGAATTTCCTCTAATGATCATGTAACATTTTCAAAATAAATAAATAGAATAAAATGGCTTCAGCTTCTTGGATTGGTGACTAAAGGAGTCTTTCTGTGGGTAGGAAATCTTCAATCTTTTTAATCTCCTCTAACAGCTAGCTCCGAGCTGGCCACACAGCATGTACTCAGAAATACCTAGACCCATTGACAGCTCAGACCCCAGAACACAGCAACCCAGTCTTATTTTAAACACCAATACTGATTACCCCTACTCTCCAGTTTCCTCAGACACTTGACTCCTGCGGAGGCCTTAAGCAACCTCTCTGGACTTCAGTTGCCTTGTTTTTATTATAGAGCATTCCATAAAATTTTGTTGACCTAAACAGTCTCCACTAAATATCTGGATATGGGGGAAGGGGCTAGTGGGGAAGCAGGAGAATGCTGGAGAAATGGCAGCGAGGAGGGCAGGAGAAGAACAGAGGAGTGGTCCAGGAAGTCAGGGGGGACGGTGGGTCTTTACAGCTCTCAGTCCAGTTTTACAAATGCCCAGATTCCCCCAGTCTGGCTTCTGCAGAGCTGGCAACCCCCCCGCCCCAGGGTGCTGTTGCCAGGACCCCCCAGGGCCACTATGTGGATGGAGACAGAGCGCAGGACTGTGCTAGGCTTTACATATGGTTTTATTTAATCCCCGGGTCCTGGACTGGCCTAGATGCTGCAGAGCTCCCATCCCTGAAGATCGCCACCAGGGCCCCTCCTCTGAGGCTGAGCGGTTCTGGCCCTGGCCCAGGTGGGAGCGTAGGTTACTCCCAGACGCAAAGTCTACGCTGGGATTTGAGGCCGGCTCTGCCCAGCGGCAGAAGACCGCCATAGTCGCTGGCCGGGTGCACAGCGACTCCCACGTCCCCAAAACGGTGAAACTGCCCGGGGCGCCCTGGTCAAATGACCGCCGAGTGACATGCTTTTTTTCTGTAAAAAGAATGAAACCTGAGCTCAGAGGCTCGCAGAACAAAAACACCTCCCCACCCCCACCCCATCCCACCGGTCCAGTCCCATCCGATCCTCAACCCTGCTCCCAGGGGCAGCGCGTCCCTTACAGGGACCCCACGCGGCGGCGCGCTCAGCGCCGGCGGAGGGACTGCTCGGCTGTGCCAGGGACCGGGCAGGAATAGGCTCCCAATTTTTGCTTTTCTCCAGCTTCCGGCTCCAGCCCAGAGGAAATCCTGAAGTGGCCACTGGGGATTGGGCGCCTCTCAGGTTCCAGGCGGCACAGAGCATGCAGCTTGGCGCTAGGACCACAAGGACGCCTGTGCACCTGACCTGGCTGGGGTTCCCTGGGGGCTGGTCAAGCTGTGGACGGATGAGCTGTTGAGTCCAAGGCCATGTCCCTGGTAGACAAGAAACTGAGGCCAGCCCCAGAGTTGAGGCTGCGTTACCCACATACCTCCTGGCCCCACTGGGCAGGTGGTACCTGAGTCCTCAAACGCAGAGAGAGCCAGGACACTACCATTCCACAAGCATGCCTGAATATCGAGAAGAAATTCCTAAACAGGATCATAGATGAAGTGGCTTATAGTAAACATTTATACTGGAGAAGTTAAGACAAAAACACAAAACGTAATATAATTTGTTCACACGATAATTAATAAATTAATAAAAATGTTATTAATCTGCTGATGGGGCCTCTTTTAAATTTGTGTGGTGAACATATCTCATTTTTGTTACTGTATTTCTGTGGCTGTATATGTAACTTCATCTAGAGAAACTTTAAAAGTCTAAAGTTGAGCGTTTTGCTCAGTGGTTAGAGCGTCGGCCTGCGGTCCCGAGAGATCCAGGTTCAGTTCCCTATAAGGGCACGTACCTCGGTTGCAGTTTGTTCCCGGCCCTGGCTGGGTCTTGTGGGTGGCGGCCACTCGATATGTCCCTTTCGGGTCGATGTTTCTCTCTCTCTCTCTTCCTCTCTCTCCCTCCCACTTAATCTGAACAAAAAAATGGAAAAATGTCCTCAGGTGAGGATTAAAAAATAAGTCTAAAGTTGAGCCTAGCTCTCATGGAGTCACCCCTTGGCCGCCTCCCCAAGAGGAGAAAGGTGGCTTGGGGTCAGGGCTGCGCAGCAGACCTCAGCCCAGTACTCAGACGATAAACACTGTCCTCATTGCTAAACAGTGACTGTGAGTCCGTGTGCAAGAGGAACCTGACGTATTTTTTTACGTTGCATTGGAACAAGAGTCAATGAAGTGTCCTAAACCCTGAAGCACCGAAGCACAGCCCAGATCCCTCTTTAGGGAAGGACTTGTCCCAGCTGCTGGGAGGTAGACTTTCAGCCCTTTGAGGGCCTGTTTTTTTTTAAATCTTCACCTGAGGACATTTTTCCATTTTTTGTTTAGATAGAGTGGGAGGGAGAGAGAGGAAGAGAGAGAGAAACATCGACGTGAAAGGGACACATCGAGTGGCTGCCACCCACACGACCAACCAGGGCCGGGGACCAACTGCAACAGAGGCACGTGCCCTTCGCGGGAACTGAACCGGGGTCTCTCTGGACCGCAGGCCGATGCTCTAACCGCTGAACCAAACCGGCCAGGGCTGAGGGCCCGTTTTTGCTGCCCAGGCTGATCTAGCTGGGGCTAAAGGACTGGCCACTTTGGCCCACCATGGGACGACTCTGATGGGTCGTTCTGGCTCTAGAGCTCCCTGTGGAACGGTTGAGGCTACCAGGCCTGCGTGGCAGCTTAACTTTGCCCTCTGTCCAATTCAGCTTCCTCTTCGTGCCCCTCCACAGGCATTGAGCCCAAGGGCCCTCCTTAATGAACAACTTGCATGCTATACTCTTCTCTGGGAGCAGGGAACCCAGCCTCCAACAGGCCCAGAGAGGTTAACAAGTTTCTCTAAAATCACTCAGTAACCAAGTAACAAGGCAAAGTCTGGGCTGGGGAGGCAAAGGAAGATCTGTGGGGTCTGGAGGGCTCTGAAACAGAGGAGGGAGAGGCAGGCAGGAGGTTATTCAGAGTTTCCTAGGATCCCAGAGGACTCAGGTCCACAATTCATGGAGGTCCCAGGGCCAGATCTCCCTGCTCCACTGGGGGACACCCACAACCCAAGTGTCAGCCAGTCAACTAGACCAAATTCCTTAGTAGATGGCTTTCTGAACTCCTTTTTGAAGGAGGTGGAATTTGAGATAAGCTTTAAAAGTATCAGCAAATAGGAAGGCAGAAAGGCCACAACAGGCAGTAGAAACAGAACAAGGTAGTAGGAGGGGCGAGACAGGGTCGGCTGGAATAACATCACCGGACAATAGGCAGGCTGGAAAATTCTGTGGGGAGGGCTCTGAATGCCAGTGATCAGAGGTGGTGTGCAGTGGAGACAGGCAAAGGCTTCCCTCCAGCCTCATTCCACCCATTCCACCCATGCACTCTCCCTGTGACATTCCCCCCCGGTCCATTTCCTCTGGGGCTTTGCCTGAGCTTCTGGCCTGGTCTGGCTATGGCTGATACTGAAACTGGCTATTTATAGCAGTTGGGGACAGATGGAGTGGCAGGGCCAGTTTCCATGACGCCAGGGCTCCTAGAGGGTGGCTTCCTCTCTGCTGGGTCCCCACCCACCCCCTCTGGGTTCATCTTCTCTCCTATTACGTCTAGCACTCTGTTTCCATGTGGTCCGTCATTCGTTGGGTAGCATCAGGGCTGCTGCTGGGTAGGACCAGAGCAGGAAACCAGCTGGAAATGACAATGCTAACTCCCAGGTGTCACTACCTGTTCCCCTTGACCCTCCCTCATTAGGCCACATTCTCGGCTGAGGAGAGGTTTCAGCCGTCACCACTGAGTGCTGTGGGCCTGGGGTCTTCTCCTACCCCCAGGCCCAGCCACCTAGCTTCTGCCTTCGGGCTCCACCCTCTGTCCGCCTGAAATTATGAATCCCAGAGCATAGGAAGAGAGGTTACAAACTACAGAGTCTGGAGGTTAAAGAGATCAGAAAAAAATGAAGTGGAAGAATGACCAGGCAGACGTCTGCTATCGTAGCCAGATGTTAGCTCCTATTTTGGGTCTTTGAAGCAAGGTAAAAAGAGAGTCCTGCCATTTGTCAGCTGCGAGGATTTGGCCAGTCATTTAGCCAAATGGGACAGTTTTTTTTTTTTCTCTTTTAGTCAGCAACTATTTAGTGAACACATTCTATTTGCTACTCATTAGAAAATCAACAGCAAACAAAACAGACAATAGTGTCCTTCTTCATGGAACTTGCATTTTAGTGTAATGGACAAACACTAAAATAAATAAGTAAACAATGTGGTATATTTTGTGTCTGTATGGTTATGCAGGTGTGTGTGTTTAAATAAGTATGTGTATGTATATGTGTATTTGCATGCATGTTTTCCTGCCAAAGGGGCCTGGAAGCAATGATGCTCCAGAGCTCTGAGTTCACCTGGTATCCTGATCTTGGTTTCTAAATGCCAGGAAAGGTACCAGCGCTTCTCAAGGAAATTCTAGGGCTGCGGCAGGACAGGTACCCAATGAGCCCCGAGGAGCTGGTTAGGTAGGAAGCAAGGAAGTGCTTGAAAAAGTGGGGGGCGTGTGTTACAAGGGCACAGAGGCCTGCTTAAAGGTGCTCCCCCTGTCCAATCTGGAAAACTTAAGCATTAAAATAATGAGGAATTCTAGTCTATCAGAAAAAAACAAGGATCAATAAGTTCACATGGATGGATGGAGGGATTACTGAAGGAAGGAAGGGAGAGAGGAGGGAGGGAGAAAGAAAGAGGGGTCCCCCTTATATTGAATGGAATCCAAGTGGAATTCTGAGTGCCAGCTAGGAAGTGTGGAGGGAGTATAAGAATTTGAAAACCATCATTTGGCAATTATCATAGTAAAGATTAATTCAAACAAGAATCATCGTTGGTCCCAGCTGGTGTGACTCAGTGGTTGAGCATTGACCCATGCACCAAGAGGTCACCGGTTCTATTTCTGGTCAGGGCACACGCCCAGGTTGTGGGCCCAATCCCCAGTGGGGGGCATGCAGGAGGCTGCCAATCCATGTTCTCTCTCATCAATATCTCTCTCTCTCTCCCCCTCTCCCTTCCTCTCTCTCTAAAATCAATAAAGAAGACTTCCGGTCAAGATGGCGGCGTAGGTAAACACGGTATCGCGTCCTCCCACAACCACATCACAGTTACAACTAAACTACAGAACAACCATCTTTCAGAACCTCCTGAAATCAAGCTGAATGGAAATCCTACAACTACGGAATTAAAGAAGCAGCCACATGGAGACTGGTGGGGACAAATTGATTTGGTAGCAAATCTAAGTACAAAGTAAAGGTAAAAAGGAGAAAAATCAACCCAAAACCCCAGAATGTAAGATTTAGAAGATCTACTTAATTCACCTCACAAAGATTCCCTTAATGGATGTGGTTGAAAATACGCAAACTCCAGCTTGGGCCTTCTGAATGGAATCCAAGTCAGGACATACAAACCATACAGAATCCTAGGAACCGGGTAGGGGACATTTCGTCTCCGTCCTCTACCCTCTTTTGGTCAGTGGCGTGACAATCTCTCCCCAGAAAGGCTGGTAGTCACATCGGTGTTTTCCGACCTCCTTCCCATCTCAGCACTCACGCCGGTGCTGCTCCTTGTGAACACCAGCTGCTCTCTCCAGGCCTCCCCAGGACAACCAACATCTCAGCACCTCAGCAGCTCAGCTGCTCCTTCCTGGCACAGGAGGCTTCTCAGTGGGGACTGTTTGGTCTGCATAAAACAGCAGCCTGAGGCGGTATCGTCTAAAGTCACCAGAAGAGGACTGCTTGGGTAGGGCATGAGCTGAACTTCAAAGGTGGCAGAGACTGACAATAAAACGATGGTTTGTTCTCGTTTCTTCTAAAAAAAATAAAATAAAATCAATAAAGAAAAAAAAATTTTTTTAAAGAATCATCATTGAGTACAGAATGTAGGGTGAGAGTTTGACGAGCAGGACGTTTGTACAACCTACAGATTGCTTATGGGGGGGCGGTACAATACATGGCAAAATGCAACACCACCTTGCCAGATCAACATTAACATCAGCAGTGAGGGGCAAGAGAACAATGTGTGACTCAAACATGACATTCCGAGGACACAGCATTGCTATGTAACAGTCCAGCCAGAAAGCATAACCTGAAAATAACCACAGGGAAACAGCAGATAACCCCCAAATAAATTAAAGGGGGTGGGGGAGCAGGACGTTTCTTCAAAAAGGGCAATGTCATTAAAGATGAAGAAAGTTTGTGGAAATGTTTCCGATTAAAGGAGAGTAAAGAGTCAGGTAGTCCCAATGCAGTATATCTGATGGTAGCCCCGCCCCTGCACTGGAGGGAATAAATGGATACAGATGGGAGGTTAAAGTGTATCAATGTCAAATAAACTGGTTGATAACTAGATGGTGGCTGTTAAGAGAATGACCCTGTCTTTAGGAAATGCGTGCTGGACTATTTAGAAATAAAGGGCTGCATGTAACCAAGTCTCAAACGATTCAGAACAAAGGCGTGTATGTGTATGTGAGTGTGTGTGTGTGTGTGTGTGGAGAGAGCTCGCTCGCTCGCTCGCACATGCGAAGCACATGGGATAAGATGTTAACAATAGGTGAATCTGCTAAGGAATATATGATGTTCTTTTTACTGTCCTTACTCTTGGAACTTTTCTGTGATCTTAAACTTATTTCCAAATAAAATATTAAAAAAAATTTTTTTCTTAATCCTCACTAAGAATATTTTTTCAAATAGCTTCAGATGGGCGGAGAGAGAGAAACATCGATGTGAGAGAGACACATTGACTGGTTGCCTCCCACACAACCCTGACCAGGGTTGGGGACGAACCACAACCAAGGTATGTGCGCCCTTGGCTGGAATCATGCCCTTGGCTGGAATTGAACAAGCGACTCTTTGGTCCGAGGGCCAACCCTCTAACCCCTGAGTCAAACCAGCCAGGGCAATAATTTTTTTTTTGTATGTGCCCCTAGTGGGAACTGAACCTGGGACTCTCTGGTCCTCAGGCTGACGCTCCAACCACTGAGCCAAACTGGCCAGGGCTAAAATGTGTTAAAAGGAAAATATATGGCACGATAGACCATATATTCTACGGAGAAGAATGAAGCAGGTTGCAGATGTCAAAAATAAAAGTGATGAGGGAAGACTTCTCTGGGAAAGTGATTTGAGTTGAGACCTGAGCCAGGTGAGTGAGCACCCCATGGAGCTGTCTTTGGGGAAAGCATTCCGTGCAGAGGAAATAGTAAGCTCCAAGATGGGAAGTCCTGGCATGTCCATGGGCGTGCCCCAAGTGAGGGAGGAGTAGGAGATGAGGTCAGAGAAATAACAGAGAGCCTGGCTGGGCATTGGAGAATCACTAGGAGTCGGAGGGGAGGACCAGGGCTTTACGCAGAGGATCAGCAGGCTCTGCCTTTTGTTTTCAGCACTCTGCTTGCTGTGTTGAAACAGATGGAGGAGGAGGCAGGAGCAGGGCAGGGAGCAGTCAGTGGGTTGTTGTCATAATCCAGGCCAGGGATGATTACTGGCTGGGACCCAGGGTGGAGACGGGAGGAGTCTGGGAGCAGCGCGGGATTCCGCCTGTATTGTCGAGCATTGCTGATGGATAAGAAGGGAGGTACCGGAGGGGTGTCCAGGATGACTCAGTGTTTTGGCCTGAACAGCAGCTACAAGGATGGAACTGCCATTGATGAAGATGGGGTAGCCTGTGGGAGAAGCCGCCTTGGGGGTACGCTAAGGAATTTAGTTCTGGGCATATTTAAGTTTCAGTGGGGCTATGGAACAGGCAGTTGTGTGTGGGGTCTGGAGTCCACAGGAGAGGCCCTGGCCAGAGAGGAGCATATAATAATGGATTTTTAAGACACGAGAGTGGATGAGGATACAGGGGACTAGGAAAACAGGGAAGGACCCAGGATTGGGCCTGGGGACACCAACTGTAAGATGTTGGCCTGGGAAAGGGGGAGGGACCACCGAAGGTGCCTGAGAAGGAGCAGCCAGCGATGCAGGAGAAGCAGGAGAGGTGGCGCCCTGGCAGCCAAGGGAAGAAACGGTTCCTGGGAGGGAGAGGGAGCAGGTGTGTCAAAGCGGCCGCAAGCCCGGGGCGTTGAGAACTGAGACCTAGCATGATTTAGTGGTGGGGAGGTCGTTAAGGTCCTGATGAGAAGGGCTTTGTTAGGGTGTGGGAGCAAAATCCCGAAGCCAGTGGGCTCAAGAGGGAGTAAGAGGAGAGGAATGGAGACAGAAAGAACAGACAGCTCTCTTTTTTCCTTGCTTTTATTGTTGACACTATTACAGCGGTCCCCATGTTCCCCCTTTGCCCGCCTCCACCAGCCCCCCCACCCAGCTCGTCTGAGGCCTTTTGCTGTAAAGGGAAGGAGAGAAACAGGCAGGAGCCGGAGGAGGCACAGGGCTGAGAGGTTTCCCTCACCTGGAAAGCCGGGACTAGGCCTTCTTTGCAGGGTCATGGAGAGGTTGCTGCATGTAAGGGACTTCATTGTTTCTAGGAAAACGGGACACTGTTGTTCCTCTTATCCTGGCCCTGCCGACTCCGGTGAGCTCCCCAAAGGCCCCCGGCCTGAAGTCGAACTTGCTCTCGGTCATGTTTCTCTAGGCAGCTCCTCCTGAGAGCTCTGGGCCTCCTGCTGGAGTCCCCCTTCCCCAGCCCACGGGCCTGCGCCTCCTGTCGTCTTCCAGACGTGCCCTCTGACTGCACACAACTGCCCTGGCACAGCCCTCTGCCCAGGCTGCTTCCCCTGACTGGCGGTGCTCAGAGAGTATGTGCAAGGTCGTCCATCAGAGAAGTGTCCATCATCACTAATACTGGAAACATCCTAACTGTCGACGAGAGAGGGCTGCAAGGTACCCCACGGAGCCTTCACACCGGGACAGCAGGACTCCTTCAGCGAGGGTTAGAGACGCCTCCGGGCGTCAAGGAAGGGCTCGTGGCAGTGAAACGTACACAGTGCGTATGTGTGGAGCTCCTAAGGAGGGTGTATCTCAGCGGTAATAATTCTGTGAGTTCTGATTTGCTTCGGTAACTTTCTATTGTTTCATTTTAAAAAGTAGAAAAAAAATAGCTTGTACAAAAATGGTGTAATAGTGCAAGTTAGGAGAATAGATGGCCCAGGCAACAGATTATAGAGAGGAGGTCGGGGAACATTCGTACTGGAGGGAGAAGAGGGAGTGAGCTGGGAAGGAATTCGAAGAACAGCGAGCAGAAAGGCAGCCACAGCGCGTGGGAGCCAAGGAGAGAGCTGGGAAGGGCTTTGCTGGTGACATTCACTGCTTGTTGGCTTCCCCAAAGCCATCCGCACCCCCTTCTGGCAATTTCTTTACAGGTAGGAGCAGCCCTGCAGTGGGCTCCAGCCAATGAGAGTTGGGAAGACGGCTACTAGGCGCGTAGGAAAATGTTTTTCTTCCCCAATGAGGGAAGCGTGCGGAGAGAAAATCCTGTCCTGTGTTACTTCGTGCTTCCTGCCTTCAAAGCGGTTGTGAGGATGACATGCTTGGAGCTGCCATGGTCGTGGCCAGCTTGTAATCTTCTTTTCTGTGAAATACGAGACATACCTGTCACATAAGCTGTCACTTGTTGGCCACCTGCTCTGGCAGTAGAAGTTATGCTGAATGTTACAGGAAGTACAGAGTGCAAAGTTCACGGTGGCCTCAGAGCCTGCGATCTGTGACCCCGCAGATGGGAGCCACGGGGCGGGCTGAGGTCAGTGTGGTGTCGAGGAAGCACAGGCAGCGTGGCTGGACCACGGGTCAGAGAGGCTTGCGAGTGGCAAATAATAGGGTGACGTGGAATCGGCAGGCATACGTGAAGATTTCTTCTATGCCGCTGCCGCTGGCTTGGCTCTGGCGGAAGACTGAGGAGGGAATTTTCAGTGTGACTTCTTTGGGGAGCTGTAGACTTTCCGGAGGTATTCTGGTCTGCAGACTTGTCCCAGCTGTCAGTCCCCGGCAGGCAGTGGAGTGTGATCAAGGGAAAGGACACTGGCTTTGGAGTCAGGCTGCATCCACTGACTTGCTCTCTGCCCTCAGGCTGCATTCCTCGCAGTCCCAGGTTCCTACCTATACATGGAGACAAGAATACCTACGGCCCCTGGCCGGGGTGGCTCAGTGGTTGAGCGTCCACCCAGGCACCAGGAGGTCGCCAGTTCGATTCTCGGTCGGGGCACATGCCCAGGCTGTAGACCAGATCCCCAGTGGGGGGCATGCAGGAGGTGGCCAATCAATGTTCTCTCTCATCAGTGCTTCTATCTCTCTCTCCCTCTCCCTTCCTCTCTATCTGAAATCAATATAGGAAAAAAAAAGAATACCTACCTCCAGGATTGGCGTGAGAAATGAGAGGAGGCCTGGACAGTGCTGGTGTACCACAGGCCCTGGAATACCTGTGCTGGGCTTTGCAGGTTGCCTTCCAAACACTTCTTCTTGCTCCTCCCTAGCAGAAATCCACTTTGGCCCAGGCAGCTCCTCCTCCCAGATGAGGGACCTGGGCCCAGAGAGCTAAGTGGCACGTCTGAGGCCTCAGAGCCGAACAAGGATCAGAGGCAGCAGGTCTTCTGAACCCGGGTCGTCAGACTCCTGGCCCACTGTTCTTTCTCATACCTCTCGTTTGGGGAGGAACGAGCACATTTCTCCAACATAATAAGGTACCTGGCACTCAGAAGTTCGAAATTATAGCCTGTTTCTCCCCAAGAGCAAGAGACAGAAGTCACACGGCTTCTGGGACCTAGACTCAGAAGTGACATACCCTCTTCTGTCGTCGTCTGGATTCATGTTCGGTCATGCAGGCCAACCCTGACAGGATGCAGAGGGGACCAGGCTGCGAGTCCTGAGGCTTGCTTGGAAGCTGGCCACCACACGCATCTCGACATTTTTGTGAAAACAGTGTTGACGTTACAGATCTTCTGAAAGGGCCCGAGGACTCTGAGATCTCACCGACCTTGATGCTTTTAGCGCTCATCCATCTACATGGTTTATGCTGCTATGAAATGATTCTCAGAGCTACCTCTTTTGCAGATCCATCTCCGTTGGTCAGATCTCACTTGAAAAACAAGTTTTCCAGAGAGGCTCTTCATCCACGCAGCATTTTGCTTCTGCTGATGGCCGAGTGAGGGTGTTGCAGAGCAGAGCAGCCATCTTCCAGGACACACTTCCTAAAGGGTCACATGGCCACTCATAATCCCATCAAGGCCTTGTGACTTTATGGGTTCATCTCAAATATTTTCAATCTGAACCACCTCTTGGCTAATCCATTCAATAAATTACCTGTATCAAGTAGGAACTTTAAATAATTTTTTCTTTAATTTCTTAATTTTTAGAGTGAGAAGGGAGGGGGAGGAGAGAGAGATGGATTGATAGAGAGAGAGACGGAAACACTGATTTGTTGTTCCACTTATTTATGCATTAATTGGTTGCTTCTTGTATGTGTCCTGACCCAAGATCAAACCGGCAACCTTGGTGTATCCAGACAATGCTCTAACCCACTGGGCTAGGGCTCAAGTAGGAACTTCTTTCATTTTTCCTAAAAAGCCTCAGCAAGTGTCCCCGAGACAGGCTTGATTTCTACATTCTCAGACTTGACAAACACACCCATGAACAACTCATCCAGGTGCTCGTGACTTTGAAACACTAGTCTTTGTTCCTTCTCAGAAGAGTCCTAATACAGCTGAGCTCTGCCCCTCTTCCTGACATCAGCCCCTCCTCCGCCGTGTCCTTCTCCAGACCTTGGCCAGCAGAGCTTCAGGACACAGCCCGCCCTCAGCTGCACCGAAGTCTGTGCTCCGCCAGGGCAATAGAGTTCCAACTCCAGAGTCTGTCTCAAGACACTCAAGGTCCAGTCTGCACAGCAGGCCATTGAGGTGCCCATGCAGCTGCCTTCTTGCCTTTCTACAGCAGTCACCCCTCGCCTCGCCTGTTCCACTCCCCCACCCCCCGATTCTGGTGGGTGCAATTATATTCCACCCCCTTGGGCCAACATGACCAGGCCAACGAAGGGTAAATATCCACGCTGGGCCTGCCAGGCCCTGGGATTGTCATCAGGGAAGCCAAACAGGAAGGCCCTTTGGCCTAGTCTGGAGTCAGAGAGCCAACGGGGGCCGTGTGACCCGTTGCTTTCAGTCGGTGAACACGCAGCCAACAGGACGGCAGCCGCAGGAAGACGGACACGGCAGAAAGTGCATCTCTGGTCTGTCCTGCCTGAGGCCGAGGCAGCTCCCTTTGCAGTGATGGCTCAGGATGGCCAGGAGCGCTGGGCTTCCAACACTCCTCACTGAAAAGCACCGCACACCACTGACTCTTCGGCCTCAGATTATGTGGTGAGAGAGCTGCGTCTTGAAGGAGATGTCGAGAGAAAATAACAGGGCGGAGAACTCAGCAAAGAGAAAAAGAGGACAGAGGGGCTGGCCAGAGAGAAGGCAGGGGAAGCAAGGAACCACATTTCATGGAAGCTGATAATGAGCTTGTTGAGATTGGGTGGTGGGGAAACAGACACTCCTGTGGGCTTGGCGGGAGAATACATTGCCTTTTATTTATTTTTTTGGGAAGGCAATTTGGCAGTTTCTCAAGATTTGAAATGTTCCTGCTCTTTGAGCCAATCGTTGTGTTCAGTGCAGCAGTGTTTGTTGTGGGAGAAAGCTGGCAATAATTTCGAACATTTGCATCATCAAAAGGGGGTTGGTTAAGTACATATGGAGATACGTCCCCGTTCTATTGTTAAGGGAATAAAAGACTATGCAAAGCATGTTTATACATGTGGGTATGTCACCTGTGCAAAGAAAGCTCGGAGGACCGTGCACTGGATAGTTGGCCCTGGTGATCTCTGTGGGGATGACTGTCATCACTGAGAATTTTCACTTTCTAGGTTTGTATGAGCCCAGAATGATTTGAGAAATTAAGCTCTGCTCTATTTCTGCTGTCGTAGGAAAGTGGCAAGATAATGTTTCCCTTCTTTCACCATTGTATTCTGAGTTCTAGAATCTCTGACCCCATGGGTTCATTCATTTTTTTATTCACTCTTTTATCTGATCAATAAAGGATGAAGTGACTGAGCACCAACCATGTTAGACACTACAGACCTTGGCATGTAATAGCAATGCGGGAGTTTATATGGATGTGTTAAGGGACAGAGACGCGCAGAGGAGACTAGGATGCTGGGGCGGGGACAGCAGGGTCCTGTGTGTATAAAGTGGTTAGAGAAGGCCACCAAGACCTGAAGGACGAGAGCCACACAGCTCTGGGGGAAATGACCTTCCCGGGGGAGAGCACGTGTAAGGTTCCAGAGCTGAAGCCCGCTGGGAGTTCAGGTTCATAGGGCCGCGTGGCTGGAGAGAGCAATGAGGACGAAGCCAAGGTAAGGGGGATGGGCGGGGCTGTGTGCCCGTGGCGTTGAGGCCACCAGACCGCTGCAGGGTTGTGGACCAACTTTAAAAGGGGCGCTCTGGCTGCTCTGTGAAGACCAAACGGGAGGGGGCACGACTGAAAGCAGGGAGACCAGGTAGAAAACGATGATCCGGCCCTGGCCGGTTTGGCTCAGCGGTTAGAGCGTCGGACTGCGGTCCGGAGAGACCCGGGTTCGGTTCCCGCTAAGGGCATGTACCTTGGTTGCAGTTTGTCCCTGGCCCTGGTTGGGTCGTGTGGGTGGCAACCACTCGATGTGTCGCTTTCATGTCGATGTTTCTCTCTCTCTCTCTCCCTCTCACTCTATCTGAACAAAATATCGAAAAATGTCCTCGGATGAGGATAAAAAAAAAAAAAAAAAAAAAAAAAAAGAAAACGATGATCCGATGATCCGTGTGAGGGAAAACGGCTTGGGCTGTGGTGGTAGGGTGGGTGGGTTCCGTATGTACTTTGAGGGTTACAGCTAATGGATTTGTGGAACGAGACGGGGGGCATGAGAGACATAGCCCTGACTCAGGGCCCAGCATTGGGGCTCAGACCTCTGGAAAACAACCTTCTCCCAGGACTGGTTGAGGCCTAAGCCCACTGAGGAGGTTCCCACCGAGTCCCCCAAAGAGACAGCAGGGCAGACGTGCTTTGAGTTGAAGGAGGAGGCGAGACAGAACCAGGGGAGAGGGTGGAGGTTTTGGGTTTTCTGTTAAGGGAACCATGGCCCGTGTGCAGCAGGCCTCATCCCAAACGGTGATGAGGTGATCCTAGCCCTGGGATGCCAGGGGAGGCTGGATGTTTAGTGCCATGGCCCTGACACAGTTGGGTTGCGGGGGGGGGGGGGGGGCAGAGGGCATTTCTGAGCACTGTAGCAAGGGAGGATGCAGCCAGATGTAATTTGATTTACAGAAACCCAGTGTGGTGTCACTTCCTGTACCCTTGTCTGGTAGAGCAAGTCAAGACCCATTATACATATTTCATAATGTTTTGCTTTTAAAGATATATGCATTATTTTTGTAATCAGAATAAAAACATATAGAAAGAATAGTGAAATGGTCAACAATAATTTAAAGAGGGTCATGGAGTCAGTTTATTGAGAAAAGAATTGGGTAAGAAGGGGTATCTTCAAGGAATGGGGTAGAGGCCAAACGGCAAGTGATTAAGAATGAAAAAGGAGTCTGGCCAGTGTGGTTCAGTGGATTGAGCATCCTCTCATGGACTGAGAGGTCCCGGTTCAATTTCACATCAGGCACATGCCCGGGGTTGTAGGCTCGATCCCCAGTAGGGGGCGTGCAGGAGGCAGCTGATCAATGTTTTGCTCTCACATCAATGTTTCTTTCTCTCCTCTAAAAATAAAAAAAATATATATATATTTTTAAAGAATGAAAAAGGAGAGGAGAATAAGAGAAATATAAGCCAATATGAGTCTCCTTTGGGAAGCTTGGCAAAGGAGGAAACAATGAATGATAAGAACAAATGGATGCCACATGATTCTGAATAAAGTTTATTAAATAATATGTACAGCAAATGTAGTAATTCAACACCTCTATTTATCAAATCAACCCACTGCAATAAAGAAAAATAAATGAACAGAAGAACCTGTGTCTGCACAGTACATGCTCTTGGTGTGTAATTTAAATGGCAACACTTTAAATTAATTGGTTATGTATAATGTCAGTTATTTTTCTGTCAGAATATAATCTTTTTTTGTAGTAACCTATTCTAGCAATAGGACTTAATACTACTTCAGATAAATAAAACTGCAAAAAAACAAAACAAAACAAAAAAAACCCCAAAACCAAACAAAATAAACCAACCCAAAAACAAAACAAAAAAACAACTGTAACTGAGATCACAGTTATCTTCTCTCCCAGAAATAATGATTATTTATTTAAAATTTTAACACTTTACAATGGCTATATTTGTGCTAAAAATCTGCCGGTGAGTTATTTGGAATTCCTTCATTTAAATAAAAATGCAAAAAACTTCATGTCTTCCTTATTTTACCACCCTTCAGTTCAAATTTTTAAAATTATTTTTCTATACAAAGTAGGTACATGGGCTATACAAAGTTAAATATACATATTTACAGTCCCACTTAAGCATATGATGTTTTTCTTTTACTGATCCCAGAGAGACTGCAAAAGAGAAGTAGTTTGGGGCTTGCCTTTACCCAGAAGCACGGCCAATACATCCAAACTTTGCAAGGCATGCTGCCAGCCAGCTGCACTGCTATTAATCAACCTGTATAAACATCTCCGCATAAAAATAGGTATTTTATACTACTAAATGTCTGAAGACAAAAGAGCCATTGGAAACCTGTGTTCCTGGTTTTGTCATACATAGGAAGCTGAAATTGGATGCAGATTTGAACATATGCTTTTATTCAAGACGGGCAAATTGGTGAGGCGTATGTGGGTTTCCGAAGATATACAAATGCGTGAGGCTGGCATCATATGCAAATGTGGCTTTACAAATTGGTTTTATTTTCTAGCTGTATTTAAAGAGGTGTTCAAAATTACCTACTTAATCAAGAAGCACCCCTCAAAAAACTATTAGATTAGATCATGATAGTAATGGTTTGCATCTAAGAAAGACTAGGAAACACATTAGCCAATACAAGAATTACATTTCAAAATGGGTGAAATGCTGCTGTGTAAATGCACGTGCACATAACGCTCCTACTGTATTCCCTCGGAGTCGAGACCACAGTGCCCCGGGACGGCGGAGTGGGCCTCCCACAGCCAGGAGTCTTATTTAAGTAATTTCAAACCCGAAACTCCTCCACCCCACCTGCACTTCCACCATTAGTTTCACAATCTTTTCTCTTGGGATCAAGGCTCTGCCCTCGTTAAAAACAAATGTGTCTGGGAAGAGGTAACACATTCCTTGTATCAGTCATTTACATGTTAGTGTGAATAAGTCAGTGATCAAGACTTGAAAAGAGGACAGGGAGAGAAGTGCGGGCACTGTGGCTGTCTGATGGGGGTGGGCAGCGGATAGGATCCTAAGATAAGTAGTGGAGGCAGAAGCTGTGGCAGAGACTCGGGGGACAAACTTCGCCTACTCGTAAAGACTCGGACTTTGGGAAAAGGTCCTGGGCACTTCTGAGCTATGTGCAGAAAGCCAGGGTTCCTGTACACACCTTTGCACTTAGAACTGCTACTCTTATTTGTGACCTTAGATGTGTGTTTGTGGGGAGGGTGACAGTCTGAAGACCCTGGATACACTTCCAAGTATTTTCAGCCATAAAGTAGCCTTGGGCAAAGGTTCTTCCACATCCTAGCTATTCAACAGTGAGCCAAAGGAGACAAACAGGACAATGCTTTCTAGGATCCCTCCAGGGAAAATGAATCTCTT
The DNA here is from genome assembly GCF_014108415.1 of Molossus molossus. NCBI lineage: Eukaryota > Metazoa > Chordata > Mammalia > Chiroptera > Molossidae > Molossus > Molossus molossus. The sequence continues at coordinate 28,041,904 of NW_023425352.1, read as the reverse complement.
CCTCTCTCACACCCTTCTTAGCACATATCACAGTCTCTCTCGATTGTTTGTGTGTGTGTCTGTTTCCCCAGTCACCTCTGAGTTCCCGGCAGGCAGGGCATGGGTCATTTCTAACTTTCATTCTCCAAGGGGTCTAACAGAGGCCGGTAAACAGTTCGAATTGGACAGAACACCCAGGTGTCGCGGGGCCTCCCCCCTTGGACCTGGCCTCTTGGGGGTGGCAGATCCGCCTCCTCACACCTCGGGGCCACTGCATCTGTACCTCTGCTCAGAAGAGAAGCCCTGCCAGGGTGCACCCGGGTTCACAACCCTGAGGGACTACTTTCTTAGTGGCCTTTGGCCTCCTGAGGGGAGTAAAAATGAAGACACGGTGCGTCTCTGCTCAGCGTGGTTCCGGCATCCAGTGTACAACAGCCTGTGTTAAATGAACACGGAACGCCACCATCCTTGGTTCTCTCCGAGAACAGGCCTACCAATCCCAAACTATCAACCCAGAAAAGAAAGATCAGCAATGGCGTTCCGGTCCATGAAACTGTGCTGCCCCGAAAGGGAACGTCTGTGGAAGCTAGTGACATGGGAAAGGACACAGCATGTGACCTCAGGAGCATCAGACACACCGATTTAACATCTGCCTGGCCACCAGCTCTCCAGGCAAACCTCTGTGCTCGTCTGTCTGAACAGCAGGGCGTCATGGCCACGCACAGGCTGGACGCATGCGCTCGGGGCGCACGGGGCGCCTACATTTTGCCTCCACTTCCCCACAAACCTCAGTAGGTCCAGTGAGGGGCTTGGTCTTGGGTAGTTTGGGGGCCTCCACCGCTGTCTAGGGATGGCCACGGCAGCCCAGACTGATGTCCAGCAGTGTTGGGGGGTCAGCAGGCTCTGGGGGTGCTGGGGGTCTGTGTGATTGGGGATCTGCCTGGCACTCTGAGGGCTGCTTCAGGCTAAACACCGAGATTTCTTTGAGCTGGAGCTGGTCAAGGGTGTAGCAGCAGGAGGCGTTTCTGGCCTAACAGCTCCTGTTCTGGGCTACAGGTCAGATTACCTAAACCAGGGGAAGGGGGTAGTGGCTCCCAGAAGCAGCTAAGTAAATACAGATTTGCCTCATTCCTTTCTGCTCAGCGCATGGTTCAGGCCTGTCTGATACGCAGTAAGCTTAGACAGGCGGGGTTTTAAACACAACACACTTCTCTGTCCCTCTCTTTTGCTTTGTACTTTATCCACTGTGTTACTGTTCCTACTGACTCAACTTTTAAATAAAGAGACCAGTTCATGAATTATGCTTCATCATCCAAGAAAAATCATCTCTGTGGTTTTCAGTCTTCTTATAGATACAAAGGCTTTACATAGTTGCCTGGAAAAGTACCAAACTGCCTTGTCCTTCTTGAAGTACCTATAAAAAAACACACACATAGGCACAATGAGAAGACCTGCCCACACGAGTCCAAAGACAGCCCGTGGTAACACCCCTGCAGCCTGTAGGACAGTGTATGGCTTCCGAAGCACTTTTCCTGGTCTCATTCAGGCTCAAAGTAATGCTGGGTGGTAAGCCAGGCAGTTGTGTTTAATACTCCTGCTTTTCGTCCAAATGAGCTTTTTTCAGAGAACCTGAGTGACACCGCTGAGGCCCCACAGCTCCAGAGGCCGACTCTGCACCCAGGTGTTCTGACGCCCAGCCCACTGTTCTTCCCAGTACGTCTCCGTTTTAGAAGAATGAGCACATGATCCAACAGAACAAGGTACCAGGGGTTTAGAATTCCTCAACTGCAGACTTCTGAAAGTCCACTGGATATGACCACACATCAAAAGGAAATTCTTCTAAGCCTGCCTAAGCCCCAACTTGACTCTGTCTTTGCTACCAACCTTATGAGGGTTCCTGTTGAGCCAAGAACATGAAGCTACTTGGGAACAAAGCCCTTCCTGGGCTTCTCCAGGTCCGATCTGCTGGACCCCTAATCCGGTTCGTGCCCTCGCTGTGTGCGTGTGTGTGTGTGTGTGATGCTGGTCATCACTACCCTCTCATTAATAGACATCACAGGTTGACCACGGCTTCCTTTCCCCAGTTGGCTTGGACACGGCTTCAGAATCCTGTTGAACACAACATCTCAAGCTGCCACTACCAGTGGGTTGGAGCTGTTTCCCAAAGTGAAACTTCCCAGATCAAAGAATGTGTTGCTCTGGCCAGTTTGGCTCAGCGGTTAGAGCGTCTGCCCTCAGACGGAAGGGTTAAGGATTCCATTCAGGCCAAGGGCACATACCTGGGTTGCAGGTTCGATCCCCTGGCTCGGGTGGGAGTCCCTCTCATTATCTATGCTTCTCCCTCTCAACCCCTCCCTCCCTCCCTTCCACTCTATCTAAAAATCAATGAAAAAATATCCTCGGGTGAAGATAAAAAAAGAATGCATCAGACAGACTATGTGAACCCCTAGGGGGATGGTCAAGGAGGGCACAGAGAGCTGAGCCTGGAAGGCCCGAGTGCGCTCAGAAGCTGGCGAGCCCTTTCCTTGTGGACAGAAGAATGAGCTCCACTGGGTTACTTCATCCGTGGTCTGATATTAGGTTACCTTCTGAAGTGTTTGAGGAATGGAGGAACCTGAAAGATTTCCTTTACCAAGCTGCTGGGATGCTCCATTACAGATTTGGGGCCCCTCGCCCCACCCCAAGTTCTCGTAACAACTGCAAATGCTTCTGGAAGAGGCTACCAGTGAACAGACACCAGAGCTGCTCTCTGGTTGACAGCCACACGCGTCCACCCAGCGCCTGCCACTCGGCTCTCTGACCTGGGTGGCGGCACCTGGGAACCCACCGGGTTTTTAAGACGCAGTTCGAAAAGAAGGATGTAAAATATCTCAGTTTTTTCCACACCAATTACATGTTCAAATGAGAATATTTTGAATGCACTGGGTTTAATGAAATGTATTAAAATTCATTTCGCTGTTTTCAACATGGCTTGTGTTGAGTTTCCATTGGACTGCAGCACACGAGGGCAGCGGCTTCCGACTTTCCCCACTTCATGGCACACAAACAAATTACACAATTCTGTGGCACACCAAAAAATGTTATATTTTTTGCTGATCTGACCAAAATAAAGGTAAAATTTTTTTTTAATCCTCACCCGAGGACATTTTTGCATTTATCTTCAGATAGAGCGGGAGGGAGAGAGGGGGGAAGAGAGAGAGAGAAACATCAGTGTCAGAGAGACACATCGAGTGGCTGCCACCCACACGACCAACCAGGGCTGGGGACAAACTGCAACCAAGGTATGTGCCCTTAGTGGAAACCGAACCCGGGACTCTCTGGTCCACAGGCCGACACTCTAACCACTAAGCTAAACCAGCCAGCGCAAGAAGTATAATTTTTTTTTTATCCTCACCCAAGGACATTTTTCCATTTTTTGTTCAGGTAGAGTGGGAGGGACAGAGAGGAACAGAGAGAGAGAGAGAGAGAGAGAGAGAAACATCGATGTGAAAGGAACACCTTGAGTGGCTGCCACCCGCATGACCAAACAGGGCTGGGGACAAACAGCAACCGAGGTACATGCCCTTAGTGGGAACCGAACCCGGGTCTCTCTGGACCGCAGGCTGACACTCTAACCGCTGAGCCAAACCGGCCAGGGCAAGAGGTATAATTTTGAATCATTCACACTGATGGCTATTGTTGTGTTGGCTCTCATTTTTTTTTTTTCATTTGTCAGTCTAGGGGAAATGAGGTCAGTGATCCTGACTAAGTAGTCAGGTACGGCACGTTTTAAAAATTCTTGTGGCGCACGGTCAAAAATCGCTGCACTGAGCACTGCTGACTTCTCAGATCTGGTTTCCCTCTGAACACATCAACCTAAAGCAGCGAGGGCTCCTGGTCCGCGGGCCGACGCTCTAACCGCTGACCCAAACCGGCCAGGGCCGAGGCAGCTTTCCAGGAGGATGGAGAGGCCACGGCAAATCTCTCTGGCTTCCCATTTATGCCCAGACCTTGCTGTTCTCATTACTCCAGCCCTGACTTTAATTTGCTTTACCAGAGAGACCAGCCAAGAGCTAGCCTTTGGAGAGAAGATAAAGCCATCTGCACAGGGGAACTTGAGGTGCAGAGTGAGTCAGTGACTCCCAATATCATCTTCATACCTGAGCAGAAAGAACAGAGACTTGGGAGAGATAGGCCTAGGTTCAAATATTGGCCCCACTGCTACCTGGGTGACCTTGGGCGAGTTACTTAATCTTTTTGGGCCTCAGTCTTTGAATCTGTGAAATGAGGATAATTCTTGCTTTCTGGGCTGTTTGTTGAAAGAATGTCAATAGGAAAGTATATCAAGCGTCTGCTTTGTAACAGAATGTCAATAACGTTGATCTTTCTCTCCCTCATGTTACTTATTTTTTAAAATATTTTTATTGATTTTTTTTTTTTTTGAGAGAGAGGAAGGGAGAGGAGAGAGAGAGAAACATCTATGTGGGAGTGTAACATCGATTGGCTGCTGCCTCCTGTAGGTCCCCTACGAGGGATCGAGCTCACAACCCAAGCATGTGCCCTGACTGGGAATCGAACCAGCAACCTTTTGGTTCACAGGGGGGACACTCAACCAACAGAGCCACACCAGCCAGGACTCTCCCCAATTTTATAAAGGCAAATCCTTTGTTTTAATTAAGCAGGCTGCTTTGATTAAAGTGATTGGAAGGCTAGAGTAAATAAGATCTTTAGAATGTCTACACATGTGTTTGCGTTTCATGGTAGAGAACTAGGTTCAGTCACATTTCCTTGTGTTGTTTCATAAGAGTTCAAAAAAATAAAATTTCCAAATGCAGAGCAGATACATGCACAATAGAAACACAAACAGAACTGAGTTAATGACTTGACAAGTGCCCTCCTGTGCATCTGATGTGGCATATTCGGTCGTCAGGCCCGACATCACTGCCATCCACAGTCCCGAGAACAAACAGAAACAGAGTGGCCCGCAGTCCTGCGATGGCTCAGGAACTGCGCGTGGCCCGTCCCTCCCAGCGCGGAGCACACCGCTCTGCGCGTGGCCCGTCCCTCCCAGCCCTCCCTTCACAACACAACTAGTACGAAAAGTAGGAGGAGACCACTTACCAACAAACCATCCGTCGTCACACTTTTCCATGACATCAACAATATCTCCATCTCGGAGTTCCAACTCATCGTCATTCTGTGGTATATAGCTATATAGTGCTTGGTAGCTAAATCTATAAACGGGAAAAAGGAATATTAAGTGATTGATAGGATTAAATGAGGGATTTTGAAAGCCATTTCAGTTAAATCAACATTTAGGTAGTGTTTCCTCCTCATCAGTGGAGGTAAAAGTTGTTTTTTTTTTTTTTTTTTTTTTTTTTGTGGTATGTGCCCCTAGCGGGAACTGAACCTGAGACTCTCTGGTCCGCAGGCCGATGCTCAACCGCTGAACCAAACTGGCCAGGGCGGTAAAAGTTTTTTATTGGCTATTTCCCTAATGACCTAGCACTGGGGGAGAGCCACTCAACACCTGGTGATAGAGTGAGTCTGGCAGGGACAGAGAACTTCGGACAAGCACGTCATAATCAGTCCTTTCACTTAGTTTCATGTGCTCACCACAACCAAGGGTTTTGTCTAGATGTCCCCCCACTCCCTTTGACGTTAACCGAGGCTTTTTCTTAACATGGGATAATTGATGTTGATTACTGAGAATTGTCAGAGGTCACTTAGGTCCAGAGACAGATGTCATAGTCTGGTCATTTACATTGGAGAGCCCAAGACAATTGTCATATATTATAAAATTGTCATATTTATATAAAAACATAAATATATGCCAATGGACTGTGTAGCAAAACTACCTTGAGTTTCTTAATACATCAACAGACATTTCATTCATTGCTTTTAAATAATGGATGTCAGTTTTCTGAAACTCTTGAAAGCTTTGTTTCTATCCCAGTGATCTGGGGGTTAAGATTTTTACTGACTTGGTTGTTGGCCTAAGGCAACTGGGTGTGTGCTATTCCGCTTGTTCTAACAACAGCCACTGGAGACAGCGGAGGAGCACGTGGTGACATCTGGCATCTGCTTTGGCAACAATGCAAAGCTTTGTTTTCACTTATTCCGTTGAAAAAGACTTGAGCAGCATCCACTGTGCACCAGTTCACAATTCTGTTTACTCGGTATTTTGAAACACAACAGTAGCAGGCAAAACTCTGCAAATGAGCCAAACATGTACCATTTCCAGTGGATGCCAGTGATCTCGCGGTGGGCTAGACAGGCTAGACACAAGTAAGCGGAGCCAGTTCCCAGAAACAAGAGGTTCATTCTCCACTGTTAAAGCCAAAGAGGCAATTTAATTTCATATATTTATTCAAACGCGTCGATATTTTGGTAGATGGATCTGTCTGCCAAAGAAAGATCTCCATAGAGGAATTAAGAGAGGACAGATTTCCAGTTGGTAAATGAACACAGCCTGATGTTTCTGTATTTGCCTGCTGCCTCCCAAACAGCGTGGACTCCTCGGACGCCTGACCCACTTGGCTGCTCTGCTAGCCTCAGTTCTGGAAAGTAACCCCGGATTTCTGCTTCTCTGTTCTCACTCTCTGGCTATGGAGATTGGCTGGAAAAAGTCTCGCAACCTTGCTGCTTGGGTCGCCCAGGCAGCTCTGATTTTGGGTGGGCCCCATGATGCTCAGGACACTGGTCCATCGAGTCTGCCCCACCTCCTTTGCCTCTCCGGGCTCCTCACTCTGCCCCATTCAGGTGTAAGTCTCTACAGCCCTCCTCCCGCCTCCGTTCCTAAGTGTGAGGAAGGGTTCCTCTGGCCATGCTGAACTCCCTTCGCTGGGCTACGGCCTTAACGTCCCTCTTCTCTCACATCGTTTGACTGTCACCCCTCCCCCACTGCTGCAAACGCACGTGAGCCTCTGCACCCTATTTCCAGCACCGGAAGGTGAGGCTGCAATTCCTCTGCCACAGCTGTACTGCTCCTCTGCCAAGTTCTGCATCGAATTACACCTTCCATGTGGACTCCAACCCCTTTCCGCACCTGGAAGTTCTTGGTTTATCTCAGCACATCTGTGTCTGCTACTGGCTTAGTCTGGAGCCCTTTCACCCCATCACTGACTCATCAGCCCTTCCCAGGGCGGCACCTGCCTCCACCTCTCACTCTGCTGTCCCAGTTGCCGAACAGGATACCTGGAGGGTATTTCTCATTTCCTGCCCTCCTGGGCAGCAGGAGGCGCCACTGCCCGAACACGGGGTTGGGCTCTGCACAGTGAGGCTCCCAGACCCTCTCCCGGGGCTCCTGCGGCTCCTGTCTCCTCTGCTGCTACTTCTCTGTTGCCTTCAAAGCTGTTCTCCAAGGATCTACCTTCGTTTCCCTTCTCTCTTTACCCTGAGTCTCCTTGGGTACTCTTGCATGTGTCCAAGGTCACGAAGCACCCACTCTGTCCTAGCTAAGGCGCTCGTCACTTCTTGCCTGGATTAGTATCTCCCAACCAGTATCTTTGTCCCTAGTCTCCAAAATCCACCTTCTACTCCGTTATCACAGTTAGCTCCCGAAAACAAAATATAACCAATGCACTCATTTAAAAAATCTCTGGAGGCTCCTGAGTGCCTGCAGAACAAAATCTAAACTTACTTCAATCGCATCACGCATTCTACAGTCTGGTCCCAACCTCCTTCTTGAGCTGTCTCTGCCTCCTCTGTGAACTGTGCCCTGTGGCCACACGGGCATCTCTGGAGTTGCCCAAATGCCCCACCTCTGCACACGTGCTTCCAGAAGACCCCTGTCCTAGCTCTCAAGTCCAATTCGTCTTTCAGGGTTATTCCATATTCCCTTCCTCTGTGAATGGCGTTTACTCCTCTGTACTTAACACACAGGAGATAGCCCATCTTTTTGTTTAATGAATGGATCAGTCCTATTCACTGAGCACTAGTCAGAATTAGCCATTCCTTCCTCTGTTCCCACACTAGGAGTGAAACCAGTCAGCACAGCTCTCATTAGCCCTCAGAGAGCAGTTCATCCTCTACCTGTCTCTGCCCCAGCAGCCCGTGACCTCCTTTGTTTACCCGCCACCTGTTCCCACCCTGGCTGACGGGAAACGTGGACTTCTCAGGCAAGCCGGGAGTGATTCATTTCTTCTCCCTCATGGCTGCCCCCCGCCCGTCAATGACCCCCTTTCCAAGCCTGAGAGCCCACTGAAACGTGAGAACCGAAGTCTGCCAAGTGTACTTACAAATCTTGTGAGGCCTGACTCCTGTCTGGGGCGACTCTTCGCTGCTGGGCTTGAGGTTGCTGAGAAATGATGAAAGATGACGCATTGTCAGAAGGGGGTACCTTGTGATGAAAGTCAAAGGGATGGGAAACAGTGCTGCAGTAATGGACAGACTTTTCGGCAATGTTTATGATCTCATTGCAAACCGCTTCCTGCGAGGTGGCCCCGGGACATCCAGAAACCCCCATAAAACAGTCAACGTGGGGACAAAAATAAAAGAAGAAAGAGAGGAAGAGATGTGACATTCCAGACGAAGCACATAGTCCAGGGAAACGACAGAGTTGAAGATCCAGGTTAAATAGAGGTATTCCAGTAGTGGAGTGCAGGAGGGGTCCAGGCGTAAGCATGGAAAAACAGGTAAGATACAGAATTTGGAATTTAGTATGAATATTAAAAAAAAATAAAAAAAAAGACAGCAGCATAAAAGCCTGTAATTAGTGAGTAACTGTTACAAACAGAATAATTTCAGGATAGAAATGCAAGTCTGTATCCCCAGTCATGCACTAATATATTAACTGTATCCCACATGTAGGCAGAGTAGAAATAGCACCCCTAAGTTCCCCTGCTTTTTTGAGAAGGAAAGGGGTGGTCTAACATCTCTCTCTGCTGCAGTAGCCACATGGTTCTCGTAAACAGTGGCTCTGAAGTTAACCGGGCATTGCTTCAGTCTAGACCCTGGAAGTCAGTAAGGATTCTCTTTAGAAAAGCTACAGTCTTATGCAACAGGCATCTTACCACATAGCTCTTTTCAGATTCTGTGAGATCAGGTCCTGCTCTCAATGAATGATGAGAAGGCTGTGATCACCAAGCAAATTATAAGGGAGACATTTTAGCAGATGTCACATTGGAAAGAATTCAAAATAAAAGCGTGAGCAAATACACGTACCACACCATCACACTCGATGACACCGGATACTCGGGCCTACAGCCACTGAGTTTCCACGACAACACGGTGGGTGCACAGGAGAAAATGCAACGTTCAGAGTTAGAAGCAAGCATCCAGGCAATGAAATGGGAGGCTGGAGACATGGCTGCGGTGAGGTGAGAGGAACAGCACAGGGTCCCCAGAGTGGCAGGAGAGAGACACGGAAGGGCCGTCTGAAGGAACTGTCCCTCTGTCACCATAGGCTAGGTCCCCGTGCTCTCCGCTGCCCAGCATCTACGGATGGGCTGCTGGACCAGAGGCCGGTTTCAGTGATCTGGTTGGCTGGGAGCCTCCGCTGGCAAAGCAGGCTCAGAGAACTACCAGGCATGCCGTATTTCGGAGGAGAGTAATGCTTTTGAAAAGCTCCTTGGTAATATTCAAAGTCTCGAACAAGACTGTTCTGGTAAAATCTGCATGTGACACACTCCAGCTAGGCAGGAGAGGATTCCGATGTCTCACAGAGCAGAGTTTGCTTCCAGAGGCAAGAGTGTCCCGACACTCTGTGGAAAGGAAGCCATCGCTCATCAGCTCAGGGACCTCATGCTGACAAGGAAACACGGTGTGATCACGGCCAAGCACCATCCGTTAAGTGGGCCTCCCACAGTAGAGGCCAGGCCTGCACTGGAAGGGTGTTTGAAATCATTTCCCTCAAAAAGATTCAATTCCAAACTCTAGGAAGTCTCCCTAGATGGACAGTGGAAGAGGCACGCTTGGAGAAATGCTCCAGGTGACCCACAGTCACAGCAACGAGCCTCAGCACCTCCAGGCCGTCTAGAAGGCACTCGGAGGTCTGTGCATAATTCACCTGCTTCACCGAGGGGCCCAGAGAGGGTGAGGGCCGCCCCTGAAGTCGCACAGCGGTACACTTAGTGGTACCCTTGGTTCCTGGTTTCATCTACTGTCCCACTGCACCGTCCCTTTCATCCTTGGACCCTTTCCCACATTATCAAGTGTGCTCACTGGCCTTATCTTCAGAGTCCCACAGAAACCCCGGAGACAGGCCGGACAGGGTTCACCCAGAAGGCTGATGCTCAGAGGGTTCTGTGCATTCGCCAATGTCACACAGCTAGGGAGAGGTAAGGCTGCGAGGCCACCCTTTCCAGGCCACCACACCATCCCCTCCTGTCCGTCACCCCTGTAAATGACGTCGCCCCTTAGCATGCGTGCCCTGCAGGTTCCATGCCCACCCCAGACACCACTTCCACACTCTTGTCCTTTTGAGAAACCTCTTCGAGTTCTCCAACCCCCTTCCAAACTGCAATCACTAAACCAGCCCCCTGGACTCTGAAGAGCGAAGGAAGAGACAGAACTGGAAGAGGCCATTTCAAGCTCCTTCTACGTCGTCTCAGGACCTGCAGGCCTTTTTGGGTGACCAGAAGCTGACCCGGGATAGCCCCATTCACCACCTATCCAGCCTCTGGGTCAAGGCTTTTGGTAACAAAGGAAAGTAATGCCATTTCCAAGCACCTGCCACGTGGCAGAAGAATGGAACTTATTCCGTACTCCCTCAGTGGGTGGTATCTCCAGGCAGATGTTAACTGGAGAGAACGGGACACTTACTGAAAGTAAGAGCCGTCAGCGACAGGAGGGCGGCCTCAAGAGGAAGTGAGAGCCGGTCCCAGCAGCTGTCCAAGCCGAGGCTGCGCTGGCTGTCGCTAGCTGGGATAGTAGGGCGTTCTCACACTTCAGTGTACGCTCGTTCCCCGGGACCCTGCTCGGATGCAGGCCCCTGCAGGACGTGCCGGGGGCGTGCGGGATGGTGCGTGACCGCCTGGTGACCGCTGCGGGGTCCCGGCTGCAGACCATCTCAATGATCTGACACTGAGATTCTGTGGGCCAGGACTGCTATGGATCACACCTCATAAAGATGAAAGTTCTCACATGAATAAACATATTCCCAAACTCCAGCTGGTGGCCTGATGACCTCGGGTAAAGCGAGAACACGGCCAATCTGCTGACAGAATCTCCACAGCTTACAGAAGTCCCCCAGCATCTTCCAATCAACTGAACCCCAACTGGTGACCGGAATCGAGCCTCTAGCATGCATTTGGCACATAAGAGATTTGGTGAATCAGATACAGAAAGACTGATATTTACTATCCCTTTCTTTTATAAAGCACTTAAAAAAAAAAAAAAGTAGCTTTCAAAGCATATAGAAGTCCATTTCCTCTTCTGACTCTTGCACTAACCCGCTGACTTGGGCATAGTAGAGGATGAAACATTAAGGCTCAGGGGAGTCTGAACATGTGCACAGGGCGGCAAAGCCACTGAGTGCTGAGCCTCTCAGTGTCCGATCACCCCCCTCCCCGCTTCAGTCATGACAGGAGAGCTGGTGTCCCCATGAAAGCAACAGCCAGCTTCTGCCTCTGCTGAAAACAGGCAGCGTGACTTCTCTTTTTAAAAAAAAATAATTTTTCTTTATTGATTTTAGAGAGAGGGAGAGAGATATAGACATCGATGAGAGAGAACATCGACTGGCTGCCTCCTGCACGCCCCCCACTGGGGATTGGGCCCACAACCTGGGCATGTGGCCTGATGGGGAACTGAACCAGCAGCCTCTTGGTGCATGGGCTGACACTCAACCACTGAGCCACACCAGCTGGGCTGGCTTCTCTTCTGGATCGCCTTTCATTAAGTGGGAGGCACGATAACCCTGACAGACACCCTCCAATCTCGGGTTCAGGGGTCCTCAGTACTGAGAGGGATACTGATGGCCCTGGCTTCCTCAGTCTCTGGTTCTGTCTAAACCAAAGTGATCATCATAACTTTCACATCCGGCCAAACTTAACATCTGGACAAACTTAACTCATCTCTGAGAGGTAGGGACGACTAGGTTCCTTACTTAACGTTTGTGGAAAAACACAGAAAGAAGGCAAGATAAACATTTACCCTATTAGCTAAGATTCAGTTTCTCCCTTTTAGAAATGCTTTCCTTAGACGTCAACATCCCATATAGCTGAAATATAACAGGTTGTTTTGGGGTGGGTGGAGATGGAAACCGTTAACGCCCACCAGAGATTCACCCTTTGCTGCGGAGGTTGCTCACCCTCAGATTTTTCTTCCTCTAGGCATACGTTTTTCTTTCCCTGGTCTTACTTTCTCACTGTGGACAGCTTCCTATATCTCTTCCTGCAGACCTATGATGTCCAATATGGCCACCAGCAGCCATATGTATCTACTGAACACTTTAGATGTGGCCAGGATAAAATGTGTAAGTGTAAAAATATACACTGGATTTCATAAATATAGTACCAAGTACAGAATGTGAAATATCTCAGTAATTCTTATGTTGATTATATGTTAAAATGAGACTACTTTGAGATATTGGGTTAAATAAAATATATTACTAAAATTAATTTTACCACCCTGACCGGTTTGGCTCAGTGGTTAGAGTGTCAGCCCTCAAACCAGAGGGTAGTGGGTTTGATTCCAGGTCAAGGGCACACACCTGGGTTGCAGGTTCGATCACTGGCCCTGCTCAGGGTCGTGTAGGAGGCAGCCAATCCATGTGTCTCTCTCACATCAATGTTTCTCTCTCCCCCCCCCCCCTTCTCTCCTTTCCACTCTATCTAAAAAAAATCAATGGAAAAATATCGGGTGAGGATTAACAAGCAACAAATAAAATGAATGTTACCTGTTCCATTTTGCTACCAGAAAATTAAAGACTACTTATGTAGCTCACATTATGTTTCTGCTGGACAGGGTTGCACTGATCCCCAGTCCTCATTGTCTGCCCTTATTTAAGCCTAAAAGTAAATACAAGTTCTCGCCAGGACCTCACCCCGGGTTAAGAATAAAGAGGGTATTATCTCATGCTCAGTATGTTTTGGACTTGTGGAGGTGCAATGATGTTTTTCACAATGTTTAGAAAAACAGCAATTGGCCAACACACGTGCACACACACGTGCACACTGCCTTCCCCTCCCCCATCAACAGTAAACAGGTGATACTTGCTGATTCAGAAACTGCTTTGCTCCCATATTTGCAAACAAGCGGCCTCTCTTGGCCTGGGGCGCCTGTTGCGTTCCTCGCAATCCTGCATGTGTCCTTGCCCTGCTGCCGTGCCCTTCTGTCTCCAGTTCACAGAGGCACCCCGGAAATCTGACCTTTGCCTCCCTGGGACTGCTAATCCCTCTAGATCTACAAAACACCTGGTGTTACTAAGCACCTCTTCCAGCTTTGGGTGTGTGCCAAAGCCTTGAAGCCCAAAATAATTGTCCACAGGCTAAAGAACAGCAGGAAGTCCTGGAGATGGGGACAGGATAAAGAGACTCAACCTCAACGTGGCTGCGAACCCTCCTAGGAATATCTGCTCTCCGAACCTGCCAGTGTCCCTCAGATACGGCATTCTTCTACTCATCTCGTGCCCCCATCTTCCCGTCTCCTTAGACACCACCCCACTTTTCAGGTGACCCACACTGGCCTCTTGGGGGGACACTAAACTGGGGGTGAGAAAATCTGGCTTCCAGATCAGGGTCTGATGCTAATTTGTCTTTTGAGCAAAATGCTTCACTTCTTTGGACTTCAGGTTCTCAGTGAAAGAAGCCTGGACAAGATTTACATAAATGTCCTTTTGGCTCTAAAGTTCCATGATTGGAGTGTGAGCCCCCCACGAACTGAGAACTGAGCCTGGGCAGAGGGCTTCTGACAGTGGCCTCTGGATGCAGAGGGGAGTCTGGCAGGGTGGGAGGTGGGGGTTGCCCCAGATGGTGACAGGTTTGCAGCTCCTGGAACACGATGGGCAAACTCTGCCAGAGGAGGAGGAAGACATAAATCACCAGAGCTCCTAGGCTTTGGCTCTGGGAAGCCTGCACACGACCCTCCAGTCTCTGACCCCACTAAGTTTTATTGAGTTTACTGAGAAAAAGATCCCAGCTTAAACATAAAACCAATGACAACCAATTAGTTCAACTGCCTACCACCTAGACTTAACCTCTGTGCAGATTTCTCCACAGATTATATATCAGCTCTGCTGTACCTTAAACCTGATTACAGGTGACATCAGAGGAATGGTGGCGGGAGAGATCCCCTTAGTCTCTCCCCATGAAATTTCAACAAGTTAACTAACTATATAACCTAATACAGAATTTCCTACTCAATGTGAGGCACGCCTGAGAGACCGGTGCCCTGCAGCATCTAAAGATGGGCAACTGGAATAAACAGGGAGGTGAGAGTGGAGGAAAACTCTGGTGGCCACAGACACAGCCTTGCCCCAGGAGCTAGGGCTTGGCCCAGAGAGGGGAAGAAGCGGTGGTAGGGGGTGCGTCCTTCCATTGGGAGGTACAGAGAGGTGCAGTGGGCAGTCCAGCAGGGCAAGTGGAGTGAACAGTGACTGAGCCAGCAGAGACGGCTGACAGAGCACAGGGGTTCTGCCTGTCAGGTGGTGGTGTTTCACATGAAAAAACAGAACGACACAGCCCTGACGACCCTTGGATTCCTAGAACTCGCCTCCCACTTCCTGCTGCCCTTGGTGTCAGGTTGAAGAGCACATTATCTGTAAACCAGGAGCTGCTGCAGTGGAACCACTGTTCCCTCTGTGATTGATCCCCAGGTGGGGTGCTTGGGGGAGACCCCATGGAAGTCTGGGGTGCCATTACCCATTAGTCTGGATGAGGGCGAAACAAACCCCACCCCCAAGGAACAGGGCTGTACTGCCTTACGGAAGACATGGAGGTCAAGTCTGGGAGATCACAGAGGTAAATATCTTGTGACTCAGAACCATCCTCTGGAAAATAGTAGAAAGACCTCTTCAGAGAAAGCTGCTAGAGAAGGGCCAATACATATATAGATGCCTAGACCGGCAAATACCACGAATAACCACAGCAACGAGGAAACTCAGAAAGAAAAACAAAAAATCTCCAGAAAGCAAGCTGGAACACATGGAAAAATGTGACATAAATGACAGAGATTTCAAGATTGTAGTTCTGAAAATACTCAGTGAGATGCAAGAAAATGCAGATAGGCAGTTCAATGTACTCAGAAAACAAATTAATGAACAAAATGAGTACTTTATCAAAGAATCTGAGACTGTAATAAAGAACCCATCAGAAATCCTGGAAATGAAGCATGTAATTAAGGAATTTAGTGAACTACTGAGCATAGGAAACAGAACCAAACAGATGGAGGAAAGCATTAGTAATATCATAGATAGGAGCCTAGAAATCACACAGAAGGAAGAAGAGAGAGCCCTGAGTATAAAGAAAAAGGAAAGAGCTCGACAAGAACTATATGGCTCCATTAGAAAGAGCAATATAAGACTAATAGGCACACTAGAAAAAGGAGAGCGTGAGAAAGGAAAAAAGAGTCTAGCCAAACAAATAGTGGATGAGAACTTTCCAAATCTATGGAAAGAACTAGATCCTTGAATCCAAGAAGCAAACAGAACACCTAGTTATTTCAATCCAAAGAGGTCCTCTTCAAGGCATATTGTATTAAAACTGTCAAAAATTAATGACAAAGAAAAAATTCTCAAAGCAGCCAGTAAAAGAAGGAAGTGACCTATAAAGGAAAACCCATCAGAATATCATCTGACTTCTCAGCAGAAACTCTACAAGCCAGAAGAGAGTGGAACAAAATATTTAAATGTCTGAAAGAGAGAAATTACCAGGCACAAATAATGTATCCAGCAAAATTATCCTTTAATATGAAGGAGAAATAAAGACTGTCCCAGACATACAGAAGCTGAGGGATTTTTATCACCAAAAAACCTCCACTGCAGGAAATACTCTAGGGAGTTATTCTACCTGAAACAAAGAACATAAGGTCAAAACACTATGAGTAAGATCACCAACAAACTTACAGCATAAACAGGGATAATTTGTGACAACAAAACATAAAAGGGGAGGGGATAAAGGTCTGAATTGACAAAGGAAAACAACTACTCTATATAAGCAACTTTATTTATTATTTATTTATTTATTTTGTTCATAAAGAGTGGGAGGGAGAGAGAGGAAGAGAGAGAGAAAAACATCAATGTGAAAGGGACACATCAAGTGGCTGCCGCCCACACAACCCAACCAGGGCTGGGGACAAACTGCAACCGAGATACGCGGGAACTGAACCCAGGTCTCTCTGGACCACAGGCCAACGCTCTAACCGCTGAGACAAACTGGCAAGGGTGCAACTTTATTTATTTTTTATCAGCTTAATGATAACCACACATAAAACACAAAGCTTAAAAAAGAAAAATAGAGGAAAAAAGTATGGAATAGCTTAGGAAAAAAAGAGGAAACAGAAGAAAGAAGTATGGAATACCACCAAACAAAAACAACAGGCTGAACCACAACGGCAAAGAACCAATGGAGGCATAGAACTGTCAGAAAACAAAAGATAAAATGGCTACAGGAAATCATCCTACACCAGCAATTACCCTAAATGTAAATGCACTGAATTTACCAATAAAGAGGCACAAAGTAGCAGAGTGGATCAAAAAACAAAACCCCAGCACATGCTGCGTACAAGAGACACATCTAAGCTGCAGACAAAGGTAGATCCAAAATAAAAGGGTGGAAAATGATTCTCCAAGCAAATAACATCCACAGAAATGCAGGAGTAGCCATACAAAATAGATTTAAAGATAACAAGAGACAAAGATAGATATTTTAAAATGATAAAGGGGATACTACATCCAGAAAACATAACACTTCTTAATATATATGCTCCCAACCAGGGAGCATCGATATAGATCTAGCAACTACTCACAGAACCAAAGGGAGAAACAGATCAACTTACAATCATAATTGGGGACCTTAATACTCCATTGACAGCTCTAGATGGATCATCCAAACAGAAAATCAATAAAGAAATGTCGGCCTTAAATGACACTCTAGACCAAATGGACATAATTGATATTTATAGAGCCTTTCATCCCAGAAATCAGGTTATACATTCTTATCCAGTGTACATGGAACAATCTCAAGGATAGACCATAATTTGGTTCACAAAACTCGCATCAACAAATTCAATCAGATTAAAATTATACCAAGCATATTCTCTGACCATGATGCCTTGAAATTAGAAATCAACTGCAAAAAGGAAGTAAAAAACCCACAAATGCTTGAAGATTAAACAATATACTACTAAAAAATGACTGGGTCAAAAAAGAAATAAAATATTTCTGATCAAAAGCTATATAGGCACAAATGAGAATGACAATAAAACACAAACACATCAAAACTTCTGGGATGCAGCAAAAGCAGTGATAAGAGGGAAGTTTATATCATTACAGGCCTATCTCAAGAAATAAGAGAAATCCCAAGCAAACAACCTAACATTACATCTTAAAGTACTAGAAAAAGAACAAAAGCAGCCCAAAGTCAGCAGAAGATAAAAACTAGAGCAGAATTGACTGAAATAGAGAACAAAAGACTATACAAAAAAAGAAATAAAACAAAGACCTGGTTCTTTGAAAAGATTAATAAAATTGACAAACTCCTGGCTAGACTCACTAAAGAAAAAAGATAAAAGACCCATGTAAACAAAATCAGAAATGAAAGAGAAGTCACCACAGACATCACAGATATACAAAGGATCATACTAGAATACTATGTAAGACCATATGCCACCAAATTCAATAACCTAGAGGAAATGGATAAGTTTCTAGAAACACATAACCTTCCTAGACTAAATGATGAAGAAATGAAAAATCGAAAGACCGATCAGCAGTGAGGAAATTGAAACAACCATCAAAAACCTCCCCAGAAATAAAAGTCCAGGGCCAGATGGCTTTACTAGTGAATTCTACCAAACATTTAAAGAAAATTTAAAACTTATCCTTCTCAAACTCTTCCAAAAAACTGAAGAAGAGGCAATACTTCCAATACATTTTATGAGGCCAACATAACCCTGATATCAAAACCTGGCAAGGATAACAACAACAACCCCCCCCCTCCCCCCGCCCCAAACTACAGACCAATATCTCTGATGAATACAGATGCAAAAATCCTAAACAAAAGACTAGCAATTCGAATACAACAATACATCAAAAAAATAATACATCACAATCAAGTGGTGTTCATTCCAGGGGCACAAGGATGGTTCAACATGCAAATCAATTAATGTAATACACCATATTAACAAAAGAAAGGATAAAAATCATATGATCTTATCAGTAAATGCAGAAAAAGACTTGATAAGATACAACATCCATTTATGATTAAAACACTCAATAAAATAGGAATACTAGAAAGAAAGTACCTCAACATAATAAAGGCCATATATGATGAACCCTCAGCGAATATACTCAGTGGTGACAAACTGAAAGCTTTTACTCTAAGATCAGGAACAAGACAAGGATGTCCACTCTCACTATTCTTATTCAATATAGTTCTGGAAGTCCTAGCCAAAGCAATAAGGCAAGAGAAAGAAATAAAAGGTATGTTGCCTTGGCCAGTGTTGCTCAATGATTAGAACATTTACCAAATGTTTCTCTCTCTCCCCCTCCCATCCTCTCTATAAATAATCAATGAAAAAACATCCTTGGTGAGGATTATTTTTATTTTAATTCTTTTTTTTAAATCCTCACCCACGGATATTTTTCCATTTATCTTCAGATAGAGTGGATAGGAGGGAGGAAGGGAAAGAAGGAGAGAGAAAGAGAGAGAAACATTGATGTGAGGGAGACACATCGACTTGTTGCCTCCCACATGACTCTGACCAGGCTGGGGACTGATCAGCAACCAAGGAGCGTTCCTTGGCTGGAATTGATCCCGTGACTCTTTGGTCTGAGGGCTGACACTCTAACCACTGAGCTAAACTGGTCAGGGCAGAAGATTAAAAACAAACAAACAAAAAAGAAATAAAAGGCATCCAAATAGGAAAGGAAGAAGTTAAACTGTCACTTCTTGCGGATGACATGATTCTGTATATAGAAAACCCTAAAGACTCCACCAAAAAACTATTAAAAACCATAAACAAATACAGTAAAGTTGCAGGATATAAAATCAACATACAAAAATCTATTGCCTTCCAGTATACTAACAACAAAACTTCAGAAAAAGAAATGAAAACAAAACGTTCCATTTGCAATTGCAATTAAAAGAATAAAATACCTAGGAATAAACAACAAAAAGTGCAAAAGACGTATATACTGAAAACTACAAACCATTATTAAAAGAGATTGAAAAAGACACAACAAAATGAAAAAATATCCATGTTCATGGATTAGAAGAATCAACATAGTTAAAATGGCCATATTACCCAAGGCAATATACAGATTTAATGCAATTCCCATCAAAATATCAATGTCCTTTTTAAAGAAATAGAACAAAAAATATATATCAGATTTGTATGAAATCCACAAAAACCCCGAATAGCCAAGGCAATCCTGAGAAAAAAGAACAAAGCTGGAGGTATGTATCATGCTACCTGACTTCAAATCAGACCATAGAGCTAGGATCATCAAAACAGCATGGTATTGACAGAGAAAAACACATGGATCAGTGGAACAGAATTGACAACCCAGATATAAAACCACATGTATATGGGCAGATAATTTTTGACAAAGGAGCCAGAAGCACACACTGGAGTAAAGACAGCCTCTTCAATAAATGGTGCTGGGAAAATTGGAAAGCCACATGCAAAAGAATGAAAGTGGATTACAGTTTGTCCCCATGTACAAAAGTAAATTCAAAATGGATCAAAAACCCATAAAACCTGAAATAATAAATTACATAGAAGAAAACATATATACCAAACATATGGACCTTGGCTATAGAGAATATTTTATGAATTTGACCCCAAAGGCAAGGGAAGTAAATACAAAAATAAATCAAACTATATTAAAAAAGCTTCTGTACATCAGAAGAAACCGATAACAAAACAAAGAGGGCAGCCGATCAAATGGGAGATGGTATTTGCAAACAATAGCTCTGACAAAGGTTTAATATTCAAAATACATAAAGAACTCATAAAACTCAACACCAAACAAACAACCAAATCAAAAACTGGGCAGAGAACCTGAACAGATACCTCTCCTAAGAAGACATACAAACAGACAATAGATATATGAAATGATGTTCAACCTCACCAGCAGTTAGGGAAATGCCAATCAAAACTACAATGAGATGCCACCTCACACCTGTTAGAATGGCTATCATTAACAAGACAAGTAGTAACAAGTGTTGGAGAGGTTGTGGAGAAAAGGGAACCCTTATTCACTGCTGGTGGGAATGTAGACTGGTATAGCCACTATGGAAAACAGTATGACAACTCTTCAAAAAATTAAGAATAAAGCTACCATATGACCCAGAAATCCCTTTCCTGGGTATATACCTGAAAGACTCAAAAATGTGTATTCACAAAGATATATATACCCCTATGTCCACTGCAGCATTATTCACGGTGGCCACGACACGGAGACAACCAAAGTGTCCTGTGACAGAGGACTGGATGAAGAAGTGGTCCATATATAAATGGAATATGACTCAGCCATAAGATAAGCTGAAATACTGCCATTTGCAACATGGATGGACCTTGAAAATATTATGTCAGGCAGAAAAGCAAAGAACCATATGATTTCACTTACATGTGGGAAATAAAACCGAAACTTGTGGACACAAGCAGCAATGTGGTGACTGCTAGAGGGAAGGGGGCCTAATATATGGTGACAGAAGATGAATTGACTTTGGGTGGTGGGCACACAGTGCAGTATAAAGATCTTGTAACATAGAAGCCCACGCCTGAAACCTATATGATCATATTAACCAATGTCACCCCAATAAATTAAAAAAAAAAAAAGGGAATCTAGGCATCCATGAGAAAAAAAACACCACCCAAAAAACCTGATTATAACACTCGCATGCTCAGCCACCTCCTCAGTCTGGAATGTAGACTTCTGTTTCCTTCCTACAACAAGCGGAGGAGTAATGGCAAATGGTATTCACCCCTTCTGAGTGAGCCAAAGGCAAAGGTTTCCCCTTCTTAGTTGGGTATCTTAACACTTTTAATTTCCATTTGGTCGTTGCATCACAAACTTCCCCTTCCAGCGCTGATCTCCATGCTGAGAGCAGGCCCTGCCTTTGTTGCGGCCTTGCTGGAGCCCCCCGGGTTCCCCGTGGAAAGGGGTGTCCCCGCCAAGCCATCAGAGCCCACCTTCTGCCGTCAGCGCAGCAGCTTCCCTTCCTCTCCTTCCTCTAGACGGAGAGCCGTCTGTTCTTGCATTTCTCAGACAGATGCTTTGAGGACACAGCTTTCCTGAATATTTTTACTTGTAAACGTCATGCCTTCAGATTTTACTGTCTGACTGGCTTCCTTCCTTCTAGGAACCAAACTGACATCACTAAAGTGTCCTCCCTTTCCTCGGGCCTCAGCTGTCTCATCTCATCCTGAAAGTCAAAGAGATTGCAAAGAGATTGGGACTCAAGGGGACTCTCCGGAAACCTCCTGCAGATGGTAGGCGCTGGCCGAGAGCCCCGCCAACCTCCAATCTCAAAGATTCTGTGATCCAGGCGCTCCGAGTCACGGCAGCAAATTATCTTTATTTTATTTGTTTTCTTTATTGATTTTAGAGAGAGAGGAAGAGAGAGAGAGAAACATCGATCAGCCGCCTCCTGCATGCTCCCCCCCACACACACACTGGGGATTTGGCCCACAACCTGGGCACGTGCCCTGACCAGGAATCGAACTGGCGACCTCTTGGTGCATGGGTGGACACTCAACCACTGAGCCACACCGGCCGGGTGCAGCAGATGATCTTTAAAGATTCTTTTCAATTCAGAAATTCTATGAGGCTCTCTCACCAATTGTAGGAACTCAAAAACCAAGGCTGGATGTCGTCAGCAAACAGTGCTTCTGTGTTGGGGAAGCTCAGTCAGTATTTGATACGGATGAGGATTTCCAAGATGACCTTTCCCTTCCCTTTCTTGATGGGTGGTTCTAAACCTGCTGGACCAAAATCATGCCCCCAAATCTAAGAACTTGGCTGATGACTCTTAACTCTTGGGTATTTCGTATGTACGTTTTTGTCCAATTAGCTAAGCTACCCTTCAAAGAACAAAAGGAAAAACTCACTTTTCAACTGAGAAGGTCTGAAGGTCTATAGCAAACACCATACTTTGCATTTGTTCTTGTTTTTCCTTTTAAGTGAAATTCGCACAGGATCTTCAGCTCATCGGGTACCCGAGCTGGAACCCTGGTTCCTCTCTGAATGTTTCGCCTGCAGCCGGAACCAGACTCGGCCTACACAGCGCTCCTGCCCCGGCCGCTCTCCCTAGGCACCCTCACCTTGACTCACTCCTGCTGTGGAGGATACACACCTCAACACACACCAGCCCAGGTGGTGTCAGCGTGGGAGGCTACAGGGCCTGGAAAGTCAAATCCTTTCACAGGGAAGTGTTCGCACATCTGCGGAGTTGGGTGGGTGGGGGGGCGGGCTGGACAGGTGACTAAGGGGAAGGAAAGCAGCAAAGCCGGGACTCAGCACCACAAATAGAAGCTTGACGACCAGGCACAAGGGTCACGTGACCCGAGGAAGCTGACTACACACGTCACTCGGCACCGTCACTCGGCACCGGCACCGGCACCGAGGAGCCCTCCACGCTCTGCTCCAGCCTCTTCTCCAACCACCCTTCTCCCCCCTGCAGACACCCTCCGGCCCACCCCACCAGCTCACCATCCCCTCCCCCTCACTGCCCCGCCTCTGGGCAGCGGCTGGTCTCTGCTTGCTTTGGATGCCACCCTCTCACTGTCCCGTCATAAAACTCTGTTCTCTGGCTCCAGGTCAAACACCATTTTCTCACAAGGTCTTTCCAGATGGCCCCCCTCCCCGTCCTGTTGCTTATGATTTCCCCCCCTCCTGAGCTTTCAGGGTGAGCTGTTGGGACTGTCCTCTGCCTTGTAATCACTTGGGAACAGTCATTTCCCCAGTGGAGATCACACACTGCTTTAGTTGGGGTCAGTCACTTGTTTATGTTTTCTTTCACGCAACAAAGATTCACTGAGCGCCTTCCATTGATCAGGTGTCCTGGTCTCTCACTGACTTTGTCACGGCTCCGCGGAGCCGGGAAGGCGCAGAGCCGGTCCTGAGAGCAGCAGGAGGAAGGGCCGACCATGCTCTCTCGCCGCCTCTGTCCCCACCGCTCCCTTCTCTCTCCCAGCACGGTGCCTCAGCATCCCCACGCTTGAATGCAGAGTCGGTGATCGTAGCCTCTCAGAGCGTCTGCTACTTTAAGGCTCTCAGGCAAAATGCCCTCTATTTACTGGTCAGGTACTCAGCCTAGCTTCCTGACAACACAAACCGGTCTGGACTGTGCCTGAGTGACTCTCCTGAGGTCACATCATCCTGGCGGGCCACCAAAGAATGGCGGTCACTTAAGTCCTTTCCGTCGTCAGCTCTGTCACCAAGGGCCTCAAGAGGCAGGAAGCTCCTTCTGAAGGACCCCATTTCCCGAGTTACCAGCTCCTGTTCCCAGGCACGGCAGGGAGCTGCAGGGGGTTGGGGGGAGAGGTGTGGGCAGGACCCCTTCCACAGAACCCTCTAGCTCTCCATGGGGAGCACGGTGCACAGCCTGGGCGCACCCCCGGGGGAGCGGGAGAAAGGAGGGGCCGGACGTGTACACTGAAGGCCACCAAGAAAGGAAAATCAGTTTCCCACACGCCTGGCATCCGTGTTGCCAGCTCCTCCTCTCCTACCCCCCTCAGGAAGTGAGACGTGCGCACCCCAACCCTCCCTGGGGCTCCGGCACCACGCACACTTCCCGTACACACTGGGCCCAGGATCAGGTCGCTGTGACTCACTGAGGACAATAGCAAGGTCTCCAGGCACCACAGTCTGACTTGGCCTGTTTACAGAACTATTCCTGGGTCAGAGACACCTGATCCTGCTCCATTAGCCACTTCTCCAGTCTCCCCAGCGACTGTTCTGTCCTTAACCAGACACTCCCTTTCTTCCTCACTGAGCACACCCGCCAGGAGCGCCCGCCAGGCGGAGCCTCCCCAGGTACTGCTGCTTCCCGCAGCCCGCGCCTCCCCCAGGCCAGGCACCGCGCCTCCTGTGACCCTTACCACCACCCTGAGGGAGCGCTGCTCTCACAGGAGGAACCTCGCTGGGGAGGGTAAGCAGCTGGCTGTGGAGAGACGGCCTGAGTAGCTACCACCGTGCCACACTGTCCTTCCCCGCAGCAACGGTCCCCACTCCCAGCAGCGGGAGGTCTGGCCTCACCCGTGTCTGGGCCGCGTGGGCTCCGAGCGCACCTGCTACTGCAGTCTTGGCGCTGCGGTGCCCGCCAGTCTCACTGGGACTCGGGAAGCCATGCGGTGACGCCCGTACCTGCCCAGAGGCTGGTGTCTACAGGTCTTAGGAAATATTTGTTGAGTGAATAAATGAAGCTTTAAAGGGAAACGGATCGTAGGTCTGAGACCAAGCATCGTCTGCTGTGGGCACTGTACACGGCAGACAACACATGGTTTGCAGAGGCATCTTCGAGAGCTCCCTCTGGCTCTAAAGACATTCCAGAATGTTCTCAGCTCCAGAAGCGGCTCTAGATCGCCCAAGGTGGATCCACTTACAAAATCTGACCGTGCTCCGCTCCCAGCCCCTGCCAGCACTCCTCACAGGTCACTTCGCGGAACCCTCTCCCCCAATGAGCAAACAGGCTCAGAGTCACTAGACCTCAGGAGGTAAGCAGGCATCAAACCGGCTCCTTTGGACAAGTGACCCCAAGTCTCGACTGTTGGGGGATTAAACAGCATAGCAAAATTAGATCACGATCTAATCGCCAAGTTTCTCTCTTCCCCAAACCCCCAATTTTTCAGCTCTCAACATACCCTCCAGCCACCTAGGTCCAAACCGAAATCTGTAGCTGACCCAGAGAGAAGAGGGAATGCCCATTCAGAGGCCCCGAGTCCTGAGGGCCCGGTGCTGGGCCTGCATGCTCCCCCGGAACCACAGGCTTTGTTCGTCAGTGAACAAAGGCCTGTGCACCCACAGACACACACAGGACGAAGACCTGAGGGAGCCGAGCACGGGCAGAGCACCATGGGCCATGGAACAGTGCCTCACACAACATCAAACCACACGCAGCCAAACCGAAGCCGGGCGTTCTCAGCTGTTAGTCCGAGCACACTGAGATGATCTCCAGAGCATGAATGGGTGTGAGGGAGGCCTCTGTCCTTCTCAGGGCTTGTGCAGCAGGCCAGGGGGTATCCTAAGTGGGGGTACCTTTCGAATCACCTCAAGAGGCCAGAACACAGCCTGTCTTTTGCCCCTGACTGTCCCCAGCCCTTCATCAAGGGCCCTCTGTTCCCTCCTGGTGATCTTTTTGCTCCCAAGCAAGCAAGTGGGCCTCACTGGCATCCCGTGGCCTCAGCAGGCAGACGGCGGAGACGGCTGGCCCCCCCTGCCGCGGGGCCGAGCACACAGGCCACGCTGCCGGCCTACCTGGCTCACCGCTCTCCTCCTCTCAGCCTGCTCGCCACCTCTATGCAGCTCTGTCTGCTCAGCCTCCCTTCCCGGAAAGGGGCCACCCCAGGGCGTGCTGGGCCGGCTCTCCTCTGGGGTGTGGAGGTCTGAGAGTCTCTGTTCAGTGCTCAGGCACCTGACCACGTCTGACGGTCTCAAGCAGCTCTTCTTGGAGATCGTGGGTCCACCAGGGCATCGCTCACCTGCCTCCCTCTCGGCTTTCCTCTCGTACTGTCTGCTTTCTTCTCGCCATGGCTGCCTCTTACCCTGGCTGCTAAAGGCATTGCTGAGCTCCGAGATGACCCTATCAGAGCGCCCGAGCGGCGGCTGGGAGAAGCTGTCCTGCGGGAAACCCGGAGGTGGCCTGTGGACACCACTGTCTCCGTTGATGTGAAGGGAGGCCCGGGCACCGGGAGCCAGCGAGCAGGCTTTGTGTGGGGGAGGGAGGGCCAGCGGGGAAGCCCTCGAGCGAGGGGTGGACCGATCCGGCCAACTCGCATGGGGGAGGCTGAAGGACAGGGAGGGGCTGGGCCTGGCCAAGAAGGCAAGGTGGTCAGAGTAGTAGACAGACACCTCTGGCAGAGGAGGCAGAGGTGGGGTCAGGGCCAGAGGACGCCTGCCTGGGACCCCCACAGTCAGCGAGATCCACTCAGAGGTGACAGCCTGCATCTCAGGGGACAGGGCTCGGTGGGGGTGAGGAAGAGATGAAGGGGCTGGCATGATGAGCTTGCTGTGACCGGGAAACTTAAAAAGAAAAGGAGAGAGGGAAACAAAGAAGCACAAGGTAGAGTCAGCATAAGGAAAAAGAAGGGGTAGTCACAGGGATACGCGGAGAGGGGTGAAATGGAGACACGTGGGACACTCTGGCGTCCAGGAAGGAGTCCGCTGCTCAGGCTGGAGAGAACTAGGAGGTGTGTGCGTGATCGTGTGCTGGTGGGGGGATGGAAGTGAGTGCAGGGGGATGGGAGAGGGGGTCCCGCCAGGCACGTACACCTGGTGCTGGCCCAGTCTGCAGAGTCCCTTTCAAAGGGACACACTGGGAGCTCCCCGCCCCACCGCATCCAACCACCTCTGCAACCCAAGCCCTGACCCAGAACCGGGAGGGAAAAACTGTGGCCTGCTACTGCCCTGGTCTGGCCGTGGGCTTGTCTTCTCTCCAGGGGCCCAGGAAAGAGCCTTCTAGAGCGGAGCGTGAGCAGTGTAGTCTGTGTGTAGTCTCCCTTGGCTATGGTCAGGCCAAAAATCTAGTCGAGGTCCCCATGTTACAAAGTAGAATACCCAACACCAACCTCACACCCTGTCCCTGTCAGATCACAGGACACGGGGCCCGCCAATAACCATCTCCGGGGCGGCAACAGGCGGTGGAAGAGGAGAAACTGATTAGAGGAGAGAAGAGGGCACCACCCACTGTCGTCCTGGGTCCTGGCCCACTCCCCCTCCGGCCGCCCTCCCTACAATGACAGCGGCCGGTCTCTGACAGGAAGTCGCCGGCAGGCGTCTCCTGAGCACAGGGTCTGCATTTCTCCTTGGCTTAGTGGGGATGGGTTTGGAATAATTTATATTTTAAAACCAGTTTGCTCATAATTAATGTTCAGGAAAGCAAACATTTTATGATCCACTTACTTCCTTTGGTCCAGAATGGACAGAGATGCTATAAGTTACTTTTTCAACCCGGGTTCTGCTTGCAAAGAATACTCTGGGTCTGTGCCCTCTGCAGCCAACCTTGACCAACAAGATGACTGAGAGAAGCGTACTGGGCCGTGGTCCATATGTACCGTGGCGGTACCCCGCCCGCTTCACCGGATACTCCAGTACAGAGTTTTGGACCAGCTGATACTGGCTCTTACATCTCCTCGTCGTCTTATCCCCCGAGCAACCACCTTAAGCATTCCCTTTCCCCTTGAGATAATATTTCTCCAACCAAGTGTGTGGGAAATGCATGAAAACAGACCCCAGGGTGTCTACTCCCCACTGCTCGGGCCGGTTCCTAATCACAGCGCTGAGAGCCCCCCAGAGGGGCCATGCGCCAGCAGCACAGGGGTCTGTTGTGCTGACTGTGAAAACCAGTGACGAGAAGCGGAGGTACCTGTGGGCTCGTGGTGGCACTACGACTTGGGGAGGAGGAGAAAGGCAGGTCGATGTAATCCACCGGGTTTTTCACCAGCGGCCTTTTGATCACATCCACGTAGGTGATGGGGAAGATGCCTTGGCGGGACGTCCCTGGGATCCTCCCCTCGTACCAGTTCTCGTCCACCTGGCGAAGCAGCGTGACCCTCTCACCCTGTAAGACAGCAAGGCGTGGTCCGTCTCCCCAGGCCTCGGCACGCCTGCAGCCTGCCTGCGCCTGCGCTGTCCTGCCGTTTGCCGCAGTCCTTGCTCACAAAACCTTCCTTCTAGACCGGGAAAGAATTAACGGCACCGGGACAGAGACGCTGACCGCAGTGGAGCTACGTGGATGCCGGGAAGTTAAGCTTGGTCTGTAAATGTTTCCGTGAAGGAGGTCAGGTTCATTCCCCCAAGCTAGCAGGCACATGTAGTGTTTCTGACTCACTGAATGCAGAACAGACAGATATGCAAACTTCTCTCTCTTTCTTCCTTTTTATAACTTTATTTTTTTCCTGTATCATTATAGAAAAATTAAAACACAAGTAAATGTAAAGTAGAAATAATCATTACCCATAATATTGTCACTCGGGTAACCACTGTTATTGTGTGTGTGTGTGTTTTTTTTTTTTCCTTTATTGCTTTTAGGGAGAGCGGAAGGGAGAGGGAGAGAGAGATGGAAACATTTTTTTTTGTTTTGTTTTTTATCCTCACCCGAGGACACTTTTTCATTTTTTGTTCAGATAGAGTGGGAGAGAGAGAGAGAGAGAGAGAGAGAGAAACATCGATGTGAAAGGGACACATCGAGTGGTTGCCACCCACATGACCCAACCAGGGCCGGGGACAAACTGCAACCGAGGTACATGCCCTTAGCGGGAACTGAATCCGGGTCTCTCTGGACCACAGGCAGATGCTCTAACCGCTGAGCCAAACCAGCCAGGGCTGTTATTGTTTTTTGTAATGTGCCTGTGGAAATGAGGCAGGGGAAGGAGGGGAAAAGTGGAGGGAAAGGAGGGAGGAAGGAGGGGGTTGGAGGGGGTAGGAGGGGAGGAAAGGAGGGGGGAGGAGGGGGGAAGAAGGGGAGGGGAGGAGGGGGAAAGGAGAGGGGGGAGGAAGAGGAGGAGGGAGGAAAAGGGGAGGAAAGGAGGGGGGAGGAGGGGGGAAGAGGGGAGGGAAGGAGGGGGAAGGAGGGGGTAGAAAGGGGGAGGAGGGGGTAAGG
Source organism: Molossus molossus (assembly GCF_014108415.1). Classification (NCBI taxonomy): domain Eukaryota; kingdom Metazoa; phylum Chordata; class Mammalia; order Chiroptera; family Molossidae; genus Molossus; species Molossus molossus. Next base: position 28,013,024 of record NW_023425352.1, on the reverse strand, counting down.
GGGAGAGGAGGGGGGAGGAGGGAGAAGGGGAGAAGGGGGGAAGAAGGGGAGGAAAGGAGGGGGGAAAGGAAGGGGGGAAGGTGGGGAAGAAGAGGGGAAAGGCACCTCAAGAACCTGTGACTACTGTTAATACTTTAATATATGTACTTCCCAGACTGAATTCTATACACGTGAATTAGACTTGCACATATTTTTTTTCTTTTAAAAATTGAGTACAGACTGTATTTCCCTGTCCCAACTGACATTTTTATATTAACACATCGTGAGCCTCATTCTTTCTCAGGAAATGCAGCTCTACATTTTAACAGTGTTGCACAGCGAATGGACCACTGCGGGACGTTCTGTGGCACCAGCAACACTGATTTAGTGGCTGGTGCCCTGACGCTGGCGGCTGGGCTGTTTCCGTGCTCCTCTTTCCTCTAAGGGCTCATCTCCAAGGCATGTGCTCACCTCCCTCCATCCTCAATAAAATGAGTAACTTTAGCAACCAGAGAATTTTGACAGGAAGAGTGAATTCCTGGGAAGAACAGTGTCGGCACAGCTTGACTGTGTTTAAATAGCAAGCTGAGCCCCAGCCGGTGCGGCTCAGTGGGCTGGGTGGCGTCCATGAGCCAGAAGGGTGCCGGCTTGATCCCTGGTCAGGCGTGTGCATGGGCTGCAGGCTCGATCCCCAGCAGGGGGCATGCAGGAGGCAGCCGATCCATGGATATTTTATTTTTAAAAAATGAGGCTGAGCTCCCCTAAGGCAACACGTGGCAAGAACACTGGCGCCTCCTGCTGGCTGAGCACCGACTAGCAGCACAGTCACGCGGCGGGCTTCACAGAGGCTGTCTCATTCGATCCTCTTACAACGGCTCTCTGAGAGCCCCTCACCTTCACTTCACATGGCTTGGAAAAGTTATTTAACTCCCCGAAGCTGCTCGCCGATGACTTTGGCTTCAGAGTTTTTCAAACTTCTGGTGTCAACAGACTTGCTTTTCCCCACTAGCCACATCCTGTGACGGAAGACCTAGCCCCCTACAGTGCTTACCACATCAGACATGCTTCTGAATAGTCTCTAACAGGCGTCTAAGGCTCCAGAAGTACTGCCTTTGATCGGTGAGCTCACGTAGTTAAACCCTGACACTAGCCTAGGGCTTATATTTAAAATACCTCAAAACTGTCCAATGCCCTTCACGCACCCTTGATTGGACACGTCTTTAAGGTATACTGTGATGCCGCCCGGCCACCAGAGCAGCGCCACCCCACAGGGCCCGGAGCACGGCTTACCTTTCTGAAGGACATTTCTACTTGCGTATCACCGTTGAAGTTGAACTTGGCAATAGCTTCTCCGTATTCCAAAACCTGCACTGGTGCCAACTTCTTGGGCTGAGCCTTCTCCGCAGGAGGAAGAAGCTGAGGCAGGAAAAGAAATCGACAAGAAGAAAATGGGAATGTGAGAGGAAAGGAGGAAACAAAAGGCAAGTTCTCGGGGAGTAAAGGGTGCTCTGGGCCCGCCCGGCTCTCCCCTCCAGAAAGGAGCAGCCGCGGTACCTGGACGTAGGTGCGCGGGAAGATGCCCACCCGGCCGTGGTGCTCTCCTTCGTACCAGTTCTGGTCAATCTGCTTATAAATGTAAACAATGTCTCCCTTCTGCAGAGGAAGCTCCCTGTGAACAGAGGGTCATGCACTTTAGCAGATGTTTCAGTATGTGTAAGATGAAGACGTGTCGTTTTTTGTTTGTTTTTTTTTTTTTACAAAAGGAGACGTTGAGCGAGGTCAAAAGGACCACATTACGCAAGCAGGGGCTCTGGGTTTGGAAGTGAGAACCCTACGAGGCGGGGAATTACATCACATCAGGCATTTTTCCAGTCTTCCGTGGGATGGATGTTAACTTCTAACTGGCCAGCATGGAAAAGCCTGTTGTGGTTTCTCCATGTATTTTTGTGAATGCCGAGCTCAGAATGTTTACAGCACACGGCAATGCGCTCAGTGGTCTCAACGACGCCCACTGAATGGCGAAGGACGACTTAGTCCTGCCTTCGCCACCCGCTTGTCGGCCCGTCAAGGCCTTCACTGCTGTAAATCCCACCAAACTACACGGATCTCCTCACTCATTCCGCCCAGCTCACCATCCACCCATCACCATGCAGTAGAAAGGCTCTACAATTAGGCAGATCTGGGTTCAAAAGCCAGTTATGCCCTGTACGAGCCCTGGAACCTTGGGCAACTCTGAGATACTTTATCCAACTAGGAGCCGGCTCAGAGCTGTTGGAGAATTCAGCAACAGACTCTAAGGAGAGCACCCAGCACGGCGCCCGACTTAGAGTTGGCACTCAGCAAATGTGGATTCGCTTCCCTTTCAACATAGAGGGATCTGGGAAAGAAAAGTAGATTTTCACATGTTCTTCATGCCCTTTTCCCAACCTTTCCATATCCATCCCTCTGTTTGCCTCAATAATGATGACCTTAACCTCTCATGAGGACTCCGTTAAAAAAAAAAAAAAAAAAAAGAGAGAGACAAAATAACATCAACAAAATGTGAACTTAAAAGGAGAGCAAAAATTATAACTTGAAATTTTCTTGAATAATAATAATAAATAAAAACATGTCCCGCCAGTGTGGCTCAGTGGTTGAGCATCGACCTACGCACCAAGAGGTCGCCAGTTCGATTCCTGATCAGGGCACGAGCCCAGGTTGTGGGCCCGATCCCCAGTGTGGGGCATGCAGGAGGCGTCCAATCTATGTTCTCTCTCAGTGTTTCTATCTCTCTCCCCCTCTCCCTTCCTCTCTCTCTAAAATCAATAAAGGAAAAAAACAAAACAAAAAAAACTTAGATCTTTTCCATTGGTGTCAGACCAACAGCCTGAAAGAAAGGCCCGACGGCAGCCTGGAGGGCAGCCTGCTGTGCAGCGTGCCGGGAGGTCCCACGGTGTGAGCGATGCCGCCTAGACAAGGGGCCGCATCTGGGAACCTCACACAGGTCAGCACTGTGAACGGAGAGCAACGCGGCCTTTGTGGGTCGCACACTGGTAGACAGGGCTCTAGTCCTACGGAGGCCTGTGAAGACACGCAGGGCATTTGTCTCAGGAAGAAGGAATGTCTTTGCCAAACTTTTGCCGTAGTCCTCCTTGACAGTGTTCTGAAATCTCCCCTCCACTCGCACCCAGCCACGGACACGTGGTGAGCGAGACGCTCCTCCTGCCCCACGGCGGGAGGTCTGCAGGCTCCAGCGCCGCAGCACCGACTTGCAGCTGCGCAGGCAGGTGGGAGCCTAAGGGCCCACGGTTAAGATCTTTTCTGAGTAACAGGCTATGGGGGAGAAATAGAGCCCGTGACTGAACATGTTTGAAAGACTCAAGCCGCCCTGGCCAGGTTGTCTCAGCGGTCAGAGTGTCGGCCCGCAGACCGAAGAGGCCCGGGTTCGGTTCCTGCTAAGGGCACATACCTCGGTTGCAGTTTGTCCCCGACCCTGATTGGGGTCGTGTGGGTGGCAACCAGTCGATGTGTCTCTCTCACATCGATGTTCCTCTCTCTCTCTCTTCCTCCCTCTCTCCCTCCTGCTCTATCTAAAGATAAATGCAAAAACGTCCTTGGGTGAGGATTAAAAAAAACAGACTCAAGCCTACAGGTCTGCCATTTACTCTTTTTTTTTTTTTTTTTTGTGGTATGTGCTCCTGGCGGGAACTGAACCCGGGACTCTGGTCCGCAGGCTGACGCTCAAGCGCCGAGCCAAACTGGCCAGGGCTGCCATTTACTCTTTAAAAAACGCTGCGCTGACTTGTTTTGGCGGCAGCGTGGTACGACGAAGGCGCCGCGCCAAGAGGAAGGAGCCCGCTCCCCCGCGCTGGCACCGCAGGAGGTGGCGACAGGTCCCGTCACCCCAGCGCCCTCGCAGCGCTCCTGGACAGGGGTGCTCCACGGAAAACCCTGTCCTGAGCATCGTCTCCCTCACCAGGAGGCCACTGGTTCACCTCTCAGTCAGGGCACAGCCCAGGTTTCCAACTCGACCCCCAGAAAGGGGTGTGCAGAAGGCACGCTTCCCTCTCGTCAATGTTTCTCTCTCCTTCTCCCTTCCTCTTCAAAAAAAAGTCAATAAAATATAGTTTAAAAAGAAAGGGAGAAGGTATCTACTTGATTAAACTAAACATTTACAAATCTTTGCTACCCTCTGGTTTAAAAAGGGGGTACTTGCTACATTGTGCAAAATGTTTTATAAGTATCGTACCTTGGCTTCCCTGCAAGACAGGCATTTTTATGCCCGTTTTACAGACGAGAACATTTGAGGTGGGAGAGGCCGGTGACCTGCCCATGGCCGCAGAGCCAGTAAGTGGCAGAGCCAGGACTCTAAAGCCCAAACTCCGTCTGGCACATGATGCCACCACCTCCTGTTAGCTGAGGAGTCAAAGGACCGGAGCAACCGCACACGTACCCAGGGCACCAGACTTGTGCTAGGTTCTGTGTTAGAGGAGTTCACGGCTCAGCAGCCTCCACACAGTAGTTTCCAGTGTCTGGGGGCGGGGGGGACGCTCCCCCTCATCACCAGACGGGGCCTCCCACCGGCAGGACAGCAGGATGGCTGCTGGTCACTGCTGCCAACAAAAACTCACGGTCCATTTTAGTCTATAATTAGGTAGCGAGTGAACAGGCTCCTTTGGAACCCTGCCTTGGGTGGCATTCCCCAAATTTCATGCCATGGAAAACAAAGGTTTCCTGGTCACCTAAATTTAGGTTCCACTGGGTTAAATAAGCTAACAGGTTTCTCTCTTCATGAAAAGCCTCCTAGAGCCAGCACCAACAGCAGAGTATCTCTCCGAGGGCGGGCGGGAAGGACAGACCCGGTATGCAGTGGTCCCAGACTCACTTCTACGATGGAGCGCTCTGAGACATACTGTAGAGTTAGCACTCCGAGAAACACGCTTCGAGAAAGGCTGACGTACTGTGCGTTCCCACAGCCTCGAACCTCTCGGGGCAGTGCAGGAAAACTGGTCGAATGACCCTCCTAGAGACTGGTTCCGGCTCCTGCACAGGAAGGGGGGCCAGACAGCCGCCACTCACTCAAGCAGACCGAATCCCTGCGCAGGGGCGGCAGGTGGAGAGTAGAAAGAGCCCAGGCTCTGGCACCAAGCGGCCTGGGCCTGAATCCCGACTCCACACCCACCAGCTTGGGCAAGTTCCTTGGCCTTGTAGTCCCTCAGTTTCCCCATTTAGACAAAGGGGTAATAGCACCGACCTCACAGGACCACAGTGTGACCCATGCAACACCGTAATACGGCGCACAGTACTTGGACAGCGCTCGGCACCCAGTAAACTCCATAAGCCACTAGTTTTTGTCACTGTTCCTTCTCCAACTCTTCTCTATAAGTGAACGTCAATGTTTCAAAAAGGCAGTCAAAATGACAAATAAATAGGACTGGTGGCACTTACTTCAGTGTCTGAGCTTTGAAATCAAATCTGGCTCTGGCGGGTCTCATCTAAACACAAGAAACAATGTCAAGTTAAAAATCACAATTCACATACAATGGAAAGGACACATTCTCACGAGTTTCCGGAAAGCAAAGCAGAAAATCTCAGTCTAACCAGTGCATTCTGGTGTGCACATCTGGGCAAATTCCACTTGTCTGACCTGAGCAGAACATGAGATGGATGTTTGGTCAACTAGGTCATGCATGGGACTCTCCCTAAGGAGGGCCAGATTTGGGGGGGAGATGGTGACCAAGTCCCAGCGCTGAAGTGCAAGGTCCCCCAAACTGACCATGGTTATTAAAAACAAAACAAAAAAACAAAAACAAAAATGGAGTTAGCCAGAAGTCTTACTGTTTGGGAATGATGACTGTTTTGCTCTTACGTTTTCTGCTTGCCTGACTTAAATTACAATCTGCAAGTGGACAGAACCCTGATCCACCTCTCTCATCATCGTCAACTCCATACATTTCTCGCCGTCTGTGAGATCATCCAAAAAGCCAGATCAAGGGGGCCCTGAGCTCTCTCCTTCTCCAAGGCTTCCCTGCCCAGTGGGTAGCCCACTCCTTCCAGAACTTCAGGCCTAGACGGCACCCTCAGCCCGTCTCCCTTCTTCATCACGCCTGTCATGAAGTCTCGCCAACCCTCCCTCTCCCTCCACACCCGGCTCGGGTCAGGCCACTGGTTCACAAGCACAAAGCTTCCTTTGACTCCACTTCTCTTTGCTGTAATCTACTGTCACTCAGGAGACAAATAACATTCCTCAAATACTTCCATCGAGTCACTTCCTTGCTTTGAAGTTGGCTGAGGCTCTCAACTGCCCCCAGATCAAGTCTCAATTCCTGAAGTGTTGTTAAGCCTTCGGGCAATTTCTCCCCACTCGTCCCCATGGCCTTTATCTCTCATTACACCCTTCCCGCCAGGCTTGTCTGGTGGCTACACCTTGGCTAACCCCCTTCTCTGCCTGGAATTTCTTCATCTCCAATTCCGGCAAAAAGAGCAACAAATATATTGCCCACATATATTGGCATATCTTTCTTCCAGCATTCCACCATTAAACGTAGTTATTTTAACTTTTTTTTAAAAAGAAAGGTAGGGGAGAGAAATCACGCAAGCAAGCTGGTGACGGCTGCCAACGTAACTCCAACCCCAGGACCTTCTGGTCTCGGCCAACAGTGTGATGAGAATTAAATTACACCCGTCCTCTTCAAAAGGAGAGGGTATGGCCAAAGTAGAAGGGAAACATGGGAGACTCTCGGTGAGAAAAGAACGGTATTGAGAAGCTTCATCAAGCTCAGGTTTAGATCCTAACAGCTCAGCGAGACGCCCCCTGTGTCCAGGCTCTGCAAGCCGGGGTCCTGCAGGGATCTTCTGACGGGCCATGGTTTTCCGCAGGAGTTTTTACTTCTGCATCTTCATGCTGATGTTTCCAGACCTCTATCTACACACATACACGTTAGAGGTCAATTGAACAACAAACTTAAGCCAACGCGACAGTTTCAAGGCCGGCACTGTCTGTCTGTGACCAAGGAGCATAACTGGACAGATGTGGCAAATAACAGATGTGGGGTGGACGACAAATGACAAGTTCACAGGAGAAGGCCAAATGACCAGACTGTAAGGGCAAACACTGCATAGTGATCGCAATAAAAGGGGGTGGCCACCCCATGACAGCTGGCTATAGAGCTGTGTGAACGTTAAACATTTGTATCAGGCACAATGACACGACCTAGCAATTCAATTAATAAAGCTGTAGAGGTGTGTAGTTTACTGTTTAATTTGTGCATTGGCTTAGGTCAATGCTGGGGGTGGGTAAAATTTTTTCATTAAAGGGAACCTATACATTACTCAAAGTGGAGGAATGCTGACCACTGGTCTCCCGAGACACCACCTGAGTCATTGCTTATACAAAGCCTCTCTCTCATCTGTCTACATCTCCCTGAGGCCGAATCCCCTGGGCTCCCACAGCATGAATGCCCTACCACACAGAGATAGCCGTTCCCACAGCGGGGAGGGCTGCTTGGAGGGCGCCTCTTCCACTGGACTACTGGCTCCCAAGGCACAATCTGAGCCTTGCCTCCGCCTCCCCACAGGGTGACCCACAGTCTCCCTGATGGGTCTGAAGTGTGTCTACACAGCACAGTGTCCCTGCGACTTGTTGGTGTCTGTTTTCTTGTATCTGTCAGCCCACATCTAGGGCAGTGATTCCCAAAGTGTGGTCCCTAAACCCACTCACCAACGTCACCTGGGAACAGGTTAGAAATGCACTCTCAGGTCCCACCCCAGAATCACACTTTGTGGAGCGAGCCCAGTAATCTGCATTTTAACAAGCCTCTAGGGGATGTGATGGGCCCGAGCTTGAGAATCACCGCTCTAGAAGGGAGGCAGTTTGCCTGCCCCTGTCCCTGGTTCTTCTACCCCAGCTGCATTTTCGTGCCCGGACATGGTCTCTAAGGGAGCACGCAGGCCCAGGGTGCCTGTGTGTGCCCATCTTCTCCATCACTGGCAAGCAAGCAGACCTGGGGATGAGGCCCGCCCACCCCTCGGCCTTCAGAACAGGGTGCTCCTGAGGAGCTGGTACAGTGAGGGCCGGGGCTGTCCTGGCGACTGATCAACACCTGCGAACTTCTGCCCCTTCCTTAGGACACTTTCTTTTTGTCCATCACGGTAGAGCTCCATCCCCTCTCTAGCTTTCCTTGTGGTCTGGCTCCTTCCTTTTCTCTACCTCTTCTTCCCAGACTACAACTGGGCCACTGGCCAGTGTCACTTCTGTCACTCACAAGATAGAAAAATGAATTTCTATACCCCCCAAACCCCAGACACACACACGTCCAGAAAAGGAGCCACGAAGGGTCACGTGGCAAAACAAACCAACGCAAGATGCAGCGTTCGGCCTGCAAAGGGTCTCAACTCGTCGACCTCAGGTCAGAGGCCGAGGCCTGAACAAAACCACTCCAAAGGTCTGTGCTTCTTCGTTTGTTTTATAATCTCAGCTGAGATATGTCAAAATTAAAGGAACAAATGAAGTGCCTCTCACCCTCCATTAGCTTTTCCAACTGCAACACTCTTTGGGTTTCAAAATTCGCCAGCAAGGCTTCCGCACTATTGACTATTTTATTTAATTCACTGTAAATACTGAGAGGCAGTACTATTCTCCGATAGTTCAATGTTAATGGCACTAAGTGTTGAGGTCCATGTAAATGATGCACCGCTAGCTGACTCTCGTAACCTGTTTCACTCAACCATCTCTTCAGAGAATCTTGTCCTTGTCCACACCACAGCTACCAATGCACAGGGGCTAAGGATAAGGTTTCTAAGCAGAATGCACAGGCAACACAGTATCACGATGAAACGCGGATGCGAGGACTGGGCGCATGAAGGCAGCCGAGTCTAAGGCATGCATAGGGTGCGCCAGCGGATCCCGGTCCACAGCCAGCATGCTCAGACATACAGAGCGCAGGACACGATGGGACTCATGCCCTCGGACCAGCCAGAGCCAAAGCAAGCCTAGGGAAGCCAGGGTGACAGATGCTGTTTGGAGAACTAATTTGGCCTACAGAGGGCGATGCTGAGGGGAGGCAAATATGGCTTTGGGTCAAGCAGCAGATCGAGGCGACCAAAACAGACCTCTGACCCAGATTTCCTTTTGGCCGTATCGTCTATATTGAGGAGGTCCCCAAAGCGCTCATTAGTGATAAACTGATGGTGCGTCGGAATGACACCCGTGTGGCGCCGAGCTGCAATATCGGCCTCTTCTTGCTCGCGCTTAAGCCGTCTCTGGTCCGCTAAAAGTTTCTGCCATGAAATTGCATAAAAATGGGCAGTGAATCATCTGGTCCCAGGCAATGGAAAACCGCCAACAAAAACAACTAAGGAAAAAGGTGCTGGGTCAACAGGGAGGAAAGTGTAAGGGTTAGAGGTTGGAGGGGCTTTATGGCCACACTACTGTGTTCCGCTAGAATCACCCCTGGCACCCCCTTCAGAGGAAGCAGGCAGCCCTGCACGGGAGCAACCTGGGAGAATGGGCCACAGCAAAGGATGAAGTCCACTCGGCCACTGTCTGCAAACCACCCCGCTCAGCCCAGAGCCCCCTGCCTCCTTCTGCACAGACGGCAAGGCCAGGGGCAGGTCCCGAGTGCGCAGTGTCCGGGCTGGCGGCAGGAGGCTGGGAGCACTGTCCTTACCTCGAGTAGGCAGCGACGAGTTCCCACAGTGCGTTCCCTTGGCGGGGCCAGGGCTGGCTGATCCTCTGCCCACAGCAGGCCCACTAAACCTGCGACGGGCCTTGACTCTGGGGGGCCCGTGGCAACCAGGTCATTGTTTACCTCCCGTGTTTGCTACTCTAAATGCGCTTGTGGGGCTGCCCATTTCGGAAAACAAGGGCCCCTGCCCCTAGGCCAGCAACCTCCCCTCTGGGCAGTTTTTCGGAGGCCTTAGCTATGTCTGTGACTGACAGAGAACATCAGTTACTTTGTTGCGACACTTTTAAACTTATCTATTTCTTCATTAGGTGAAATTAAGCTGAGTTTAAGGGAATGGTGTAGAATATCAATACAGAAGATAAACTAAGAATAATGATAGTTGGGATCAGAAAGAAATATTCTCTCCTAAATTAAGGAAATAGTCATCTATTTCTATGTTTTAAATTCTTTAAAAATAATTAAACAATGTTACATTTGACCAAATGTTGCACTTTCTCATTGCCTATTGAAATGACACGGAATAGAATTTTATTTTTGTTTTTTGGGGGTTTTTTTGGTACGTGCTCTTAGCGGGAACTGAACCCAGGACTCTCTGGTCCACAGGCCAATGCTCCAACCGCTGAGCCAAACCAGGCAGGGCTACAGAATAGAATTTTAATGTGTTTTCTTATTCCAGACCAAATACACATTCTTGGGATTAATATTTTTGTAGGAAAAGCATTAATTATAACTGATAAGTCTTATGTTCTTAGCAAAACATTAGTCTTTTTCGAGTGGCAATTAAATGCCTCAGGTGACACCTAGCCCCACATGATGGCGGGCCCGAGTCTCCCATTTACCACAAGTAATAAAGTAACGGCTCATCAAGTGGCACAGCATTTCCAGTGCTCAGGGAAGCTGTTGTAAAGATTAAGTAAGAAAAGACACGGAAGTGCTTTGCAAAGCACGGTGGGGCCCTGGTTCCCAGCCCGCCTCTGGTACAAGTGAGCGTGGTGTGTGGCCCCGGGCAGTCCTTTCCTGGATGAACAAGGGGACTGACTGGATGACCACTGACGTCCCTTCCAGGGCGGACACTGCCACGCCCGGCAGCGCATCTCCAGCACTGTGAAGAGGACAGCGTCTGCACGGGAACGTGCCAGGGCTGACGCTCCACGAGCTGGAGGTGCTTTCCTGGAGCAGCGGGAACGGACTAGCGCTTGAGGCCGGACCTCGGTGCTGCCTGCGGCCAAGGTTACATGAATCAGTGCAGGTGGGCAGGGGATGGGGCAAAGCTCCCCAACCCGTGCTCGAAGCCACCTCAGTAACCACATAGGCCAAACCCTCCATGAGACACGACGTCTTTCAGGGTCTTCGAGTAGTGTCATTTGGGAAACAGGCTGCTCGCCTTCTGAATGAACCTCTTAATGTATCACTGGCCAAACCAGCTAAGTCAGATGTGCCTCCTGGGCGGCAGGCAGACTCTACCCAGAACCTCTGCGCCGGGTTCTGAGCTCACACTAGCAAGTTGGAATGTCCTCGTCCCTGCCGCAGTCGGGGCCGACGGGTGGGCCCCTAGAATCTCAGTGGTGGTGACTGCAGGTGAATCTGTTCTGTGGCCCCATGAACACTCATTGTATATGAGGTTCCACCTCGGCGTTACAAACAAGTCTTTACAGCAAGTCCTGCTCTTTTTTCCTTCCACGGACGTGAATACTGTCTGCTTTCTGCCTGGAGGGGGAGAGCCATGCCTTCTGTCTTACCATCTGGCAGTGAAGACAACCCTCTGGCCTCCTCAAAGGGGGCCTCACCCTAAATCCTTAAGGGAGATCCACCTCAACCCTGAAACCACTCAGCGGAACAGAACACAGGGCAGCAGGCTCGACAGGGACGGAAGAGTGTGTGACATGCACGCCCTCCGCCTCCGGCCAGCAGCTGGGTGGTCTTCACCTCAGTCCGCGGCCGGAAGGGGCAGCCTGCTCTCTACAGGCCCCTCTCCTGGGAGCGCAGCCTAGAAAGCATGCCGCACCCCAGCACTTGACTGCAGCAGGAGCCGGTGACCTGGCCCACGGGGCAGGCAGGTGGACTGCCCTCCTCAAACCCGCAGGACGCGGCCTTTCTTCAGGCCCGTCAGCAGCTGCCAGGAAGGGGCCGCGTCCTGAGGCTCTCGGTGCGGTTACCCGCGTTTCCTGGGGCATCTCCCTTCTTCTGAGTCAAACGGCAGCTTCTCACTGTTGCCTTTTAGTGCCCATTGCTTGTATCATGGACATTATTAGTTTCCAGTTTCCTCTCTCTCCGACTGCGTCCTGCCCAACATGAGCGTGCCAACAGAGGGACGGGCAGTACTGGAGAAGGCGGGGTGTGGGCTTCCCCGGAGAACCAGGCGGGGGTCGGAGGAGGGATGAAAGAGCAGTACAGGGTGGGCAACCTTTTTCTGGACCTCCCGTTAGCAGTACAGGGTGGCAACCTTTTTCTGGACCTCCCGTTAGGCTGGCTCAACGTGGCATTCAGCACTGAGCGCTTGGGACAACCCGCTTCTTTTTGGGAAAGTGACCCAAAGAGGAGTGACTGAGCCGATGTCCCACAGAAGGTCTGACAGCGCCAGTCTTTGCTCCCCGTGGCTAGGCCACGTCACCCCTCTGGCAGAGGTCGTGTCTGCACCTGTGCAGCAGCTGAGAGAGGGCAGAGATGGCACCTACCTCTTTGTCATCATGACGTCTTCGGATGAATTCTTCTGTGGATTCCAAGTAATCAGCTGGTATGAAATGTCTTGGTGATTCCGAATCTTCAAAACAACAAAGTAGAATTAAAACAAGCAAAGATTTAGTGGGAAACCAGACTGGGAAAAGATTTCACCTTTCATCCATTCTAAATGTCAGATTTTTTACAGCTGTTGAGACCAGTGATCAATAACCAAATTCTGAAGGAAAACAAAAAAATAACCCCCTCCCCGTTTGGATTTACGTGTGAACTTCTGTAATACAAACTCATTAGAAGGCAAAAGGTGAGCAGAGAGAGAGGACCTTCTCTGGAAAGTGTCCCTGCTAGGAGGCGTGCAGGGTCTCACGGGAACACACTGTACACTCACACACACAGGGCCACCGGGAGAGGCTGCCTCTCAAAAAACCAAGGGTGAGTCGGGGCTGGTGCAGACTTTATGGGGTTCAAGGGTTCAAATGAACAAATTTCTCAGATGAGCTAAACGGCCAATTTTTCTTTCGAAACAGAGTTTGGTGGTTAGTCTCAATGACATGGGACTTTGTTTTTAAAGAAGTGCAGCCGCTACGAGCCATGATTAATTGCCAAGCAAAACAAACGGAAAACAAAGGACGGACAGAAAATGAGCACCAAAGGCACACCGAAGGGACAGAGCAAGCAAAGTGGAGACAGGGGAGGTGAGACTGGGCACACACACAAAATGCCACCTCCGAGGGCCGGTCCCAGTTCACTCTGTGGGTTGTTGTTTCTGTCCAGGCCGTGGTCTGAGTACGGCACAGAGTTCCCATTACTAAAGGCCCCCAGGCAGCCCTCTGGGACCACGGGTCTCTCCTGAGGGGGCTCTGAGATCCGGCTCAGCCTGGCCATGGCGTGTCGGGAAGACAGGCGTTTGGGAACTGAGGGCTTCTCCCTGGAGTGGGGCTCGTCCTGATGGGGTTGACTGGGGAGGTCAGGCTTCCGGCCCACCGGGGGGCCCGAGAAGTCACCAGGGGCAGGCTGTCTGGGGTGGTGCTGGAGGGGCCTTTTCAACCGAAAGGGGAGGGGGCTCATCAGGTAGATGTTCCTGAGGAGCGCGCTCCTGTCCCCTCGGGAGTCCGGGCGCCAGCCAGGCTGTCTGGAGGTCTGCTGCTGCTCGTGCTTGCGGATGGTGGTGAAGCGGGTGTACGAGGCCGGGCAGGTGCCCTTGCACTTGTTGAGGCGGTGCTTGGGGAAGTCCCCGTGAACACTGCCGCTGCTGCCCTCCCTGCTGTCACTGGAGATGCTGGAGCAGTGGTCGAGCTCGTCAGAGCAGGTGGAGAGGGGCTCGGAAGGCGCCAGGCCCCTGAAGCCCAAGGGGGAGTCCACCATAGTGCTGCACATCGGGGAGGCGTAGACCCCCCCAGGGTTCATGCCGTCCACCTCCCTGGGCTGCAGCTTGGTTGACTCCAGGAGGGACTCCGCAGAGCGGGCTGAGATCAGGCTGCTCCGGCACAGCACAGGTGTGGGGGACTTGCTCAGCCTGCCAGACAGGTCCAGGGATGGCATGGACCTTGACCGCTGAATCAGCTGCTCAAAAGCTGTAATGCGGGAGGAGACGGTGTGCTTGGGGATGTGCTCCGAGCCCTCCTGGCTGGGGCCCAGCTCGCCCCTGGCCAAGGCCAGGCCGCTCCTCTCAAAGTGGGAGGCAAGATCCCGCACACTGGAGGAGGCGGCGGATCCTAGGAACAGGCCGGCTCGGTTGATCTGGTGCATGTCCCGGTAAAGCATGGTGAACTGCATGCCAGCCTTTCTGAGGGGGCAGGGCCTCCTGGTGCCGTACTCCTGCAGGCTCATGGTGCTGCTCGACTTGCTGTCGTAATCCCGCCGGGAGCGCATGAGCAGGTTCTCGATGCTCCCCCCCACCTGGAGGGGGAGCCCTCTCTTGGAATCATTCAAAGAAACTGACACGCAAAGGTTCTCACAGCTCTGAGCCTTTTCTGACGGCAACAGCACACTCTTCTGTTCCTGCAGAAGGGCGCTGGGAGCAGAGAGCCTGGGTTTGAACTTGGAGGGAAGGATCTCCGCAATGCAGGCCTTGGCGGCGGACAGGGGTTTCTTGTGCTTACACCCGGGGCCTAACGCATGGCTAGTGTTAACCGTTCGGCTAGGAACTGAAGATGAAGGAACCATGTGAGCATTCCCACCTTTACGATCCACTGGAAAGCATGCAGAATAAAATAAACAGACCCATTAGGTTAAAGCTGAAAGCTGCTAAAAACAAAAAGGAGAGGTAACATGCTCATTGGTCATAGGTGTTCTTTTAAAATTTCCAGTCGATGTCCCGAAGCAAAATAATCTGTGCTGCAAAGCAGGTGCAGAGATGCAACGAAAATATGGCCACCTTGCTAGGGTCAGGAGAGGTTAGAGCTCAGCTAACTTCTAAGAAAAGGGAATCAGAACAACAACAAAAAAAAAACAGAGAGAGATGCTTCAGGGAGAGCAAGGTTGGGGTTGAAAGGCAGGAGAACTATTAATACCAGAAAGAAAAATGGCCGGTGAGGAACTAGGGGAAGAAGGCTCAAAGGCCTGGAAGTGGATCTGAACGAGGCAAAAGTTACCCCAGGAGCTGGAGGCTCACCCACTGCCAACACCCCAACAACGGCAGACAGGCGAGGGGCCTGCAGGCTTCACCGTTACCTTTCGTGGAGGCCGAGCTGGATGGGCGCTTGAGCCCACTGAGGCCCTGGAGAGGGATGTCTCCACCTTCCAAGACGCTTTTATAAATCTGCCTCTCATTCTCCAAGCTACCGAGATCCCCGGGAGCCCCATCTGATTCCCTCTTCACTGCGTGGAAGTTGGAAGAATATATACTAAGAACAATGTAATTTAAAAAAAAAAAAGAGAGAGAGAAGAGGGAAAAAAAAGAATTGAAGTTAGTATATTTAACATTTTTCTAAACAGTACATTTCCAGCCGAGGATAAGAAACACACTTTCTGGCTTCCTAGTGAAGTAGCGTCCTTCCTAAGGGCATCCTTATGTAGACACAGAGCGCGACACACCAGGCGGGCCCCTGGGTGCCCGTGGCTGCTCAGGAATCACGTCCAAGCAGCGAAGATGACCGCGTTTGTGCTCTACCGGCGGAGTAGCGGAGGAACTCTGCTGGGGGAGGGAGGGCAGGAGGGGTGCTCCGCCCCCAGGGGCTGCACACAAGGTGGGGCCGTCAAGGACCAAAGCGGAGCCTCCGACACAGCGCCAGCCAGTGTTGGTGACTTCAAGTCCACCACTTGGATAATTGTCCTGGGTTATTTTTCACTGGCTGATGGAGCACTAAAATCAACCATGAAGCCTGGCCGGTGTGGCTCAGTGGTTGAGCGTCGACCCACGCATCAAGAGGTCGCCGGTTTGATTCATGGTCAGGGCACATGCCCAGGTTGTGGGCCCGAACCCCAGTGGGGGGCATGCAGGAGGCGGCCAATCGATGTTCTCTCTCATCGATGTTTCTATCTCTCCCTCTCCCTTCCTCTCTCTCTAAAATCAATAAAGAAAACAAAAATTAAACTCTTCCTTTAAAAAAAAAAATCAACCGTGAAAAGAAGAGGCCCCCGTCCTGGGTCTCCAGGAACATCAGCCAGCAAGTGAAAGTGGGACCTGGGTCTCTGCGCTCTTTTATAAAAGTCAGCCACACCCCGCACCCAGCTCTTCCAAAATGCGTATCCAGATCCTGATGACAGGCATTGTGAGCCTCCACTGGTGACACGCCCTCGTCAATGATGCTGCCTTCGTTCATTTTTATCTTGTTGAAATTCTGGGTATTTTTGCAAGTCACCACAAACCCTTTCTGGAAGGAGGCGGGGCCCAGAAAGAATGACGAGCACTTGTTCACTGGCCCGCTCCCTTCCTGGGTCTGTGTCCGGTGCCCTCGCCACGGGCGCGTGGGCCCCACACTCACGCAGGGAAGGGACGGACTCCTTTCCCACACAAGTGCTCAGGCTTCTGCGAGGCTGCTCCTCAGTCCTACTGAATTCAGTTTGCTGGTATCGATGTGGATTTCTCAGCTCTAAAGATGTCAACAGCTTGGTGGATTCCTCTTCCCAATATTCTACTATGAGTATATCGGGGGTATAGAAATGCTGAAGGAGTTACAGTGGTGAACACCCACATACCCTTCTGCAGGGGCCACGGCTGCATCAGCTTTATCACACATCTGTCCATCTCCCTCCCTTCGTCCAGGCGTCACGATGGAATCATTTTTACATTTCACGCGGCTCGGGGGCGCCGTGGTCACACCACTGGTGAGACCTGCGTGGGAGGCACCGTGCCAGAGCCCAGAGGTCGCCCTCCTGCCGGTCTCCTCCTACAGTCTCCCTTTTCCCATGTTCAGATGACAGCCGGACTGATGGGTCCGGGGACGGGCGGGCTGGAGCCTGAGCCCCGGCGTGCAGCACCCTGTGTTCTCAGCCACTGTTTCTAGAACATTCCCCTACGACTGTGGAGGCAGCGTCCTCCCAGAGCCCAGGCTCGCACACCTCGGGAAACGGGGGCCTAAGGCCACTCAAGCTCCGCGTACACCAGAACCGTCATCTGTCGCCTGTCACGAACGTGCTCCTGGGACAGGCAGCTCCGCAACAGCTAAGAGGGGAGTCTGCCGTCAAGAGGCCCCGTCTCCCTCAGGGTGGCTAAGTTCCCCTGAGCAACACCCCTGGCGGGAGCCACCTCTCCACGCTCCGCTTCAGGGGACTGCCTGGGGGCCAGGCTTCCCCCAACTCCCTCCTCCTTCTCCCAGGCCCACATCGGGATCAGATGCTTTTCCCTTTCCTCAGCCAAGACAGAGGAGCATCCCTGGGAATCGGAGGGAAAAGAGAATCAACCCTCCGAGCTGAGAACAGAAACACCGGTGGGTGAGGGGAGTCTACAGGGCAGCCTCCGGGTACGTGTCTACGGGGAACCTCCAGGACGTAGGACAGGGCAGCCTCTCTCCTCAGGCTGGGCCCTGTGTTTTTTTCCCCCTTTTCCCAAGGACATCTTTACATTTATCTTAAGATAGAGAGGGAGGGAGAGAGAAAGGAAGAGAGAAACATCGATGTGAGAGGGACACATCGAGTGGCTGCCACCCACACGACCCCAACCAGGGCCGGGGACAAACTGCAAGCGAGGTACGTGCCCTTAGCGGGAATCGAACCGGGGTCTCGCTGGACTGCAGGCCGACGCTCTAACTGCTGAGCCAAACCGGCCAGTGGGCCCTCATTTTTCATAGCCCACTTGACTACAGGGTCAATGAATACCCTCAGTCAGTGTCCGTTGAATGAATAAAAGGTGACATTTTCTGAAGGCAACACTGGCACACATTGCTCTGATTAAGAATATGTTCTGATTTGTGTATTTGTGAAATGATGTATTTAGGAATTTTCCCACAAGTATAAGAATTATATCACATTTCCGTAGGACTTCGAGCTCCTGACACTAGTGACCACGGAGTGATCAGAATGGTGGAAGAGTAACTCTGCAGGAAGAGGTGCCCAGCCTTACGCTGGCTGTCCTGCCGGGGCCCGGGGCCCTGCCTGGAGGGCCCTCTCCCATCCTGGAGACAAAAAGACCTGGCTTTCCCAGGCCTGGGGGTCAGGCCAAGGGACCCGGGTGGCCACCCATGCAGCTCTGGGCTCTCCTGCTTCTGCCTGCAGGGGGCATTCGCTGCTGTCCCCAGTTCTGACGGACAGAAGCCAGCAAACCCAGCTGGAGGTGACTTGCAAGGTCGCGGCACTCTGTGCTGAGTTAAATCAGCGTGCGCTCCTCTAAACCGGCTTTCACTTTGAATTTCCTAATTTACAAAAATCTGCCTCTTTTCTAAATCTCCCTTTCACAGTCTACCCTCTTCTTCCTGGTTGCAGTTTCTGATTTTGTCCTTCAGCCCAACCTTATCTTTCTCCTTGTTGTACCTCCCAGCTGCAAGAAGATGCATGTACAGATGTCCTTCAGGCTCGCCACGCAACAGCTGGGTGACGGAGGCTGCTTCTGTGAGGGCTGAGTCTCTAAAGCCCTGCTCTGGGGACCGGACCTCCATCAGCACTGAGCGACGTCACAGCGGCTTCTACGCTGCTGTCCCTTAAACTGCCTCTGCCTCGGTCCGAACACCGACCCCTCTCCCCTAGTTCCTCCTGACTTCTCGGAGGGACACCGGCCGCCTGACCTCGCCTCCTCTACCTCACCCGCTGTCAGAACTCACACCCCACACCCCCTCCAGCCACCCCACTTTCTGGCTTTATTCCACCATTATCACCATTTTCTCCTGCTTCCCACCGGAATGGCAAGCCAGCAGTGCTCAGGAAACCTCTCAGGATGAACTTGCTATGGCCAATTGTTTTCTTTCTGATACCAAAGCCCACGTGCTTTTTCCAGATGTGTGACACTCTGCAACTCGTTTAAAAACAATAACTAAAAGTTCTGGTGCAGTGTTTCTAAATGCATCATTGGATTTCCTCATTGGAAAGATGGACATCATTTGTCCATTGTACCAAGGGGGGGAAGGAGGGCCAGCGTGGTGAAGGCTCTGTCACAGGTCACAGAGTTTTTGGGTCTCTGCTGCATCAAATAGATCAGAGAGGAAGAGGAAAGTGCCCTCCGGCTGATGAGACCCAAGCCACCAGTAGCTTCACACAGCAAATCCAGTCTGGAAGCTCAGCTCTCGGCAGCTTGGGTTGAGCTCATTTTCGGGCGAGAGGAAGCCAGCAGGAGACAGTGAAGGGAACTTCTCCTCTGGCCAAGATGCAGAGCTGGCTGCTGAGTTTCAAGGGGATTCAACAAAAACACACTCACTCAAAGAATAAAACGAGAGAACAGAGCAATCATTTCAGGGCCAAATGTTCCCAACTGTGCTCACTGGCGGGCTCTGGAAGAGGCACAGGGTCCTGGCAGCTGGGACCCCGGTCGACTCTGACAAGAAATATGGACCAGCTGAGGCAAACCCGCTGATTTAAAACACTTGAGAATAGCCCTGGCCGGTTCGGCTCAGCGGTTAGAGCATCGGCCTGTGGTCCAGAGAGACCTGGGTTCGGTTCCCACTAAGGGCACGTGCCTCAGTTGCGGTCGCACGGGTGGCAGCCACTGGATGTGTCCCTTTCCCATTGATGTTTCTCTCTCTCTCTTCCTCTCTCTCCCTCCCACCCTATCTGAACAAAAAATGGAAAAATGTCCTCAAGTGAGGATTAAAAAAAACACAAAAAACTTGGAAATAGTCTGTTTCTCTCAGCCTTGAGTTCCTTCATTTGCAACACTACCCGGTGTGGTGAGACTGTCCAAAAAGTTCACCTTGAAATCTAGTATCTAGACCTTTCTTTTGAGCTCCAGACACATACATTCAACTGCCTTCTAGATGTTCATCAGGCATCTTAAATCCAACACGTCCCAGACCAAACACAGCTCATTCCTCCACCTCCATCACCCAAGCGAGAAAGCACAGAGAATCAACTGCTTCTCTTGTGCTGGCTCCCCCCACACTCGACGAGTCACCAGGTCCTGCTTGCTCCCTGTCCTTCACACGCCCACACTAATGCCTTCTCTCTGCCTCTGGTCCCCACTCACCACCGCTCACCCACACCTCTGCAGCAGGGATCTTTCCCCTGGTCTCCAGCCCCGTCTCCAATCATTTCTGCAAGCCACTGCCAGTAATATTTCTAAAAAAGATCTCACTATGGCTCATTTTATTCACTCAAGTTCATTCCACAAGTATTTACTGAGCATCTACTACATGTTAATCACTCTCCTAGGTGGAGATTCAACAAGGAACAAAACAGACACGTGCCGGCCTCATGGAATTCACTGCTCAAAACCATTTGGTGTTTTCAGGAAGAAACAAGAAAGGAACACTTGTCAACTGTGGCTGTGGGGGAGGCATCCAGACAGTCTGGAGAGGGCAGTCTCATCTTCCAGCCTTTTGTACTATATGGAAAAAGGTTACTTTTCTATTTATGTTATTGGTATTCGTTTTTATTTGCTGCTCCTGGGGAAGCCTACCTTTCCTCCTCCACAGAACAGAAGTGCTCATTCCCTCCCGGGTGCCATCACTGCCCTGTACCGCACTGGATTCTGAATGTTATTTACAAGTCTGTCTCCCCATCACACTCGGATTTTCCCCTTGAGGGCAGGCAGTTTATCTGATTAATCTTTGCATGGCTGGTGCCTAGCACTGCTGTTCAGTAAGTATTAGTGGAATACGTGATTTCATAAATTTAAACACCTACGTGCACACCGATTTATGACACATTTTACAGCCCTGGGAGTTTCTAATATTTCATCAAGTTCTCCAGGTAATGATTGGTGCTTTGATCTTAAATTAGATTAAGGGGTAAGTGTTCTTTTCTCGTGGGCCGGCACCACTTAGGAAAACAGCAGCTCGAGTGCCACCTTCTGGCCAAATACAGCAAAGCTCTTTGGTTAGGCAAAGGATGTCTTCGTGTTCATCACTGCTGAAATGCCAAGCAATGACGAGCGAGAGCAGGCTGCGCTGTGGATGTGTAGATCTGGAAATTCTACAGAAATAAAATACAAAATTGGACATACACTGTGACAGCAACTATAAAAATGCATATCTTCAGAGGAAGGACTGAATACTGGGACCATGGTTAAATTTCTTCCTCACTGTTCCCAGGTTCTTTTAATGTTGTGATATGTAATCAAGTTAACTAATAAAATTCTAAACTGCAGTCTGTCCGAGATATGAACGTGGATTTAAGACACCTTCACCTCACTGACCACAGCATTTTTGAACCTGGGCCACCTGTGACTCCTCCTCCTTCAGTCCTCGGGTGAAGCGAAGTCTTGCCAAGGCTATTCCTGTCCATCGAGTGAAGGGGCCCGATTCAGTGCACAGGCTGCCCACCTGGGTGCTGAGCAAGTTGGATTCCAGTCACTGAGACGTATCGCTGCATTCCCTTCCCACAAACACTTACTGTGCACTTGCTGGGTGTCAGGCACACAGAAAACCCTTACTCGTTTGAACAACCTGGGAGAAAACTGAGCCTGAATTACTGATAAATTCCCAAACGGTACAGGAGCACAGGGAAAAAACTCAGCTATTCCTGCCAAGTATTTCATATGAGCTAGGCTCCGGCTGAGAAAACCAAGGTCTTTGGAGACCTAATTCGATGCTATCAATGAGAGCGCTTGGTAAATGAACACATCGGGTGTCTTTATGCACACAAGCACTCAGACTCTGATGACAATTTGCCTTTTTTTTTTTTTTAAATCCTCACCCAAGGACATTTTTCCATTTTTTTGTTCAGGTAGAGTGGGAAGGAGAGAGAGGAACAGAGAGAGAGAGAAACATTGACGTGAAAGGGACACATCGAGTGGCTGCCACCTGTACGACCAACCAGGGCCAGGGACAAACTGCAACCAAGGTACATGCCCTTAGCGGGAACTGAACCCGGGTCTCTCTGGACCGCAGGCCGACGCTCTAACCGCTGAGCCAAACCGGCCAGGGTGGCAATTTGCTTTTAAGCAGTCTGCATTACTCCCCTTCAATCCTGCTAATACAATGTTATAAGTAGTCACTTAAATTGTTCTTCAATCACTCAAAAGACAGTAAATTATAGCATGCTTTCTGTTCATTTATTACTCGATTTTGAATCAGTGTGGTGCAGATGAGAGCTTACTGTGGACACCAGCCCCCTGGCCTAGAACTTCACTGTTGCTGGTCTAAGGAGGACCAGCTCGGACACATACCAGCTGCGGAGCCTTGGACATTACACTGCCTGTTCCCTCACCTATAAAATGAGGATTAAAAATAATGTTTGACCCTGGACTGTTCACAGGACTGAGGTGAACTACATAAGATGCTAAGCATAGGGTCTGGCACACAGTAAACGCTGAAAAGAATTGTTCAAGTCACTTCATTCCAGACCTGTGGGCCCAACTCTGACAGTCCCTGGGCACTGCCTCTTTTCTGAACACTTTTAACCCTTACAGTCCACTTCAATCACTTGCCAATTTGCCTTCTTATGTACTGACATTTGTGTGTGTGTTTTACCCCCAAAACTATTCAGAGACTATTTGTTACATTCCTATGATAATACGCAGCATAGTGCCTTAGATCCGGCAGAGCTAAGGAACTCACTCAGCGGGCCACCCGAGACAGCCCTTTTTGTCTTTGTATTTCAGGGAGATGGGTGAGGGGCAGAGGGGGGAGACCAGGCAGCCGGGCAACACTATGCAGTCCCGGAATCAGCAGGGGCAGGGAGGGAGCTGCAATCAGGCACTGGGCAGTCAGGACTGGCAAACAGGTGACTTCAGGGATCGGGGGGTTTGCTGGGAGCTGTGGCCCAGAGGAAATCCTTTATCTGCAGTTAGCCTAGAGTCCTCTGGCAGACTTCAACTTAGAAAGCTCATCGCTGGGACCTAGAGGACCTATGACTCGTCCCCCTTGGAGCTGAAGGCATAGTCCAACCAGCTCCTTGAAAGGGTGAGCCTCAGAGCCCAACGTGGGGCGGGGCAGTCCCAACGATATAGCTGAACCCTGACTCCTCTCTGACGTGACGGTGGCCTGATCAGCAACCCCACGGTGAGTGCAAGAGACCTTACATCGACCTTCTCCAAGACAGAACTGTCCTTTAAGACAGGAAACTTCCCCCCCTGACTACGGTCCTAATACATTGTCTCAATTTCTTCTTATGCTCTTATGGTTAACCATAACCGTTAATATACACATTCATAGAAGAAATACTAACAGAATAGATCTGGCTAGAGATTTGGTCACTACCCTAAAAGGACTAAGGTTTTTTTCTACCTTCCCATTGAAATACTCCAATCCCAACTGACTTGTAAATGAAACGACTCTTCCAAAATGCCCAAGTGGCCATAATGTTTGCCACAAATATCCATAAACTCAGCATTCAGGCCAAGCCAGGCTCCTGTCTGAACAGGTGAACTCTGCTCATTGTGAATTTGCCCAACTCAAATGGAACAGGTAACAGTTGTGCCTCTCATGGTCCTACTCCGAAGGATAAGGTACAGATAGGTCACCAGGGATGGATAGGGAGGTGGTGAGATGGAGCTGCTCCCACCACAACAAACTCCCAGATCTATGGGGTGCACCAGGCTCGATGGAGAAGCTCTCAAGGAGCTTGTAATTTATTAGTTATTTAAAAATACGGTAACATTATTCAGGTACACAGCAGCAGTCAGGGTCATGAGAAGTACTAACAAATGGTTTGGAGGAGATAATGTGGGAGGTTTTGGGGATGGTTTGTAGGAGAGGATGCGGGAGGTTTTGGGGATGGTTTGTAGGAGAGGATGCGGGAGGTTTTGGGGATGGTTTGGAGGAGAGGATGCGGGAGGTTTTGGGGATGGTTTGTAGGAGAGGATGCGGGAGGTTTGGGGGATGGTTTGTAGGAGAGGATGCGGGAGGTTTTGGGGATGGTTTGGAGGAGAGGATGCGGGAGGTTTTGGGGATGGTTTGGAGGAGAGGATGCGGGAGGTTTGGGGGATGGTTTGGAGGAGAGGATGCGGGAGGTTTGGGGGATGGTTTGGAGGAGAGGATGCGGGAGGTTTGGGGGATGGTTTGTAGGAGAGGATGCGGGAGGTTTGGGGGATGGTTTGTAGGAGAGGATGCGGGAGTGTGGGGGATGGTTTGTAGGAGAGGATGCGGGAGGTTTGGGAAGAATGCCCCATGAAGCAGTGAGTGAGGTGTGCACACATCATCCAGGAGAACCCTAAGAATTGGTATGGGGAAATAAAGCCACATCTCTGAGAATCAAACAAGTGAGCCCCGTCTCCGCCCCATCTTTCTGGCCCAGCCCAAGGACCCGAACTCCACACCCCCCAACAAGAATCAGCAAATGAGGTGAACTTTGATCCTAAACTCAGACTAATACACTCAAGTTCTAAAGGTAAAGATGACAACATAGGGAAAGCTTATCAAAGTTAACATGAATCATCACAAAATTAATTTGGAAGAGGAGGAGAAAACAGAAGAAAAAAAATTGAAGGCTAGAATTGAATTGCTACTTATCACCACCACACTGTGCGTCATTCAAAGCCACGGGACTTCTACAAATAAACACTTAGGTCCAAATCACAAGCTTCTTTCCAGTTTTGACATTTCATACATTAAACCGAGTAAACAAAGTGGCAACTTACTATCCAGGAGGCTCTGCAGAGATGTCCGGAGTGGGGCTGACTGCTGAGCTCTGCAAATGTCAGAAAACAAACAAACAAGCGTATGTGATTTATTCTGACTCAGCTGTTTCAAGCCAAAGGGAAAAAGAGAGGAGTCCTTTTCCCCTCCTAATCGAGATGGGGGCCCTGGGAGCTGGAAGCCCTCCCTCAGGAGCAAGATTTCTGGGCAAGTGGGTGTTCTTTTTGTGTCTGGTCTTTCCCTCCCAGTGGCTGGGGGGTGCGGGGGGGCAGGGAGATGACCTCATATGTACCTTCAGTCACAGGCCCACCGAGCAGACTGGCCCACCATGTGGCCAACATGCATTAGCCACATGGACAGCACACCCTCCGCCAGTGTACCCCAACCTTTAGACCCCCCCTGCCAACCCACCACAGACTCCTTCATGCGCCCCAGATGCCACATCCAGAGAGAGGGTCACCCAAAACATTAGGTATAGAAGGTACAAAACGCATTTGAAAGACCCACTGTTGAGATCACCTGTTTGCCCTGCAGATTTAGGATGTGAAGTGGGGGAGAAACGCAGTTTTACAAAAGCTATTACTGACCACCTCCGCCTCAGTGGGGGAGCATTTTATACAGTTACAGGCCACTGTCCCAAAGGCAGAAAACAACCGACAGCTACATGCAGAGGAAAAGCAACATAATTGTATTGTTCAGGGTTTCCATTGTTATCATGGAGAGAAAAAGGCAAAGGGTCCAACATGTTGGCTTTTAAAAATGACGTGGCTGAATAAATAAATGAAAAAGTCAGCGTCTACTCCTAGCTCTAATGCTGACCACTAGAAGGAGCACACGGCCTGGAGGAGAGCTCTCTGAGGAAAGGAGAGAGAGGCCAGAGAAAAGGAGAGACTGTGGAAGATGACCGGAGGGAGGCGACCATCGAGGGCTCAGCCACCCGGCCCTCTGCCTGCTGGGTCCTGTCGTCTCGAAGGGCGCCCCTGGCCAGGAGGACTGCACCCCTTCCTCCCATGACCCCTCAGAGAAGGCACCCCTTCACCTCCACATACATCCGTCCAGCCTTTGCCTACACTGGCCTCTCCTGCCCACGCCCTCTCCTTGAACCTGTCCTTTGGCGTCCGCCCCGTCCTGGGTCTTCCCCCTCCGGACCATGCCCTGGGCTCCATCTCGGGAAAACACCGTATGACGCTGCTGAGTCCTCCGGGAACATCCCCTGGCCTTCCTTCGTGATCATGGTTTCGGTCAGTGTGCCCCTCTGGGGGATCCCCACTCCTCACCAGCACTCCAGCCCCATCCACGACTCACCCGCAACCTGCAGTGTCTAGAAACCTCTTGGTTATCAAACCCACGGAGCCTTCCTCCCAGTCAGTTTCGGGGTCTCTCCAGGGCACCGGGTCATGCTCAGACCTCTCCCCTCCTCCAGCACTTGTTTTCCTCCTGCGTCTCGGAACCGTTCCCTCTGACCCTCCCCTCATTCTCCCATTCCTGCCAGCCAACGTCCCAAGAGGGAGTTGATCTTTTCATCCTTCCTCTCAACATATACCTCCCTCCAACCATCCACCCCCAGGGCGGGGGCTCCATCTGCTTCCACCATCTCTGGGGTGACTGGGGCTGCCTTGTAAGGCCCTGCCTCCCCCAGGAGACCAGTCTCCACCTCCAAGTGTCTGCAAAAATCAGTGACCCAAACCCTCTGTCTTGCTGACCTAGCCTTTAATAACCCACATTCTGACATAGCTCCATTTTAAAACGCCCGTGCGGATTGTGGCCAATGCCTGGGCCGGGCGGCCGGGCCTCTGATGGGCATGTTTTCAGCGAGAACTTCCTAACTTTTCAAACTACAAACACGCCGGGCACGTGAGGGGTGCTCGAGTCACACCGCTGGGCTTCTGAAAAGGATCTCCGAGGTGGGCTCCTCCGGGGTGGGGCTGCAAACCCTCAGTTGCCCAAACACAGCTCCCTGAGAACCGAGGAGGCGCCGGGGCGCAGGACGGGGAGCTGAGCGGGCCCCCTGACAGCAGAGACGGGGAGCAGTTTAAATCACCAGCCACCCCACGGATACTTGGGAAACCCCCTTTAAGGAAGATGCCAAACTCAAAAGAAATCAAAGCCAAAACTACGTTGGGGGAAGGAACGGAGCCACGAAGCCATGCAGCTCGAAACCGGCCAGCTGACATTCACCACCTGGCTGCGCGCGGCTGGAAGGCGCGGGCGGGAAGTACCTGCGGCAGGCTGGCACTGGCTGCCTTACTGGGCGTCTCGGCTGTTCCTAAGTCTGCCTCTAACTCTGTCTGGCAGAGGTTGAGCTCTTTCTCTAGATTAGTCTGGTTCGAGAAAGAAAAGACGGAAAAGAGTATTTTAGTTTAGAGGACAGGCAGAGAGAGGGGGAGGTTAAGTTTGAAAAATGAAACTTTTTTCAGTGTTATATTTTAGTAAGGCAGAGATGGCATGATTAAACATAAGAGCTCACTGGGAGATATTTAAAGGCATGAGAACAGAGAATGCAACATTAGCCATAGAAAATGTAAACCCTGAAGTAATCAGAGCTCCAAAACTCTATTCTACTTGCAAAAGAGAACTACAAATACCGCAAAAACCTACCTGTGAGGAAATACCTATTTTCTCTCTTTTCAGAGTCTGGTGACTGTGATAAATATTATTATGTCAGAAGAATAAGTCCTTGTTTTTAAAAAAAACACACCTCTAAACATCAGTATATGTCTTAGAGACTTTGTTAAACAGATTTATCACCAAGCCAAAAATAATTTAAAAAAAAAAAGTTATCAAGTTAAAACAAAGGGATTTAAGAAAAGAAAAGAAAAACCCCACAGCACACTCACACTAACCAGGCTAGAGCACACACACAGCCCACGGAGTTTGCACGGAATTACCTTTCTATCCTCTCTAGGAAGGATAGAGCAGTCTCCAGGAGTATAATCCCATATCTTTTTGGGAGGCTGATGGGAAGCAGAGGAGGAAATGGAGAAATGAGCATAAAGACAAACACGGGGACCGGCTCAAACAAAGAGGGGCACACAGGAGAACTCATCACACAGAGGTGAGCTAAAGGCTCGGGCTGGGCACTAACAGGGAAGTTCATGTCTATGCCTCTGTCTCAAGGGCAGATCATTGCTGGAGTCCAAATATTGAAAACTTAAAAGACACAAAGGAAAAAAAAAAAAAAAAAAAAAAAAGCATTAACACCAATTTGAACCAAATAGAAACTTTAAAATTCCTCATTATTCTTTCCAGACTAAGGCTGACACCGTGATTCTACATGTTTGAAGCAGTCTTCTCCACTGGGACATGCGTGATCTGTTAATAAACATGTGAGTTGAGAGATCTGGCCAATGGTAAATTGAATGAAATGTGTTTTCTGTGGCAACGAAACCCAGGTACAAAACGGGTGTTAAATTTTGCACTGTGTACTAGACGATTTTAAAATCTTCCACTGTTTAATTAGACTTGGTTAACACGGTCAGCGGTAGAGCCATACCCTCCGTGTCCCTTAGAGAACAGGGCTTATACTCTGAATTTAAACAGCGGACTGCCAGATTATTTTTTTTCTCTTTTAACTCTTCAAGATAGAATTGGAGTTGCATTCCTGAAACCTGCCGGGAAAATGGCTCTAGTGAGGAAGGGATTCGAGCAGTAAGACATCCAGAAGTTACAAGCCACTTCTAACTCTGGAACCTCTCCCCCCTCAAGGGGACCATCTTGTTCTGCCTACTCAGATGGGATTTCTCATTCAGTGACCTCTGAGGAGATGCGGTCATTCATAGCTCCTGGAATTGTATGCACATTTCATTATAACCAACCGCAGAAGCAGCATTAAGATTGGTTTACATTGTGACATTCTGCCTTGAGCTTACTTATAGAAATCATATCAATTTCTGTGGCAATTGGGGGAGGGAGAAGCTGACACCCAGGCTCTTTGTAATAAATTTGCAAGTGAAGTCATCTGATTTCAAGACACATTCACCACTGAGAGCAACAGGTCGGTAATGTGATCTCTGTGGGTGTATATTCTGCAATTTATCAAGGAAGTGTTATTAATGACCATCATTCTTCTTTAAGCACTTTATACACTTCATAGACTGTTCACAGGGGGAAGCAGACTTTTTAAAGTCACGTACGATACCCCTACTCGTTCATTTACCGCAAAAAAATAAGACTGCTCACACATTAAATTGGTTTTAAATAACCTTCCCAAAATGGTCCCTGGAGTCTCGAATGATTTAATATTCCACGGCAACCTATTAGAGCTAAAAGGTATTACGGTCAGGATCTTGCTGAAATTTCAGCGTGTTCTGGGCGGCTTCCAGCGTGAATGTCTCGTGTGAATGTTCGGCAGGCTTCCTCGCTTGGGGGCCCTGGGCTGGTGTCAAGTAAAAAGAAATGATGATCCTACGCATTGGTAGGAGCTTTCATTTCATTCTGCTTCTGAATGACTGGAAAACCTCAGAAAACAACTCTCATGGCTTATGCCACTTTTATGTCTGTCTCTGACCCTTTTATGGCCCAGAGTGACTGGGGTAGGGGAGCAGCGAAGGCATTTCTCCCCAGTACACCTTCTTCCCAAACGCTGGGAGTAACGTCCAGTCACTACACTTGGCTCCGCCGGGGATGAGCCCACCCTGAGAATGCCTCTGACTGTAGGAACCGTCCGTCTCAGCTCTGTTCTTCAGGACAGACAGCGATTCAGTTATTTTGGAAAGTCTTCAAAAGTATTATCTTTTATTATTTTAAAAGACCCATTTAAGGACTCTAAGGCCCATGCAGGGAACACTCATGGCTTGAGAGAGAATGACATTTTGGAAAACCATCTCTTTAAATAATTGAGAGGCACTTAGAATAATAGGGTAGGGATACAAATTACAGGAAGGTCCCGAAATATGAATGGACTGTGTTCCCCACATTTGCCTGGATGGCTGTGGGGTGCTCAGACCAGTTTCCAGTAGGAACAGTGTTACTTCAGCAGCTCTTCAGAGAGCCTGTTTAATGTAGGCTGGGACGGAAATCCTGTCTATTGCTGAAAAAAACCACAATCATTTGCAATGACAGGTTTAGCAAAACAAACCAATCACAATTAATTGGAAAAAAACTGTTTCATAACGTTTCCTAAATGCTAATATTTAAGAGAAAACTAATTTAGTTATTTGGCCAGTGAGGAGATGGCTAGACATTTGTGGCTTCTGAAGGGGACTTCAAAAGTCAACGCCACAATTGCTTATACACAATTTAAAGCTAATAGCTTTGTTTTCCGTGATGGAAATAGAGTATCATTATATATACCAATCCTGGTCTTTGTGGGGAGAGAGGGGTGGAACTAAACATATCAAAAGGTTTTTCTGAGATAATTGAGGTTTTAAGAAAAAGAAAAGGGTTAGCATACTGTTAAATGTTTGCAGGTGGAAGAGTGCCTGGGGTAGACTGAATGGTGGACAGCAGAGAAAAAAAGGGAGAGGAAGGGGAAGCGAGGTGTGTATCAAAGCTTTGGGAGGGGTGGGAGATGGGTACTTTGGGTTAGACGCGTCCCTCTCCACTGGTCACTAGGTGGCGCTGTTCACCCAGGACAACTGAGCTACTGTTAGGTACCAGTGTGGAAGGAGGGAGGAGTGTCTGTTCTACACGTAGGATGTTTGCCAAGTCAGGTGCTCCTCTCAGAAGATGCAGGAACTTTGAAACAAAGCTCAGCATTGAAAAATCAACTCAGCAATCCCACAGCACCAGCTTAATTTGTCTTTGTCTTCATCTTAATAAAAATACACACATGGAATTTAACATTTTACTGAACTATAAAGTTAATTCCTGTCTGCAGATAAAATTATCATTCCAAACCACAGTGATTCAAATAGTGGATTCAACGCTTAAACAAACATCCAACAAAACGTTTTATTTTTATACACTTAATCCCCCTACCTGTAAATTCTTTTTTTGCAGTTGCCATAATTTAAAGTAACTGGAGTTTAAAAGTCAGTTTCCAGTCATCTCCAGTGGAAAAATGAGCTCAGTTCTCCCTTTGGTTAGCTATTCCTTTGGGTGCAGGGCTAAGAAAATCATCCTTTAAGTGCCCCAAATCAATCTGTACTGAAGCCAGCTCAAACACATCAGAAGGAGGCTGCAGAATATTATTAGGCCGAACACTAAATTTGCTAGAATTCTGAACTCCCATTTCAAAATCTGGGAAATATTGTCCTAACTCCTGGAGCTCATCCCCTAAGCCACCTGCAGTGGGCTGTATTCGTGGATCACATGTGCACAGAGAGCCTTCTTGTCTGGCGTTGGCACTTCCCTCGCATGTGTGCTTTTAAAAACTCTATCTAAGGCAGTAGCAATGCTGGTCTGCCTGGTGTATAATGCATTTTCCTGCTTGTCTTCTGTATGCCGTTGACTTTGGTCGAGGAACGGAACCAAGGGCCAATACAATGCCATCCACAGACACGGGAGATTTGTTGCCAGTGGTGGGAAGTCCTAAGACAAGCAAGGATTTAGTCGTGTCTCTCGGGGGTCTTCTGGCAAGAAATACTGCCAGGGCTCACTGTTCTTTCGTGGTGAAGTAAAGGAATGGAAAGCTTACAGGCTGTAGTGAGACTAGACAATCCCACTGTCGACCACCGACACAGTGCTCCCCGCTCCCTGAATTCCTTACAAACAGATCTGATTCTTTAGCAGCAACAACATGATTTTTTAAAACAATGTCTATAACCACTGAAGCTATTAAACTTACCGGTTTCCCAAACTCCAATTCCGAAAAGAATTTATACCAAGGTTCATTCTTTAAATCTATCTCTTCTGGGCTTATATCCCGACTCTATAGGGTTGGTGACAGGGAAATGGAAGAGAGAGAAGGATAACATTATGCAGAGATTACACAGGAACAGGCCAGTAGAGATGCAGTGGTTTCCAGATATCACAGCAACTGCATTCAACAGCAGCAATCGTCTGTTTTTTACTGACACTGGCAAAATCATGACGCTAAAACAGGTGGGGAAGGACGTGTTTATAGGAACAGGGATGCCGAGCTGGGAGCAGTGGGCAGCCCACGCAGCTCTGTGGCAGGAGATGGACTGTGGATGGAGGAGTCGGCACCACCCTGCTGCTCTCCACGGCAAATACGGCTGTGGGGGTCGCAGGATGTCCTGTGCGGGAAAGAAGGCCCTTGTTCTCTCTCTACAAAGAACTACTGGTTATGAGCACATAACCTGGTGAGCACATCAAACACTTAGCTATTTACGCCAGGTGAGCAGAGCAAACACTTTAATGGGCTAGCGCAGTTTTAGTACTTATTTGCAAGGCTGCCTGCGGGTTTTCGACGTAAATGCAAATATTGACACTTTCATAAAAGCCAATTTGTTAATACTGCATCTTTAATGGCACATGAGTAGGTGAGAAACCATGTCCCATACACAGTCAAGTGAAAGATGATATAAGTAAACACAGAGGACACAAGTGAAGAAACATTTTAAACAAGCACCGTGGGGGATGAGCACAGATAGAATATATTTTATGTTCTAACAAATAGATGTTAAAGAACTGGGAAAAATTAAAGCGAGGGAAAAGCTGAACAAGACAGATAACAGAACTACAGGGCAGGGAAAAACTTCTGGGTTATGTTACAAAAATAAGTTAGATTTCTCACGTTACAGAACTCTGAGAGGGAGTTCACACAGACTGGCCATTGATTCCATGGGAGCTCATTTAATTAAATATTTATAAAGTTCTGGTACCTTGCTCTGTGGAATAACGTGTGTTTCTGGAAATAATTAGTTAAATATGAATGCCTGGAAAGCAAAGCAAGTTTCCCCTTAATAAACTGGATGTGTTCACATCAGACAAAGTGTTAGAGGCCCATGGCTTAATTAAATTCATGTATGTATATTTTTTAAAACACCTTGATCGTTCCGAGAGAGAGAGGCGGTGATTTTCTGGTAACAACATGAAATAGGAAATGTATATTTTCCACTGAGACTGGAAACAATACATAAGAAACGTCCCTCCCTCGGGCCCAGCACACGAGGAAGGGGCTGCGAGGCCCACGGAGATGTCCACGCGCTGCTCCCACGCAGCTCCTCCCGGACACGGTTTCCATGGTGCTCACTAACGGGCCTTTCGCAGCCTCATGGCTGTGAACTTTCTTAGTGACCTTCATCAATCCCCTCTCCTAACATCCTTAGAAGAACCTTTACCGTTATTTCTTTTTATTTTTTAAATCCTCACCTGAGGATATTTCCCCATTTATTTTTAGACAGAGTGGGAGGGAGGGGGAGAGAGAGAGAAACATCAATGTGAGAGAGACACATCCATTGGTTGCCTCCTGCACGACCCCAACCAGGGCCGGATGGAACCGCAATCAAAGTATGTGCCCCTGACTGGAATCGAACCCGAGACGCTCTGGTCCGCGGGCTGATGCTCTACCTGCTGAGCCAAACAGGCCAGGGCCCTTTACTACTATTTCTAGTTTTGTTTTAAATGGAGGAAGATGTAGCAGAGAACTTCTCTTTAACTGAAATTTACTGAATATAAATTAGGTGAAACCAGGGGGAAATGTCCAGATTAAAACCTCCCGCAACTGTCTTCAGGGACTTAGGGTGAAAAAATCTCGAAGGAGAAGCCAAGCCCCTTCTCAGTGGATTCTGGAAGCACGTAGAATAATGGCTTCTGGACTTACTCAGGGAAATGAGGCCCAATACCCTACAAGGACACAACTATTCAGGAAAAACAGTTAAGATACTGGGACATCCTAGCCCCTTATACCACGGGGTTTCATGAAACCTACTTCGTGTTTGTTATTTTTCGAGACTATTTATAAGCTGCTCTCTGGGAACAGATTAGGCTTTAAAAAAAAAAAAAAAAAAGTACCAATTCGTTCAGGAAACTGCCTGAATGCGTTGGTACTCAGTCCTGGAAGAATGAACCCATTTCATTGCCGAAAGTTATCTGCAGAGTGTTCCCCTGCTGAGCTGAGGTCAATCCGGTGCCAAGAACTGAAGCAGGAGATGTGTTGACCATCTCAGGCTCAGGACTGCCGGCCTCGGTACCCCAAGCTGCCCAGAGAGAAAGTGGAAGAGGTAGCCAGCCACACAGCGCCAGCATCTGCATTTGATCTTGCCGTTTATGACTAGCTGCAGATCCAGCCGTGGGATGGAGAGAGCAGAGGCCCTTCTGGATGCACAGCAGGTCTGGGGCTGGCAGCTCAGCTCTCTGCCGTCGGGGACCCTGCTCTTCCCAGCTGGGCAGAACCCGCGGGCAGGGCAGGGGCCTTGCCAGGAAAATGCCCGGTTCTCCTCAAGCAGTGTTGTTGCTTGAACAGCAGTCAGAGACCAGCTTCTAAGGTGGATCAAACAGTGACCTGAATGCGGGGCGCTCACTGGCACAGTGCTTTCTACTGCTCGGGGTTCCTCGCCCACGTGGCTGCGCTCGGTCCTCGCACTCACGACCTCAGTGAGGTCGGCTGGCCTGAGAGTACCTCTGGCTTACAGACGAAAACACTGAGGTTCAGACAGGTTGCAGGACCTGCCCCAGGACTCAGGTCACCCGAGTCCAGTGCTCTTCACCCCACCCTGCACTCCCCTGCTCCCCAAGAGGAGGCGTGGACTCGCTCGCTGTGCAGGTGACACCGAGCTAAATGGGGCCAAGGGACAGACTCGAAAAGCCAGCAAGGAACTCAAAGTGACTGTGAACTGGAAAGAACCCAAGCTGGGTAAATCCCTTATTTTACACTTCCAGATATACACTATGTAATTACTGCGTCTGGGTCTGTCCTCGCCGCTACCCCCCAAGGGAGCAGGGACCGTCTAACTCAGGCCTGGGCACGTGGAAGTGAGTCTACCTACACTTGCTGAATTGGCCGAAGTCCTGTAAGGACTTGCTGAAAGTAAAAGGAACGGAGCCTGAAGAGGGCGATTTCTGACTGACCAGGGACTGACCACTGATCAGCATGTCCAAGGCCAGAAGAGAAGAAGATGAATCACACGGTGGTCAGACGGGCCAAGTCAGTATGAAGAACTTCACAGCATTTTGTCAGATAGCCGAACAGGTCATCGAAGCCGTAAATCCCCTGTTGGGATGTTGGGAGATGGTATATGCAGTGTTTTATCTCTGGGATGGTTTGTGTTCGCTCCAGGGACAAGGCAGCCTTACGGTCTGCCATCCAGCCCCTCCTGCAAGCAACGGGCAGGCATGCCAACGAGACCGCAATTTATGCCAGGCTTAAGCAGACATGAGTACCTCAAAGTGTGTGTGTGTATGTGTGTGGGGGGGCATGTTTTCTCCCCGCAAAGGAATTGTGTAATTCTGAAAGCAAATTTAGATTCTACGTCTGTTGCTAGTTCGTATACTCATCCACAGTTAGTGTGTGTGTGTGTGTGTGTGTGTGTGTGCGCGCGTGTGCATGAGTGGTGGTGACTGGGGAGGGGGACAGTCCTCAAATTCTGGCAAACCAGAGACTAATGGCAAAAGGCAAGACCCACACACTGAAACTCGCGCTCCAGCCTTTCTGTTTAAGAACAGTAGAAAAATAAATCAAACATAAAGGATGAACTCAGCTACTGTGAAGAGCTGACTGAAAAGGTGAGGATGTGACTGAAATTTCTCTCTAAAATCAAAGACGTCTCTTCGGGGGGAGAGTGAGGGACAGGCACTCTGAGTTGGTGTGATGGTCCCGTGGGCGTCTGTCCCTGGCCTGGCTGCCCAGGCCCTGGTGCAGCACAGGGCTTCCTGGGAGGGGCCCTGACACCTCGGCGCTGCAGTCCCCGGGCTGTCACCACCGCGCTCCAAAGAGAGCCCACGGGCCCTTCGTGTTACTTCTCCGGGTTTGAGAGGACGACAGAGATGGTCCTGAGGACCATGGTACGGAAAATATTGGAACCATGGTGGTATCAAGGAGAAAAACAAAACTAGGTTGTTTTTTTCCTAGTTCTGAATAGTGGTCAAATTATTAGGAACCAAGGAAAGGAGGAGAAAACAAAGAAGAAATTAAGAAAAGGGGCCAGGCTTTGATAAAAGCAACGGCCGTCTATGACCAGTAATAGCGCCCACGCAGCCTCTGAGAGCGATCAAGTGCGCGGACCCGTGGCGGTGTCGACTTGTGACCCAGACACAGCGATATACCCGGAACGCGGCCTTCTTCCCAGGAGCACCCGGGGGGAAGGTGCCTTCTGCGGTTACCATCTTCCAGCAGGGAGAGGACCCACCGAAGGGTGGAGCCAGGGGCAGATTCCCGGCTCCTCTCTGCACTCTTGGCAGAAAATAACCGCGGCACAGAAAGTGCCGAAGAAGGACAACTCTGAAGCATTTCTGCAGACTGCTTGATCCTGGTTAAAATCATGATCCCTTTGTGCTTTTAAGGATGCCACCTTTTTATTTTAGTCAAAGTCAAATCAGTGATTCTTTAAAAAAAAAAACAACAACACAGAGCAAGAGAGGCAGAGGGAGAATAATTTGCCCCCTCTTTCAGAGGCTTACTTACGCCCTACTCAGTGTGGTCAGAGCATTTTAACAGAATGCAGTTCCCAGCGTGCCAACCCCGTCCTGCTGACACGGCTGGAGGGCCGCCCTCCACGAGCTGTGCAGAATCCCTGGAGCCACGGTCAGAATTCTGAACCAGCTTTTTCAAAAGCAGGGTGGATAAAGGAAGTGTGACTGGCAGACAGGAAACTAATCGGTTTGTAAAAATTCTTCCCGCCTTCACAGAAGAGGCTGCTTTTCCAGGGTGGTCTGCTCTGCCCTACAGGTCATTTCTCCACTTATAACTGCCTGGGCATGTGAACTTTTCAGGGAACCATAAACCAGACCGAACAGGAAAAGCATCCCCAATACTACTTGTCAGAAAACAAAGACCTGAAACACATATTTTAACAGCCTGGGGCTTCCCTGCCCCCCTCAAATCACAGCATTATATTAATTATTTAGCTTTTAATGATGTACTAAAAGTAGCTTCTACAAAATTTATGCATGTTCAAATAAGAGTCACTTAAAAACAAAACAAAACCCAAATTTAGTCCAGTTAGTTATAAGCCTGCTAAATTAATGGTTAGATGTTTTTAAAAAAGACAGCAACAAAATCAATCTTTATGTTAGCAGACAATTCTAAATTAGTTAAAATCACGTACAAAAAGCACCAGAAAGCCACAATACGAGATTCTTTCAAAGCAAGACACTCAGGACTTATTTTATGAACACCTGCAAAAATGAAAAGGGTAAAAAACACTTCGTTTTTTTTTATTGTCTTCTAAACAAAGCAAGTCTGTCTCACGGGGAGAAGAATGCAACCCAAGTGCACAACGCGCTGGGATTAACGGACACGGGCGGGTGACACAGAAGGACTTGAATATGCACATTACCATCTTTTCGTTGGTCAGAACGGAGGACTTGCCCGGCTGATACTCGTAAATGCTTTTGGGCTCTGCACGGTATTTCCTTGTATCCACCTTCTTATCTGGGGGTTCCCAGTCGTTTCTGTAGAAAGAAAATCCTATTAGAGCTATTTCCATGAAAACTGGCACCCGACACGTCTGACTTCGGCTGACGGTAGTCTAATCAGGGATTTTTTTTATATCCGAAGCATAAAATCAGACTCGGCGCAAAGCATTTAGTTGTGCTGGTTCCCTTCTCCAAACAGCCCATTGAGGCTCTGTGTTTGCTTCACAAAAGGCCTGAGGTGACCAGGTACCAGGACGCAGCGAGAAGCAGAGAAGGGGGGAAGCAGCAGCAGCAACGCTTGCTCTGGGAACACCCTTCACCTTGCTCTGCCCTCCCGAGCTTATCCTTCCCCAAACATGTCTGCACTTCCCACTCATGCTAGTGCAGGAGAGAGAACGCAGCGGCAGGGCCAGCCAGCTGTGGTCCCAATCCCGGCAACAGTGCCTGCTAGGTAGTGATCCAGGTTGAGCACTTTCCCTCTCGCTACCTCAGTTTTCTCATCCGAAAAATGGGGTTGTTGCAAGGATTAAACAAGACAGTGCATGTGAATCACCAGGTCCACAGTCACCACTCAATAAATATTATCTGCTATTATAACCACATTGTTGCCTATTCCAGTCTGCCCCAGGAATCAATCACCCAAATCGCAGGTTTCGGCACAGATATTTAACCTGATCCAGTGGTGGGTTTAAGGGGACACAAGGATCCTTGGAAATTGTTTGCAAAATGTTTATGCCTGTACATTACTGCATTTGCACTGTGATTATATTTAGTTTTTCCTGCAAGGATATAATCCTCTCGGAGGCAGAGACAATGATTTATATATGCTTACTTTCCCCCACAGCATCTGGTTCCATCTGCGCACAGAATGCACCCGGTTTGATGAATGCACCCGTAAAGGATTTATAGGTACACCCCACTTTCCTTTCACATTAATTATCAAACTCCTCAGGCAGATGCCACTTATGCATGTGTGGGACTTTCAAAACAGCCATTCGTGCGTCTGTGAAGATGGAAAAGGTATGAAGGTGTGAAACTGAGCGTGTCTTTTGGGGAAAAACAATTCGATTTGGTCGGAGCCTTCACTGTGCCGAGAAGTGGTGGGAGGTGCATGGACCCCCGTCCAGACGGCATGAGGAGGCTGCTCCACGGGGCGCGAGAACCCACGAGGGTGGTGAGAGATGACTAACGTCCCCATCACAACCAATCCAAGCCTTACGTCTCAACGATATGTGTTGCATAAATAAACTGATACTAAAAAGTGTGGCGTCATACTCACATTGTATTCTCTGCCACGGGCTCCAGTGGTGTACACACAGAGTATAAAAACACAGGACACATCTAACAGCTAAGATTTCTCTTGTGAAAAGGTAGAAAGCGACGGTAGTTATCGTCAACGTTAATGAAGCCCATACTGTGAGCCAGGCACTTAGAGATGTCATATGAATTATCTTTCCTATCCTTGCAACATCCCTAACCAATGTAAAATTTACCCCCCTTTTAAAGACAAGAATACTGAAACTCAGAAAGAGGAAGTCACTGCTGGTACAGGACAGAGGAGGGCTTCCAGAGCTGCCGCCGGATTGGCAGAAAGCGTGGGCCGGACTGCGTGGGCCGGACTGCGTGGACCAGGCTGCGTGGGCCTCTAGTCCCAGCTGACTGCGGAGCGGGAGCACCTACCTCTCTGGGCTCGATTTCAGCGAGGAGGAGCGGGCCGGGAGGGGAAGCGTGGCTGACCTCTTCACTACCTTCTCGCCGTCAATGTAGCTCATCTCACTTTTTGAGCGAGGCACAGAGAGGGGAGATTTGGCTGGAGAAGAAAAGTGGGTACAAAAGGCTTAAAACGGATGAAAACGGAAAAAGGGGAGATGTCTTCTCTTATCCAACACCCGCCTTCTTCCCCCACGACCAGGAAATTCCAAGTCACTTACTGTCTTCAGAAAAGGAGTAGCGAGGAGAGTAGAGATCTGAATCATCATCTATTGAACAAAACAAAATGTAATCAGGAGAAATCGGCTGAGGGAGGGAAACGAGCCGCGTGCCCCTCACGCCCGCCGTCCTGGCATCCAGCCACACGGGGGCCCAGCGGGGGGAGGGAGCTAAGCGAGAGGAGCCCACCCCCCAAACAGAACCCGCAGGCCGGGAGGTACATTCACACCGGCCCAGACATGACCACTGCCTGACTCGGAGAAGCAGGATCGTCCTCAAGAGACTCTGCCAGCAGAGCTGGAACAGGGGCCCCAGCCGGCTGTGTGGGGAGCAGGGCTGAGATCCCTCCCTGGGTGCTCCCTGAGCCTCTGGTCTAGCCTGAGTTCCTCGGGGTCCCCCAGGCCTGCTACTGGGTGGGGGTGGGGGGCAGAGGTGTGTTTTCTAGCTCCCCACCTTAGCTGTGACCTGTTTCATAGGCTAAGGTTCCCTGCACAATATCATTTAGCAAACAGGTTGCTGCTAGAAAACAGTTTGAGAAAACCGTCATTATGTTTTCACTCCACCCCACCCTGGTTCTTTGAGTGTCTCTTTCCTCGGAACACAGCACACCTGTCGCAGACGCCGACATTGGCTGGCTCCGCGAAGGACCGCTGGGCAGGGTCTGCACCGGCTCCGAGCAAGTCAGACCCACGGGTTCCTGTGGGATGGCCCTCCCAGGGCACGACACACGTCCCCGAGGAAGCTGAGCTGGGCTCTGAGACTGGGGACCCGAGATGAGACCTAACCCTCGTGGAAGTGGCCGCAATGTGCTAAAACCGAGACTACAGGCGCAGCCACGGGAACAGAGTCCAC
Organism: Molossus molossus; assembly: GCF_014108415.1. Classification (NCBI taxonomy): domain Eukaryota; kingdom Metazoa; phylum Chordata; class Mammalia; order Chiroptera; family Molossidae; genus Molossus; species Molossus molossus. Next base: position 27,973,399 of record NW_023425352.1, on the reverse strand, counting down.
AGCCGGCAGCGTCCTGAAAACTGCGGGCTGGTCAGTCACCATGCCCGCCAGACCCCTCGGGGCGTTAGGCTGAAACAGCCGGCCTTTCCCGGTTCCTAAGATCCTGCTAACCCAAATTCAGAAGTCATGAGTGTGGACTGAAGACCCAACACCTTCCTTAAAACCTGTAGCAACTTGGACAAAACCAAACCTGAAAAGACAAGTCAAAGAATCCAATATGTGTTAACGACTGAGTGTTAATCAAGGCCTTGTCTCTACAGGGATCACTTTTAGTTTCAGAGCAGTAAAGGTCAGAATATTTAGTGCAGTGTCAATAAAGCACACACTGCTACATTGTGAGTCAAGTGCTAGGCAGGCAGCCTATCACCCCTGCCTCTCCCATTTTATCTGTTCCAGGTCTCCCCCAGCCCAAATAAAGAAGTCATCAGGTACCAAGTTCTTTTTCCCCTCCCTCCCTGTCCGTCTTTTTGCTTTAAGGATAGGGTGAGTCCACATCAAAGCTGAACAGGACCTAAGGTTCTTTTACCCACCCAGCCAAGACTTTCCCTGCTATAAACCGAATCTGTAAACTTGCCCTGGCCAGTTTGGCTCAGCGGTTAGAACGTTGGCTCACAGACCAGAGTTGTGGGTTTGATTCCGGCCAAGGGCGTGTACTTCGGTTGTGGTTCGTTCCCGGCCCTGGTTGGGGTCGTGCGGGAGGCAACCAATGGATGTGTCCCTCTCACATAGATGTTTCTCTCTCTCTCTACCCCCCTCCCAATCTATCTGAAGATATTTGAGAAAATATCCCAGGTGAGGATTAAAAACAAAACAAAATCCTGTATCTCTCTGAACCATGGAGAAATTACAGTCTATCTCTAGATGGTAAGGTGAGGGTTAATGTCTTCCTTTCTTTTTTTTTTTTTGCAGTTTTTGTTAATTTATTTTTGTTACAGATGTTTCTCCTTTTTCTCCCCTAGACACCCTCCTCCCGATCTCACCCCCACCCCAGCACTGTTGTCTGTGTCCACTGGTTACGCCTACATGCATATAAGTTCTTTCGTTTATCCCCCACATCCCCCTTCTACGGTTTGCCAGTCTGAACTGTACTCCTTTCTGTGTCTCTGGGTCTATTTTGTTCATTATATCCCACAAATAAGTGAGATCATGTGGTATTTGTCTTTTTCTATTGGCTTATTTCCCTTAGTATAATACTCTCCAGGTCGGTGAAGATTAATTTCAAACTATTACCTGTTCTTGAGATAAAAGGCAAACGAGGAAGAAAAAGGGGTTTAAAGATTCAAATTATTATTATTATTATTTTTTTATCCTCACCTAAGGACACTTTTCGATATTTTGTTCAGATAGAGTGGGAGGGAGAGAGAGAAACAGCGACGTGAAAGAGACACATCGAGTGGCTGCCACCTGCACGACCCAACCGGGGCCGGGGACAAACTGCAACCGAGTTACATGCCCTTAGCGGGAACCGAACCCGGGTCTCTCTGGACCGCAGGTCGACACTCTAACCGCTGAGCCAAAACGGCCAGGGCTCAATGAATTTTTTTTTTTTTTATCCTCACCCGAGGACATTTTTCCATTTTTTGTTCAGGTAGAGTGGGAGGGAGAGAGAGGAACAGAGAGAGAGAGAGAAACATCGACGTGAAAGAAACCCACCGAGTGGCTGCCACCCACACGACCCAACCGGGGCCGGGGAAAAAATGCAACCGAGGTACGCGCCCTTAGCGGGAACCGAACCCGGGTCACTCTGGACCGCAGGCCGACGCTCTAACCGCTGAGCCAAACTGGCCAGGGCTCAGTGAATTTTTTTTAAAAGCCTGAGCTCTTCAAAAATATTCTCTCTCTAGAGCTTTCTAATGTGGACTTTCAGATTTTTAAAAGAAATTTTAATCCCCACCCAAGGATATGTTTAGAGAAAGGAAGAGAGAGAGAGAGAGAGAGAGAGAGAGAGAGAGAGAGAGAGAGAGAGAGCACGCGCAATGTGAGAGAGAAACATGGGTTGGTTGCTCCCATACGCACCCTAACTGGGGCAACCTTGGTATGCAACCGTTTGGTTCACGGGATGATGCTCCAGGTAACTGAGCCACCTAACCAGGGCTAGAAGATTTGTTGAAAGTAAATGAGAAATATTTCCTATAAGATCAAAAGGATAGTTTGGAGAGTTAAACAATTTACATATGTTGAAACGCAGAAGTAGGAAGGATTGGGGGGTGAAGGCAACAGAGAACACGAATGCCTGACTTCTTGCTGCTGTTTCTTATGTGGGTGGGCGGGAAAAGAACCTCACCCGGCAAGGCTGAGAGGGGCAGGGTGGCTCAGAGCGAAGACGCCCCTCATTCCTCACACGGCGCCCATGGGATCTGAGTGACAGGTGGACTGACGTCCACCAGACTTCTAAGAGGGCAAACTGACGCTGTATGGATTCATCTGAACGTCCAGGGTATCTATAATTTATTCTTCTAATATTTGTGTCTCTCTTGCAGACCTAATGGGAGAAAATTTTACCTGCACTTACGAATAAAAAAATAGCAGCTCCTGTTATTAACTGCCTAACAGTAGCTGGTAATTTACTAATATCATCTTTCTGTAAAAACTCTAGGAAATCCATACATATCTCATTTACAGACAAGGAAATCAAGGCCCAGGGAGGCTAAGAAAATGTGCCCTTATGCTGGAAGTAAGAGACAGAGCAGGAGCGGAGTCAAGGTCTTTCTGCCCTACTTCCCTGTGCGGCTTCTAGGCCCTTGATGGGGATGGGTGCTCTGTTCCATGCTCACCACCCTAGCTGCCCAGGCCTGGGGGGGTGTGGCGATTCCATCGTAACTTGTATTATGCAGGAGACAGAGGGCGTTGTTCTGAAACAAGCCCCGCGCTGCAGTGCCTGCCAGACTGGCTCCTAACCCTGGAGGCCTTTGCTCTGTTTCTCTGCACCATGCCCTCCCTGGCGAGGCTTGAGCAAGTCTTCTGAGTTACCCCACCACACTTCTAGTTTTTCTCCTGCTGGTCCCCAGGGACAACGGGTAAGACTCGCCCTTGCTACATCTCCCTCTTGCTGCTTTTTGCTATCCACTCCGGGCAGGCCAAGTCCACACTGGGGTGGTGGGCATGAAGTTAGGAATACCAATGAATGGGAGAACTGGGTGTAAGGACACCCGGCTGTATTTCTACACATTAGAGTTAACCAAATGGGGAGAGGGGCGGGGTGGACACTGGTTAACCACAGACAAGACACATTGAATAAAACATTTCTCAAGTTGTCCATGAACATAGACATTGTAAGTGGCTGAAATCCTGCCTTCACTCTTTCTCCAGGGTTTTCACAAACAACGCCATGGTGGGCTCAGCTGAGCCGAGATCGTGCGGCTCTTGCCTGTGGCGGAGCCACATGCCGACTGTGCCCCTCAAAGAGGCCAACGTCAAACCTTGGCAGCAACGCCCAGAACTCCCTGTACCAGAGGCTTCCAGGAAGCTCTACCAGTCAGCAGGATTTCCTCGGGGTGAGCAGCGCAGCTCAGGGCCCGAAGGACCCGCCGGGCTCCGATGTTCACACACCGACTCCGCTCTGGGCTGGCAGCTGTTCCGGAGACACGCCAGGGAGCAGCTCCTCACAGCTGCCAGGAGGCACATAAATGCCTTTTCAACCGCAGTGACTTTAAAAATGAACTTTTAAAAAAAGACTATGTTTCAGAAAGAATTAATGACAACTTGAAAGACATTGGTTGATAATGACTGTTCTATAAAAACTATGTAATTGACCAAAATGGGATGATGGGCAAAAAGCAGTATTTGCATAATCACTGTCTATACCAATTACATTTCCATTTTATGCATGTCTTAGGCCTTGAAAGTTCCAACTAGTTTTCAATATCAAAGGCTCATTTTTAACACAATCAATCTTCTTCCTTCTCCTACTTTACCTCCCACGCTTAGGAAGAGAAAGGATAAATGGGTCACGATAGAGGACACACACCACAAACAAAAACAAGCAGAGAAAAAGAGAGGCCTCTGCAGAGGTGGGAGACAAACTCTGGGTGGGATGGAAGATGAGGAATACACGAAAGAGGAAATGGGGCAAGATTTCAGGAACAGTCCAGGGAGCTTGGGGGAAGATTCCTAAAACTGTCTATGTTCTGCTTAAAAGCCACCGAATTTTAAGGGATGGGAAAAAAGATCAATCTAGGGTACAGAGTAACTACAGAACACACATTTGGGAAAAATGGAATCTGAAGGAGGAGAAGAGAACAAGGCGGAGCAGGAAGGGGGTAAAGGCTGGAGAGAGACTCACCGACCTCATCTCCTGTGGCCTTCCCGGCCTTGGAAGGGGAAAGGGAGTAGCTGCTGCTGTTTCCACTAGCCGTCCGGCCGCGGCTGCTCAAAGACCTGGCACTTGCTAGGCAGAGACCTCCTGGGCAGCTCCAGTTAGGAGAGCAGAGGTGACCGCTGTGAGCAGCGCGGCCGCTCCTCCGGGCAGTGCTAGGCGGAGACCTCCTGGGCAGCTCCAGTTAGGAGAGCAGAGGTGACCGCTGTGAGCAGTGTGTCCGCTCCTCCGGGCAGTGCTAGGCGGGGACCTCCTGGGCAGCTCCAGTTAGGAGAGCAGAGGTGACCACTGTGAGAGTGTGGCCGCTCCTCTGGGCAGTGCTAGGCGGAGACCTCCTGGGCAGCTCCAGTTAGGAGAGCAGAGGTGACCGCTGTGAGCAGTGTGTCCGCTCCTCCGGGCAGTGCTAGGCGGAGACCTCCTGGGCAGCTCCAGTTAGGAGAGCAGAGGTGACCACTGTGAGCAGCGTGGCCGCTCCTCTGGGCAGTGCTAGGCGGAGACCTCCTGGGCAGCTCCAGTTAGGAGAGCAGAGGTGACCGCTGTGAGCAGTGCGGCCGCTTCTCTGGGCAGTGCTAGCTGGAGTTTGGGGCGAGAGGCACAGATCCTGGCCAGGCATCTTCACAATAGAATGATTTGCTTCAACTCAAGCAAAATAAGGCTATTCTTAGAAATCCTGTAAGGCCAGTAGGGGATTATTTTAGCTCAAATATAGAAGTGCCTAGGAAAATCCGCCTCCTAAATCCTTGCTACAGTGCACTCTCATGGGAAATGAGGGGAGAGCTCACCAAGACAGAACAACAGGTCAGGATGCCTCACTACAACCTGGGGACGGCCAGGGATGTGTCATAAGTCACTTCACCAGGAGGTGGCAGTGTCCACCAGCAGCCGGACAGTGGTGCAGCGGCCTCTAACAGCAAGGGGAGACGCTGGTCTCGGCCTTCACCCTGGCGGACATGGTGGCTCTTCAGCCCAACATGGCCAAGAGGTCCTCGGGCCATGGACCATGAGGTCTTGCTGCTGTTGGCGGCATCGCTGAAAAATCTCCGCCATTTTCATGCACGGAACTTTGAATCTGTATTCCTCACTCTAATTCTATATCCAAATCCCCCAAATCATACCAGTGAGTATCTTCCTCTTTTGGAGGGTGGTTCTCAGTCCTGGCCGAGTGTGAGGGGAGCTTTCCCTGTAACGCACCCCAGACACAGTCCCGGGAGACACCGGCTCAGCCCAGGAAACACGACTGACTTAGAAGCAGGGCAAGCTGGACGCCGGGCGTGAGGCATCAGAGAGCCCCCAGCAAGAGGCCCACCCAGAACACAGCAGAGCAGGACAGGAGCAGAACAGAGTAGGTAAGAGCCCATGTGTGGGGGCCCTAGACCCCTGGGTTTGAATTCTGGCTCTGCCACTTACTGTGTGATCTCTCACGATTACTTAACCTTTCTAAGCCTCACACCCTTTATTGACAAAATGAGGGGGTACCGTAGGAGGATGCTGGGCAATGAAATGAAAACTGTGATGCACTCAGCATGCACCTGCTGTTTGGGAAGGGCTCCCCCAAGGGCAGTGAGGCCGTCACCTCGGGGGGCTGTGCTGTCGCTATTATTAATAGGATTATGGCCATGAGCTGCTGGGGTGCTGGTCACCATTTCCTAAAGCAGAAGGGAGGGGGAGGGGAAGGGCAGAGCCAGTGTGTCTGGAGCTGTTTGTCCACAGCTTGCTCCTCTCGCTCCTGCTGCAGGAGGAAACCATGGGCAGGATGTCTGAAGACGCCGGGCAGCCCCTCCGCGGTCTGGGTGCAGCGGAGGGCGGGGCGATGCTGGTCTCCATCCACACCCCTGCCACACCCCCACCACAATCTTTTGATTTAGTGGCATCTCAGATGCAAAGACAGGACACTTGCTTTTGAGAGAGAAAGTGGAGTGGCTATGGGTCAGAGAGGAAGGAGTGATGGGGAGGAAGGGGTCAAGGGAAGGTTTCACAAAAAAGGGAGTAAAACTCCTTTGCTTGGCCTTACTTGAAAGTTATTCCCCAAAGACTGCTGGTAAGTTATTTTTATTTTTGATACACTTCCTAATGACCAGGGTATACAGTAAAATGACAAGAAATATGTCTCCTGAATTCATTCTACTCTCCCCAAATTTCCTAGCCCCTATTCCTCCCCACTGTCTCAGGAAACAAAGTCTTTAACCGTAATATAGCTCCCCCCAGCGGCAGAGTGCTGGCAAAGACCATCCAGTGATTTGAAGGGGCTGCCCCTGGTTGGAGTTTACAGGTTTCTTTAAAAGTACATTGTAAACTTCATGGGTTAAGACATGCTGATTCTGTTTATCTTCTGAAAGTCTGGCCAGAAGTTTACTTTTGCACTGTAGCTGGGGGAAAACAAGGTTGCTAAGCCAGCATAAACAAATGTCCACACGGTCCTCTTTACTCTTCAGGAGAAGCGGCTTGGAGACACTTAGAATGCCTTTTTTATACTGTATAAACAACCAGAATTTACACAGAGGCAGCAGCTTTAGGCTAGGTTTTGATAGGTTTATTGCAAGTAATTCTAGTTTCAAATTCTGAATTCAAACAAAACAAAGACCAGCAGCCACACAGACTCCGCCTCCCCAGGGGTAAGCCCTGGAATGAGGGCTCACATTTCTCTGTAAAGCTGTCTATTTTTTATTGCTCATTAAAAACTACGGGTAGAGCCTCAGTGAGGTGCTAATCTGTCTTTAACCTTTTTTGGGAAGGCATAAATCTTTCCCATGTTGAGGGGGATCCGGAGCCCGGGGCCATCTATCGGGAAGCACAGACCTGGAGCCGCTGGAGCTCCCGACACCAAAGCCACGAGCCAGAGAATCTCTTACTAGTTAAAAAGAAGAAGAAAAAAAATTCTTTAAAGTGATCAAGCCCTCATCTAATTGAATCATCTGTGACCTATGCCAGGCTCTGTCATCTAGACAGCAGCGTGGGCAAGAGATGAAATCTACCCTATTTTTAAAAGATCTCCAGGAAAGAAGACTTCTTAGAAACTTCTGTTAAAGTTTAATCATATTGGGCAATTATGAATTTTTCATATCCAGTCTAATTTTTTTTCCCCTTTTTATCCTCTAAGATGACTTTTTCATTTTTGGCCGTTGAAAAGAAAAAGGTCTGCTTCCTAAATCATAGGTGAAGTTATCATGTCATCCCTTATTGTTTATGCCTTTAGGCAAAATAATCTCAACTCCTTCTTGTGCCTGACTTGATTTGTACCAGAAGGCTGACGTCACCATGGGCCAGGGTTGCGAGGTGTGCAGCTGATACTGTGGCAGTTCTGGGGGTGAAGCCCTGACACCCTGTCTTCAGATCAACAGCCAGGCTGCCCACAACAGGCCTGCGGCAACATCCCAGTCCAACCCGAGTCGCTGTTCTTTTCCACAGGACTTCTCCAGGTGCCTTCCCTCTGCCCACGTCCTTGGGCTAATAGGCCTTCAGGCATGGTGTGCACTTGTCATAGAAGTGAACCCTGTCTTATTGAGTGGGTTGGGTTCCCAGGTCCAAATAAAGCAAAAATCAAAAACTGCATCTAGTCAAAATTACCCTGAAAAAACTCCCTTGTCCTCAGTCGATCGTTTCTTAAGCAATGCTTTCGGCTAAACTCAACGCCCCAAGATAAAAGGACTAGGTTATCTCACACCAAGCAGACTCTTGTTGGCAGTGAGGTCACCCATTAAAATGCAATCTTGGCATTTTTACTCCTAAGTCCATTTTTGCACGGTAGACTTCTCTTTTCATTCAAGATAGGCCGCAGGCATGACATGGTTGGCAACCAAAGACTAGTCCATAACAACAGGGAAACCAAGAGGGAATATGCATCTTAACCGGAGCTGTATTTAACACACCCCAGTGTATCATCTCACATGTGTTAAGTGATCAATAAGTTTGGTGAATGACGGAATGGACAACTTGCCAGTAACGAGGAGAACTACTGGATGTTGCTGACCTAATTCGAGCCGAGAACCACCAAGACGGTGGTGCTGGGCTCATCCTAGAAAGCCACTGACTCCACGGCCAAGCCCTCACTCACCACGTTCTCCAGCATGGACTGAGGACCTGCTGTGGGCCCGCAGGGCTTTCCGTGGCCTCTGGACACAGGCTGTCACACGGCCACCACGTGGGACAGAGCACCACGTCTGACCCTGCCCGATGTGGACGTGCTTGCTCACCGCTCAGCCTCAGTGCCAAGGACAGTGCCTGACGCACGCGAGTGCTCAACATCGCCCTAAGGAACGGAACTCAGGGCCTCCAACATCTCATCCGCAAGGAGCGTCTGATGAAAGTCCCCACGCACCCCGTGCACACCCTCCTTCCACAGACCCGGCAATCCCTGGGACTAGACTAATTCTCAGCATGTCGCCCTCACCGTGCCTATCGGGACCTTCTTTGACAGCTAGATTTCTTGCCCTAGAAAGAAACGTCTCTTCCATACAACTCTCCCCAGCAGGTCCACATTCCTAAGCCAGCTCTTCCATGAAATAGTTTCTAGCTTGGCCAAAGCCCTTATTTTTAAGAAATACAATTTCCCACCATGACTGAATCTCATACCTGGTATGTCTTTGGGAATTCCCTACCAAAGACAGGCACCCTGAGGGTCCATGACAAGAGGGGCACAGTGACGAGTCGGTGGCACATACAGGAACTGGGTGACTCTCCCGCTGCTGACTGATGGCACATCTGCCTCCTGCCCACCGGCTTCCGAGTCACTGCCCAGCCACCAATACTATGTGACCACCCCAACCATAAAGCCCCAGGTAGCGGGACACGGGCAGCTTTCCCCAGAGCCCCACACGCTCTCAGCGCCGTCCCTGAGCTACACTGGCTCCCCCATGAATCATGCAGACTCCGAGGGAACAGGATGAAAACGCCATCAGGACAGACTCCGGTTGTACAGTCAGCAAACACAACCACACAGTGATTGGGAGGCAGCCCTTAGCCACCAGAAAAAAACCCCAGGGTGAAAGAAAGCAACAGCCTGGTACAGAGAGAGGCACATGAGCTTCCTTGAATTACCTTCCGATTTAGGACTAGGAGCAGACGCAGGAAACTGGTAGGTAGGAGTGTAAGGACTGTCCTCTGCAGCAGAGAAAAGCAGTGGATTTCTGAAACTACGCACCGCGGAGTGGAGGAACGGACAGATCCCCAACGGGCTCTTCCGAATGCCTGAGCACCTGTTGCAGTGTTAGTAGAGCGCGGGCACCGCACTCGGAAATACGTTAATGCATTAGGAAGGGCGTAGTCATTTTAATACAGCACACCATGCAAATGAGTGAGATAAAATGTCCCATAGCCAAAATGACTATAAGAACGAAATCTAAAAGCCAAATCTTATTCCTATAATGGCACTGTAAGAGTTAATGAAGGCTAGGACAACAGATACACTCTCTAAGTTTATGGTACCTTCAGAACTTTGCTGGATTTCAGGAAGTTCGGGGAATTTGTACGTAGGGAAATAAGGGTTTTCTTCAGGAGTGTCTAGGCAGAGGAGCAGGTTTGGGAGAGAGAACAGAGGAAGACACAAATGGAGAGAATGAACGAACAGGAATCCACACACAATTCAGGCTCCCTGAATCCCGGAACATAAGCTTCACTAGCGACATGAAAGAAATCCAGACTGCTTTGAAAAATCCAGTCCTTTTGCCTGAAGTACTGAGACACATCTAGAGAGACAATAGCATTTCTCTTCTTGGACAAAGAATTACGGGTGTATAGGTTCCAGGAAGCAAGAAGCATTTAGCACAAAGCTTCAAGTTTTTACCTCTTACAGGCAAAAAATATTAACTATGCTAATAAATAGCATGTAATGAAAACACTATCATAAAATGTTTTGTAAGAGGAATCAAACCTTGTCCTGTGGACATTAGAATTAAGGCAAACAAGTGGAGTCTTCATTTTTTAATGCCTCTGACTATGACTAAGGCGGACAGTAATATGTAGAACCCGTAACCTGGGCAGTTAATAACACACCAGAGGACCGATAAATACTGCCCGTGAGGCAGAAGTGTATATTTTTCACATATGTACCTGTGTCTCGGCCTCGGGGTGTACAGGTGAGACACAGATTGCCGGGGAAATGGACACCGGCGTCAGGAAGTAACAGTGGAAGTGACACTGTCCAATCAGGGACCCAGCCTTTAGCATCGCCACTGGGACAGCTCATCCGCCCAGCTACAGTGGACTCACTCTTGGCTCAGAACCACCACACAAGCATCTTACTATTTAGAAAGAGTTTGAAGCGGGGCACTGTGGGGCTCATTCTGAACACTGCAGGCGTAATTAACAGTGATGTTAGCTGGCATCCGTAGCTAATGAGATTGGTTATCTGGGACTTAGGCCAACACTGACCAGAACGCCTCGTCCTTGCCTTCATGTGTCACCTATGCCAGGCAGCCGGACTGGATTCGGCCACAGGGAAGGGGAGGATGCTCTGCCTGCGAGAGGGGTGGCGCTTCCCCTGAGCAGCGCATCCCTGCCTGTCAGCTGGCTGGCGGGGTCATAACCTGCCCGAGCACTGCCCTGGGTTCTCCCACCATGCTGGGCCACCTGCCCCCACCCAGCAGGCCCGACTTGGAAGCGCTTCTCTTCCATCCTGAGTGGGCTCTGGAGTGTCAGCTCTTGATGGACTCTCAGGGCTACCAGCCTGGCTCCCAGCTGGGGAAGAGTATTTTTCATATTAATACCACCTTACAGGTGCACCAGGCGTGCTATTCACAAGGCAGAACTTGCTCTCATTGGGACCCTGCAACTTCCTCTGGAGGAAGGCAAGAAGGACAAACACAGAGAGGTGCGTAATTGGTTCAAGACCACATGAGTCCTAGGGGACTGAGTCCAGGTGAGAACAGCTTTTGACTCCCGGTTCAGCGCTTTCTCGACTCGCTCTCCCACAAGGCAGTCATGGGCTGACACAGGGAGGTGCACCTGAAGCTGGAAGCAAGTGGGAGATGGGGCTGCTCGAAGCCCAGGCAGGCAGATGCAGGGCGCAGGGAGAGGGCGGGCTCAGCCTGCAGCATCACACACCACCCGGGCGGGCAGGAGGACGTCTGAGCTGACCTGGACCCCACGTGAGGCAGGCACACAAGGGCTCCCTCCCGCCGTGGCTCAGCAGGTGGCTGGCTAGGCTCAGCAGGCTGGTGCTTAATGAGGTCAAGCAGCAGGGCCAGCCTCCTGGCGTCCTAGCGAAGTGGGCTTAGGCCCGCACAACAGTCAACATGAGCACAGCAGAGCTTCTACTACAGCAAACCAGTACCTCTGTTTAGTTTGTGGATCTGTTTAAACATGGTCTTGTACCAGTCTTTTGATCTCTCGGTGTTCTGGAGAAAAACAAAAGCAAAGAGTAAAATGAAACGGAAATCTTGATATGTTTCAGAACTTCTACGATCACAAAATCAAAATGGAAAGTGACAACATCTCAAGTCCAAACTCATGTAATTCTATATATCCTTGTGATCCCACATTTAAATCTTTTTTAAAAAATGAAAAAGTTTAGAGAAAGAACAGACAAATCAAGAGATTCAGACCTGAATCTACAGAGTAACATTTGGCCAGAAGGACACAGATTTTGAATACAGTGGACCAAGATCCACTTGAAAATGTGTCCATTTTTATATATTTTTTTAAAAATTTCATTTTTAGAGAGACTCTCTTTCCACATACAGATGAGTAAATTGAAGTAAAACCTCCTAGAAACATGAGAGACGAACATTTGCTTATCAGGCCTTCCCCACCCACTTCAGGCTATTCTATAGAAGTGCATCTAAGGCACCTTGCAGGGCCAGATGTAGAATGCACACGTTAAAATGGAACCATTAGACCTGGCCTGGATGGCTTAGTGGCTAGAACATCAGCCTGCAAACCAAAGGGTCATGTGTTTGATTCCTGGGCAAGGGGATGAACCTACAACCCAGGTACATGCCTGGGTTGTACCTGGGTTGGCATGTACCTGGGTTGCAGGTTCATCCCCAGCCTTGGTTGGGGTCTTGTGGGAGGCAACCAATCGATGTGTCTCTCTCACATCGATGTTTCTACCCCCTCTCCTTCCATTCTATCTAAAAATCAATGGAAAATATCCTCAGGTAAAGATTAACAAACAAATGTAACCCATTATAGCAGCCAATGTCAGAACAGTCATCCTAACCACACAAAAGGGCTCTTTTTAATTTTTACCTTTAAGATAAAAACAAAACAAGGAAGGTGACAGATAGGTGGTCAGACCAGATATTTTTACCCCCACTTTACAGATGAGGAAAAATGAGTCAAAGCTGGAGTCCCTGTTTCCTCATCTATAAAATGAGAATAACATTAGTATCCACCTTGTAGAGAGGATGATGTTTCAATGAGAATGCACTTGGCAAGTGGTACTGTGATTACTATCCGCAGTAATTCTCATCATTATTATTATATAGTTACTATGACATAGGGCCAGACAACAGTTCTTTTGAGGCTTAGCGCACTGCTGTTTCTATCAGCCTTCTCCAAAGGGACACGTTAACCTGTCCACTTGCTCAATGGGAACCAGAGAAACATATCGCAGCCAGTTTCTGTTGGGCACATGGAGAGGGATGGAATTCACCCTAATCCAGTTTCAAAAGTTGGGCTTCCCTGGAATCCGTTAGGGCCTGCAGGAGGCTGGCATGCCTGCACAGGGGGAGGGCTGGGCAGGGCTACCCCGAGACCCACTCTGTTCTGGATGCCTCGGCAGGCTGAGTCCATTCTGTGCCTGCCTTAGAGTTTCCCTCTCACTCTGAATGATGGGCTAGCTCTCACCAGGGGAGCTTCTTCCAGACCCGTGAACGGGGACCCTGAGCCTCGCTCTCCCAGGGTTCTCTAACTCTGGACTAACAATTTGGAGTCTGCTCCATGGAACAATAAAGTATCCATGGATGGGCAGACTGGGAAATCGCCCACCACATTCTCCCCTTGCACTCGCGCGTGCCCAAGCCTCTCAGAAGTTCTGCTGCAGGGAAATCTCGCTGCCTTTGCTCCACCCAGTTCTTCTTCACGTTCGTTCAACCACGAAACCCTTTTTCTCAGACACTTAGCGACACCTGTGGGGAAAGTTGCTGCACTAGGAGCCCTGGACCAAGGTGGGCTCGGACAGTGGACCGTGGTGAGGACCTTTGCAACCCATGGGTGGGGTCCACGGGCATGCGGGGGTGTACACTTGTCAGCGGCTCAAGAGGAGGACTAAGAAGCACTTCTCAGTGGGGATTCGTACCCGGAGTGGGATGCCCACTTCATCCATGGACACATCGCTTAGGTCCTGAGCGCTCTTAACCACCCGCCTGCTGTCATCCTTGGCCCGTTTCTCAGGAGTCCTGCCGGGAGAGGTGGGCTTTTCCTGGGCTGGTGCTGAGTCCCGTCCTCCCACTCTTCTTTCTGGAACAGGATCTGGAAGTGAAAAACCACCATTACCTTCTGGTAGCTCCAAAGCAAAAAAACAAAAAAAAACCCCAAAAAACCAAAACCACACCTCCCAAACAATGCAGCTGGGGGAGTGTTTGCTAATTCTCAACTGGAATGCGTGTCACATAGAGCAAGGAACAGCAAACTAGGCCCGGCCACCTGTTTTTGTAAATAAACTTTTATTAGCATACAGTCATGCCCATTCATTTACGTATTATTTATGGCTGCTTTCAAGCTAAACCGGCAAAGTTGAGTAGCTGTGACAGAAACCATATGGCCTGCGGAGCCTAGAATATTTACCATCTGGCCCTTTAAAACATTTGCAGAGGCATACACCTGTGCTGCAGACATCCGAGCGCTTCTGACCATCAGGGAGCAGATAAAACCCGAGGGAGGTGGCCAAACATTCCTTGAAAGTCCGTGTTTCATTTTGGGGGAAGTCACTTAACTTTTCTGTGCCTCTGTTTTCTCATAAAAAAATGGGGATAACACTGCCACTGGCCAGCTCACAGAGATGCTACGAGAGGATCTAACAAGGTAACGTATGCCCAAATGCTCAGAAAGCTGTACATTGGTAACTGTGCATTCGAATATTTTAAATTTGATTCAAGACGGTTAGTTACAGAGAGCTGATAAACACCCGATGTGCAGTCTAGATTATAAAGTTACTTCATTTACTCCAAGCCCTGCCATTTATTTGTGGGAGGCATTCACTAGGCACTGCCAGGTGCTCTGCATTCCCAGGCCGAGGAAAGGGAGCTGGGCTGGGGAAGGCAGAGAGCGACGGCCTCTTCCATCCGGACCCAGCCACCTGGAGGAGACAGTGAGGCGTGGAGCAGAAATGCCCTAGAAGCCCCTAGAAGCCATGTGGGGGTGGAGCCCAGGTGAGAGGCCCAGCAAAAGCGCAGTTTTGGAGCCACCAGCACAAAGGTGACGGCTGAGGTCAGGAGATGGAAGAGCTCAGTGCAGGGGGAAGACGAGACAGAGTCAGGGCTGAAATCATGCACTGAGGAATGTCACAGTCACAGGCTGAAAAGCCAAAAAAAAAAAAAAAAAAAAAAGCCTCCCCAAAGATGCGGGAGTCATCGGAGTCATCAGAGGGTTAGGAGATGAGCCAGAAAGGCAGAGTGAGGTGTCAGTGAAACCAGAAGACAATTCCAAGAAGTGGGTGGTTAAAACAAACAAACAAACAAAAAAGACAAAACAACAACAGAAATGGAGCAGAGGGGAGGCCTTACATTAGGCAAAAGAAGAGTCACAGGATCGCTCTGAGGGAGCAATTTCGGGTGGGCAGTGGGGTAGATGCCAGATGCAGGGAAAGAAATGAATATATAAGCAGGAAGTGGGGTCGTGAGTAGGGAGGTGGGCATGGAAGACATAGGTCAACCAGAGAGGTCACAAGATTAGAGGCCAAAAAGGTCCAAGCCAGGTCTGCGTGCTATCGGTGGAGCCCGTCAGGTGCGACTGAGGGGGCGGAGATGTGCCCTGGTGACAAACAAATGCTCAACCGGCCCCTGCCCATTAGCTGAGGGGAGGGCTCATCTGAGAAAGGAGCAGGTGCAGAGCACTGGCGGAGGACCGCAGTCTGGCGAAGAGGAGGAGCCGGGGCCCACGACGGCTGTGCCGGCCCGCGGTGCCGTGTGGAGGGCGGTTGGGAGTGGGAGGCACGCGTGGCACCCTCGGGTTTATGAGCCTCGGTCTGCTCAGCGGAGCACGCTGCCAGGATGTCAAGCTGACCTCTGAAATGAGGACCCACTCTGGCGCTCGGACGGTTTCTAACCATCTGTGGGAGGCTAGCTAGGTGAGTCCTTCAGAAAACCTGACCCCGCAGTCATTCGCCATGAGCTTTAAAGGATGTTAAGAACAGACTGGCTTCATGGGACGAGTCCTCACGCCCCCAGGAAATTCCAGCAGGAGGCAAGGATCTGGCAGGAAGCGGGGACATGCAGGGGATTCGAGTGACCAGTCCACCCTTAAACCGCTCTGCAGCGCTCCCTCCTGCCTCTGGGAAGGCCTTCCTACGTCAGCAAGGCTTCAAGCTCTGTCTCACCTGGTGTGGAGGTGCTCCTGCTCTTCACGGACATTTATTTAGAGAAGAGGAAGACCACAGCTATGCCATTCTCATGGGTTTGGGTCCAGAGAGTTTTTAAAGAAATTGCTATGGCGGGTGGTTCTACCTGTGGTCACTTCACCGTGAAACCCAGGCTGACAGGCCACGGGTTTGGCCCTAAGGTGCCAGAGTCCTTTTGATCTACGAAAATTAGCCCTGACTTATCTTACTTTTGAAGCTGTGATCATGCGATTCATGACTGGTTTCAATCTAAGGGCTGAATTGCAACCCCCGAATAAAACGGTTTCTTTTTTTTTTTTTCTTTTCTTTTTTTATCCTCACCTGAGGACATTTTTCCATTTTTTGTTCAGATAGAGCGGAAAGGAGAGAGAGGAAGAGAGAGAGAGAGAGAAACATCGATGTGAAGGGACACATCGAGTGGCTGCCACCCGCACGACCAACCAGGGCCGGGGACAAACTGCAACCGAGGTACATGCCCTTAGCGGGAACCGAACCCGGGTCTCTCTGTACCGCAGGCCGACGCTCTAACCGCTGAGCCAAACCGGCCAGGGCTAAAACGGTTTCTTAATGGGTGAAAACCCCAGTGACACTGGACTGTGCCACACAGCTGACGGGGCACCCTTCTGACATCCGTGCTGCAGTGAGGGCTTGCTGCTGGCTCACGGGGCAGTGCCGACCCCTTACTGAGCATCCTGGACCAGCCCCTTCCCATTTCATACTGTGCTTTCAAAAGCAAGTCCTGGACCGGCCACTGACGACCTGAGACAGGACCTCTGTGGGGGTGGGGCCCGTTCCTCCCTCTGGGAAGGGGGGCGTGGCCACATCCCCTCTGTCCTAGCTCTTTCTTCCTGTCTGTCCGCCCAAGGTGACCATGAGCTTCGTGAGCTGAACACCCTGTGTGTGGGGCTCTTTTCCACACACTGAGCACGGAGCCCCCGAGGCACAGAATCTCACTGAGCACGGAGCCCCCAAGGCGCGATAAACACCCATGGAAAGGAGGGAGGCTCGGGTGACTGGCAGAGCCTCATTCACTGCAGGGCGCAGGCCAGAGGACCAGCCCTCTCTCCTCCTGCTGAACAAAATGGTGTTTCTTTTTAAACAAAACTAGTATTTAGTGGGTAGTTATGTGCCATTGCACCACGCTCCATGAGTGGGTCTGTCTCAGAGCTCAGAGGCGGAAGAGGAGCATGAGGCTTCTTTCAAAGCCGGGGAGTGGCCGGCTGCCCCAGAGAAGCCCTGACATTTACATAGCACTTCCCAGCGTGCAAAGCACACCCCAAAGCCTCTTGTTGCACAGATCCTTACAACACGTCTGCGAGCAGGGGCCGGGACTGTCACCCCACTTCCCACTTGAGGAGACTGGCTCAGAGGAGGGGAGTCTCTTACCCAGAGACAACGGCTGTAAGAGGGAAGAGCCAGGACCAAACTCCGGTCTAATTGTGTTTGGGTGCCTTTAAAACTATTCCACTGCTACTTTCAAATTCCCAAAGGCAGGAGGGAGCCCACGGGAGCTACCTTTCCCCACGCCACCCGGCGCTCAGCAACCGGCTAGGCCGCGGGTGAGTGGGCTGGAGTGTGGCCCCCGCGGAGGGGCAGCGAAGGGCACCTTGTGCTCAGCCACAGCCTGTGCCGGTTCCACAGCCAAGTCTGACGCAGCTGCGAGGGTGTGAGAGCCCATGGCCTTCCCCTCAGCCTTCCCACGAATCCCGGGGACAGCAGTGGGATGAAGTAACAGAAACCACGGAGCAGCTGCTCAGAAAATGTGGCTTTTGTCCACCAAGGCAGGGACTCTTAGCCCCGGAGTTCCGGAGTATCTGTAAATCCACTGTGTGTGTCTCCACACGTGTGGCTTCTTCTGGAGAATGTCTCCTGCCTTCACTAGGTTCCCAAATGGGGCCATGACCCACAAGGCTACACACCACGACACCGCGAGCCGCTCAAGGGCAGCCCGGGCCCGGATGCGGCTCCTGAGCCTGGCTCGTGCTTGACACAGAGACCCAATCAAACGACATGCCCATCACGGGCACCTGCTGCAAAGTGACTGGCACCCATCACGCACTCAGCGAGTGCCAACGCTCAGGGCCAAGCTGTTCCCAGCAGAACACCTGACAGGTAGGAAACTGATGTACTTTAGATGATCAGTAAGTGGTCAAACCGGGATTCAAAGCAGGATGGCTCCAGAAAGCCACTAGGAAATGGCTCAACATCTCACTCCTGGGTTTCCTCAGTTTCGGCCTACATGTTGTTCCCTCTCCCACCCAACTCACCCCAACCCTGCACTGTTCTCAGGGGTGAGCTGGATATCCGATTAGACTGTAGTCACTTCCCACCGCTGTGGCTCTTGAATAAACTTGCTACTCAAGCGTGGTCAGTACAAGGGCAGCTGGTCAGGCATGCAAGTCTTCCCTACACCCATCAAATCCGAATCTTGGGGGGCGTGGCCTAGCTCAGACCAGCTCTCCAGGCCTCTGATGCCTGTTCAAGTTCAAGGAGCTGGGCTGTCACACACTTTCAGGCACTGCCTGTCTGGCGGTTGTTCCCGGGGTCCATCACCCCAGGGTCACCTACGGGCCCCAAATGGAAAGAACTTGCCCATATTTCCCAACCCCAACCTGTCACATCCTAGGAGAGAGAGAGAAGCAATAGAAAGGCGACTCCTTCAGCAATGCCTGCCATGAGCACACTCTATCTAAAAGATAATGCCTTGTTCTTTTTTCCGAATATCCTGTTCTTAACCGTCAAGGCACGTGTCAGTTCCACAGGATCTGGTCACCCGTTTGGGCCACTTGTCTGGGCCGCCCCACCAGCCTGCGGGCTGCAGGGAGGCAGGAGCCATGCCTGTTTCTGTCACCCCTGCCATCCGGCAACAACCGAGTGCCCCGCACACCAGGAGAGCGCGGGAGACCAGGCCAACCAGGCCAGGTGGTGACCAGAAGCCACTGTCACAGGAACAGGTGTCAACATGTCAATAAATATTTCTCACCTACCTGGAAGGCTACTGAGTCGTTTCTGCTGTTCTGTGAGAGAAGAAGAAATACACAGTGTGAGATGTACACAGACACGGTAAAACCGAGCAGTCCTGGCATAACTCGTTAGGATCCCAGCATCTGTGTCCTCACGGTCCTCTGGGCTCAGATGCAGAAACACTGCGTGTCCAGTGAGCATGGGCGCGTCAACACGGCCCCTGCGCTCCGCGTGCGGATCCCTCCTCGCTCTGCCCCCAGAGCTACACCTGTTTCCTGGTGGTTTATATCTTATCTCAAGATGACCTGGTCACTGGAGGAGACCCTCCCGACTCCACTTGCTTCAAGGGAACAGGGCCTTACACAACCCCAGTCTTGGTACCTTTTGAGGGAAAGAAATTATAATCATAACCATGGCAACTACCATTTCCTAAGCGCTTGCAAAATTCCAAACGTTGTTTTAAGAGCTTTCACACAGGTTAATACTTTTAATCTTTGCAACAACCCTAGCAGGTAGGTCAGGGTAGTTGAGAAACCCTCAGTGAGGGGCACAAACTACCCAAGATGACACTGAAAACCAGAGCTGGGTCTAAACCTGGAATCCCTTTATCATCTTCTTCTTTTTTTAATCCTCACCCAAGGACATTCTTTTTCAATATTTTGTTCAGATAGAGTGGGAGGGAAAGAGAGAGAGAGAAACACCGACGTGAAAGGGACACAACAAGTGGTTGCCACCCACACGACCCAGAGACAAACTGCAACCGAGGTACATGCCCTTAGTGGGAACCGAACCCGGGTCTCTCTGGACCGCAGGCCGACGCTCTAACCGCTGAGCCAAACCGGCCAGGGCTCCCCTTATCTTCTAATCCAGGCTCTTTCCAGCTCTAATCACCAGGCCCATCCCTTAGCACTGAGGTCTATGGGTTTCTCACCCTCCCAGGCACTCGTGAGGACGGAGTCCAACCTCTCTGGAGACTTCTGTGTGTACGTGCTTTGGCATAAAGACAAAAATGACCGCTACCTTCCACAGCTGCTAAATATAAAGCAGCCACACAGATAAAAATAGAACGCTTGCCAGCCCATGGGCGCTATCATCATGCCCTTGGCTGTGTCCCCACCCTCCCTCCAGCATCAGTGTGGGTAAGACCTACACAGAGCAGCCGGGGAGCCCGCACGGTGGAAGCAGCCCCGTCCACCTATGGCCGTGGACGAGCCTCACTCACACCGGCCAGACAACAGAGCCCAGCAGAGCTCAAGGCTCAGCTCTGCTAGCCACACGCCAGATGACAACGACCAATCACCTCGCCTCAATTTCCTCAGTTTCTCCCTCGGTTTCTTCACCTGTTAAACAGAAGTGCTCACTGGACCCATGGATCCCAAACTCTGGTCTCCAAGCCAGGGGCAAGGTCTTCCCCAGTAGGCAAAAGCACACCTACTCCATATAAAAAACACTAGGTTGTTCCCGTGTCTCAGTTGTGAAATGGCCTCTTTCTTGGAAAGTGATGTAGATAATGGCAATTGTTTTCCAGGGCTGTTATTTAGCAAAGTTAGAAATTAGCACCCCTGGGGTGCTCCTCCGGACTGTGTCATGTGCCAGAAGTCTGGGGAGCATTGAGCTCTTGCTGTCCAGTGTGGCCCGCGGACCAGCAGCACCGACAGGCCCTGTGGACTGCAGAGTCTCAGCCCCGCCTCGGGCTGCCTGAACCTGAACCTGCAAGTCAAGAAGCCCCTAGATTCCAGGCACATTAGAGACTGAGAAGCTCTGCCCTGGTCGGGTAGCTCAGTTTGTTAGGGCGTCATCCCAATATGCCAAGTTGTGGGTTCTATCCTCAGTCAAAACATATACAAGAATCAACCACTGAATGCATAAAAAAGTGGAACAAATCAATCTCTCTCTCTCAGAGATAAATTGAAAAACACATAAAATAAGATAAAGACGGAGAGGCTTAGAGCGAGGGGACCCATGCATCTTTCAGTCCTGAGAGTGTTCTGATTCCAGCCCCACCAGACTGATCCCAAGCACGCTGCCCCCAGAGCACACCGTGGGAAGGCTCAGGGGAGAAGAGCGAGGCTGCGCTGTGCAGGCCGAGGGGAGCTGGCGGCGGGAGCCGGGGCACTGTCCCACGTGTCCTGGGCCCGCCTAGGCAGGAACAAAGGGAACCTTTTTCAGGATGACTCAACTAGAATTCCAGAAGTGGAGTAAAGTTATCACTCTCTCAGGAGACTTTGCGATAGTTAGGAAACTGTTTTTACGAGTATCATCTACGAGGCAAAGCAGAGCTGCCGGGCTGGGTCAATTCCAAAGCAAAGCCAGGAATGCTTGACCTACACCCCACTGCCGATCGGTCACCGAGCAGGGCCGCGAGGCGCTCCCATCTCCTCCACGCTTCCTGCCCCGCCTCCTTGGGGACATATGGTTTGCTCTTCATGGGAAGCTACTTTTAATTCCAAAAAGACGAACGTTCGCGAATCCTTTTCTGAAGGGTGTGTGATGTAGGCTGCCCAATTCTGATCTTTAAACCCAAGGGCAGGCCGTGGACTAAGGAGAAATGTAAAACCAGCGGCATTTGGGCAAATAAGAAGAAGCCGTTTGTCCAGGGAAGAAAGGGAAAGAAGAACGGGCATTTCTGGGCCGAGACGTCTCTCTTGGTGCACCACGGGGCTTGGCGGCAGCAGCTGACACGACACTTGGCATTTCCCAAAACCCAAGTTGCCTTGGGAATAAATCCCAGATTTAGAGAAACTACTTCTGGTGGGAACTGACTTGCTTCTGTTTGACTGAATTTTGTAAAAAGATGAGTCACAAAGAAGTTCACAGAGAACCAAAATTTCCCTCTGTCCTGCATTACAGACTTTCTGGGCAGAAGGAGCCATCGCCCAGGGGAGGGGGCTCTTACACAATGTAGTGTGGGGGTTGGGAGCATATTTTATTTTTTGAAGAACATAGATTCAAGGGGAAAATTAGTTTGGGAGTCACACAGAGTGAAAAATACAACATTTCTAAAATAACTAAGACTTGGGTGGGATGATTTTAAGTGAGAGAAAATGTTTCATTCATCTGTTTTTTAAGTTAGAAGCAGGAAACAGAAAACTCCATTTAACATGGAGAACAATTAAAAATAGACTGCAGCTCCTTTCTCCTCCAAGTTAAGGCAGAGGCGGAGGGGAGGGGCACTAGGAGCAGGGGAGGGGAGGGGCGCTGGGAGCAGGGGAGGGGAGGGGGCTAGGAGCAGAGGAGGGGAGGAGGCTAGGAGCAGGGGAGGGGAGGGGGCTAGGAGCAGGGGAGGGGAGGGGGCTAGGAGCAGGGGAGGGGAGGGGGCTAGGAGCAGGGGAGGGGAGGGGGCTAGGAGCAGGGGAGGGGAGGGGCTAGGAGCAGGGGAGGGGAGGGGCTAGGAACAGGGGAGGGGAGGGGGCTAGGAGCTGGGGAGGGGAGGGGGCTAGGAGCAGGGGAGGGGAGGGGCTAGGAGCAGGGGAGGGGAGGGGGCTAGGAGCAGGGGAGGGGAGGGGGCTAGGAGTAGGGGAGGGGAGGGTGCTAGGAGCAGGGGAGGGGAGGGTGCTAGGAGCAGGGGAGGGGAGGGGGCTAGGAGCAGGGGAGGGGAGTGGGCTAGGAGCAGGGGAGGCAGGAAGCTAAGGGAAGGACGAAGGACGATTTGGTACAGAGCTCCGAGCCCTGAACAAAATAATTAAACCTGCACTGTTTTCTGAAGTTCAGATGGAATAGCCCTTCCTATACTCAGAAACACTCAGAAAGCTTGAAGACTTTACATGTCACACTGCACAGACCTTTGGGGAAGGGAACGTTTATTCCTCTATTGAATTCCCGAAACAAAACATTGGGATTTAGAATCATCTTGTGGGATTTTAAAGCGGAGGCGTCAACATAGGCAGTTTCTCCGAGACGCCCCTGCAGGGAAGGGGAGACCGTCCAGCAGTCGGAGGAGCTGGGGAAAGCACACCCGAACCCCTCGGAGAGCTGTCGGGGCGCAGTGAAAGGGGCAGACGGCCACTCGTGCCCAGTGTGACAGCTGCTGGCGAGAGCGAAGGCTGGGGAGTCCCGAGGAAAAGGCTCAGTGGCCTCTGCCTTGAAGGTACAAAACATGTCTGACATTTCAGACACGATTCCATCCACTCCGTTTTCTTTTTGGAATTCTGGAACTCACAATTTTGCTTTCTAGAAAACGCCTGATGTCAAAGATCTAAATGATGCAGGGCTCTCCTGAAAAGGGTTACTACTGAACCTAGAGTTTCCAAGCAGAGCTCCGATGGGAATTCTCGCGATAAGGAATTAAGGGCACAGATTTCCTTGCCCTGTCTTTTCTTTCTTTTCGGTGCTGCCATCAGAAGACACTGTGAACACCCAAGGTGTGGAACAGGCACTACACCAGCTTACTTACTCCAACACCTGACATCATCCAGAACCAGGGATGATCTACTTGGTGGGTGTGGGCTAAACTGGAGCAGATGGCTCGGGGAAGGAGATCTGTGAAAATGTCTGTCCCAGGGGTCACGGAACAGTGGTTGGAGGGAGAGGCGTGCGGTGAAGCCCCCGTACCTCGGTTGTGTTGCAAGAGCACAATCGTGGGGTTGACAATTGTGGTGGAGGGGTAGGCAGATGACGGCTTGCTAACTGGGGCAAAGGTCTGCGAATCAGTTCTAACACGAGATGAAGAAACTTCATTTAGCAGAGGACTTGAATCCTGAAAAACAAACAAACATTGTGACTGTCAATACACAAAACCTAGAGTTAGTGCTTTTTTAAAAGAAAATTAAGGCTTTACAAGAACCTTAATTATAAAAAGAAACGCAACCAATGAGACGTCATTAATTCCAGTTAGAAGCTTAATCTGGAATGCTTATTCTCTGTGCTGGTATTAGTCGAGGGAGAGAGGGAAGATAATGTTACTAGGAGTCTCAGCAACATTATTCATTATTTTCACCTGGTAATAACTGTGGATCAATCCAGTTACTGAAAAGGCAAATTCAAATCAAAGTAGAAAAAACATGCAAAACGCATGCAATTCCAAATGCGATCTGAGAACGCGAGCTGGTTTAATTGGGAAAAATCAGGAAAGTTTAGTACACTGTTTACAGAAACGTGAGATGGTGTGAGGACAAGAAGCCATAGGTGTAAGAATAGAAAGAGTTAAGTTCTGGCACTTTTGGAAAACTATTCTCATCATCCACATCACTGAACAACCTCACTAGCTCTTGCTTCCAAGGTTCGGATATTATCCTGTCCTACTGTGATGTGTTTTCACTCCAATATCGAGTGACAAAGATCTCTGACGTAAAGACTTGTGAAAATCCTGTCTTTAAAAAACCTGAGGGTCTGGGTCAGAAATACCAATAAAATTATTACTACTAGCATTATAATCTGCATGATGGGAATAATAGCAGTCTTTTTAAAGACAGGAAACAAGACCTCGAAATGTAGTGAGGCTATGTAGACAGTTTCCTCTATCACACCTACAAATTTTGTGATGCTTCTATTTTAGAATTTACAGACCCCAAAGCCAGAATATTATTCCTAAAGGGTTGAAAGAAAGACTTTGTTCCTCTCCGGATAAGGATGGCATAAAAGCAATCTGTGTGCTCCGTCAGAGATCATCGCTCTGTAAGTACCTGCACTGACCTCCCTGCCTCCGCCCCAGCCCGAGCACAGCACCCTGCCGGCAGCAGGTGCTCAGCAGTAAAATGCCACATGAAGGGCAGGAGCCACCGACCAGTAAAGGTGTTTCTGAATAACTTCTGTTCAAAAGAACAAAACGTTCAGGAGAACACGTGCCCACCAAAAGAGAGGATGTGTCAGGACCCAGGACAGCTCCTGACACACAGTAGGGGCAACTCCTAAAAACACTGGCTTGGTCAGTCCAACTCTTCTCATAAAGTGCCCTGAAGTCACAGCAGCAGCTCAGTTTACTGAATAAAACTTTCCCTCAAGGCTTGAGAGGCACAATATGATCTTGTGCAAAAGTGTCTCATCTCAACTTTTCATTTGTAAAGTGGAAAACAATTACACTGTCCTAGTTTACATCCAAAGTGATGCAACACAGATAAATATCAGTGAAAACTGCAATAACGCAGCCAAGAAACAAAGAGAGCCAAGCACACGGCTTCTTCAAGTATACATACCGCCTGTGATGCCTGGAGGGACTGCGTGAGCATTAAGCATTTTATAAATGTTACTCTGTGGCATGTCTTATTTCTGGAACTTTATAAAGATGGTCATTGACCAAAAAAGAACCTGTACCAATGACCATGCATTTTCTTCTTCCCTCTCTATGAAATAGCTGCAGGTAGAGCAGATATCAACTTGTGGCGAGGCCACATCCACTGGGCATCTGCCCTTCTTGACAATTCTCATTAAGTGGAGGAACCCAAGCAGTTTCCTTGTTCACCTCTTACTTTGTTACCTGGGGCCAAACTAGAACTTATCAGGCCAACTGAAGTCTCCTGGGCCGCAGGAGAGAAGTGAAATACACTTCCTGGGAAGTCCATACCAGGTTGATCAGTTGGGTTTGAGAAACTGAGGACACTGTCCCAACTAATCTGTCCTGGTCCGCCTGAAACTAACTCAATATAAACACCTAGATCTATACAAGTGATGAAGTGTGGGTACACAGCGGAACTGCTCACGATGTATACTGGCACCCTAAGAACAAGACTTGCTTTGCATGCTGCTCTAGAGAAACATTCTGGGCCAAAGGGAAGAATACCCGTATTCTCCAAAACAAGCGCAGCTTCTAAATTCGCCCAGGAGTTGAACTAGGGTGAGGTGAGTGCATCAGGGAATAATCTAGCATTTTCCTCCACGAGGCCGGAGTTGTAAAGCTCAAAGCTAGGACATCCAAGCCCCTGGGCCATGTTTGGCAGGGTCCTGACCTAATGCCTTGTGCTGCACCTAGAGTTTTGAGAAGAGGTCCCAGCCTAGGATGTAGCTGTTCCCAGCTTTGTGTCTGATCTCTCACTGTCATTGCTCTTAAAAGCTGAAAAAAAAAGGTTCCCTCCTGCTTTGTGCATGACTCACTTCAGTGTAATGAGCCACTGGAGCCTGTTTTGTAGGCATACCTCTTTAGGCAAAGAGATGCCAGTGAAAATAATCCTATCAGCCAGTGGCATGACCCTATGTCTCAAAAATGTGGTCCACAGACCCTCAGCATCAGAGTCCTCCAGGATGCACATTACCAAGTGGTCCGAGTCCTGGGTACCTCCCCAGACCCACTCAATCAGAAGCCCTAGGAGTATGACCCAGAGTGGACAACTTCGATGCGTATCCCTGTCGCTCAGAGGACCCATGTACCTGAGCTGGAGAACTCAGGCGGATCCTGAGAGCAGGGGCTGGGCCTTGTTTGTGGTTGTACTCAGAGAAGCTAGAAGAATGCCCAGAACATGGTGAGGACTCAATGATTGTTAATTAGCCAGTTACTTAATTTTGAGGGACTCCGGCTCCCCTTTGCTAGGGCAAGTCCTCAGCAACGTAGCTAATGTTCATTGGGTGCTCTCTCGGTGCCACACACCATGACTGAAACTTACATACTCAGGCCCACTGTGCCCCACAGCCCTGTGCGCAGGTCCATGTACTCCCATCCCCAGGGCTCCTGAGAAGAGGAGACCAAGTACTATGATTCAGCCTTTCTCCAAAGCACCTGTCCCTCCCAGGATGGGACCTGGTTTCAGAGCCCTTTAACTTCATGGCCAAGGAGGTGCTGCACAAAGACCCTGGGAGCCAGTACTCAGGGGCCCCAGCAATTATCAGCCTTTTGAGGACACAGTCCTAACATTCGCACAAGGCTTTTTTTTTTACCCATTTGCTCAATCATACTCAACTCTTTTTCAACCTAGTCTCTGCCACGGCTGTATATCAGAGTTTGTTTACTTGCTAAAACAACCCAAGAGTGAATCCATTCCTCCCCTGCTCCCTGGTGGAGAAACCGCTGTTGGCTTTTCCGCGTTGTTCTTCACTTTCCTCAGCTCTCAACACCACAGCTGCCTAGCCTGGGGCGCGAATGACTGGCCAGAGGCAAGGCCACAGAGGTCATTTTCTCTGCAGGGAAACCAAGTTCTTTCAGGAAGATGTGCATTCCGGACAGGACAGCGAGGAGGAGGGACTGGAGACCGTGACAGGCGTGAGAGCCCGGGACACACGGAGGCATGCACCCGGGACAGCAGAGCCAGCTCCGGTCACCACGCAAGCACAGCGGCAGCCAACACGCCCTCGGAACTTAGCACTCAGGAGAAAGGGCTTCTACTCTGGGAGCAGACATTCAGGAAAGCCGTGAGGAAGGGACCCCAGCAAGCTTACGGTACTTGAAACAGCTCCTGTGAGGTCAGGCTCCGAGACTCCGTGCAGGCCCTCCGGGACCGGGGGGACCAGCGGAGGTGGTGGTGAGGATGGTGGTGTCTGGCTAACGGGGGGGTGGGGGCCCGGAGCGCTGGCTGGCGGGCTGTGGTGGGGCCGCCTCTGCAGATGAGGGGGAATGAAATCATCTAGAGTCGGGAAGGTCAGAGGTGAGCCGGCAGGGGCGGTCCCCGGGACTGGGGGGCCCAGTGGCCCCGGAGGTGCTGGAGGTCTGGCAGCGCCTTCTTGCCCTCTGTCAGTATTAACCAGGTAGAGAGGGACAACTATGACCTCAGGCTGGGCTGGGCCGGAGGAAGTGGCATCCTGTAGGAAATAAGGGGGTCGTTACGTAAAGGGGTACGGCAGCAGGGAAGAAGGAATTCCATATTTAAACAGTTGAGCGTGGACATGCAATGATGTACTCTGACAACTATTTAATCGGTGCCCTTTCCTCAGGGTGCATGAGACAGGCGGTGCTGGCCAGCTGGCCTCCTGACACGCTATGACACAGAGGGAACCCCGTCCAAGTTCGCTTTCCATCCATCTATTTTTGAATCCTTTTAACACTTTAGGAGAGAGAGAGAGAGAGAACAGGCAGGCAGGCCGTGATTAACCCCCAAGCCGCTTGCGGAGCCTGAAAGCTTGGGAGGACATACAGTCTCTTTGGCACCTTGTTATAAAACATGAACACTGCTCTCACCGTATTATTAGTCTCTGGGTATTCCAAGCTCTGGCACACGCACATATTTATAGGAAGGGGGGAGGGGGCAGAGAGGACTGTGCCGAGGTGTTCAGAGAGAATTCGGGGCTCAAGCTGCAGCAGTATTACGAGGAAGGGGCGGGAAGGAAGCCCAGAAAGTAAACGAGCTCTCACATGAGTTTCAAAAGAGACGGAGTAGACACACAAACATTCCTAATTCCTTGCCTTGGCTGGATAACACGGCTGCAAAAGGTAAGGTTCTTTTCTCCTTCGGTTTTCGGGATCAGAGGTAACCTGGGGGCCTAGCACAGGTGGTCCTACTGCGTCTGGGAACGAAGGCCGAGGCCCCCGGGAAGGACTCTCGCCACGGTTACCGGCATCTTTGTGGGGGTCGGAGGGTAGCTGGGGAGGGTGAGGAGTGGCGGAGGGTGGCTTTCCCGTGCCGGCTGTGCAGGGGACAGTGCTGGGAGCTGGTGCTCGAGTGCCCTGGGCTGGGTCACGTGCAACGCGCGAGAGGCTTCCCGATGCCACCGGGCCAACGTTATTGGATAAACAAGGTACATATAAGCTGCTGACCTTTTTATTCCCAGCTGCCTCACGACGTGGGTTAGAGCTCACATTCCCACTGTAAACTGTCCTGGCGACTGCACAGTGACGCTGGGGTTGGGGTGAAGCACTGGGGGATGTGGCACCCGGAAGCGGGGGCCCAGGACACGCCACACCTCTGGGAGCTGATCTGGCTGCCAGGGGGACAGAGACAGGCTGGGGTGGCAAGGGGCTCTGCTGGCTGGGGGTGCCGGGTGGGATGTAAGGCTTTGGTGAGCTCCGGTACAGCGAGTCCTTGTAGGTGCCGTGGGGAGCAGGGGGCTGCCATGCAAAGCAGCCCTCTCTGGGGAGAGGAGGGCGTGGGGGAGAGAGAACCTTTAATATTATTTTCAAACAATATCAAGACAGGGAAAAGAGAGAGGAGGGGAATGGAAAGAAGGATGACCATTAGACTGACAGCATAACACGATCTGCAGACCAAACAATTCTAGACACGTTTTTAAGCAAACCCTCAACTTATACATTTCTCTTCTGGGTCAAGTCAAAGACTGAATCATACTCACCTGGAGAGGCAGGCACGCTCCCCCCTTACCTCCCAGGGAGGCTGAGCTCAGCCCAGGGAGGCCACGCGTGAGACAGCGCGGACACCGGCCGTTGGCGGACCCGCTCCCTTGTAGACCTCCTGACTGAAGAAGGGTGCCCGAGGGCTAAAAGCCAGTGGAAGAAGCCCCAAGCCCCCAATTTTCTACCCCTCCTTTCCTCAAAGATCCTTCTCTTTATGCCTTTGGCTCTGAAAGCTTAAGTTCACTGAAACTCTCAAGCGTCTTTCATTCTTTTCCCTTAGGAACTGGGGAACCGGAAGAGTCATCCTTATTTGTGCTCATAGGAGACAGATGTCTTCATCGAATCCCTGCGATTCAGCACTCAGTGCCATAAGCATAACACATCACCGCTCGCCAAGACTAAGGACTGAGAATCCACACGTGCTCCTTCTCGGAGGAAGCAGCTCGATGGAGCTCATTGTCAGGAGGGAGACAGGCACGACACTAAAAAGCCTGCAGTCTCCAAGTTTTGATGTGCACAGAACAAGGGTCAACAATGAAGCACTGGATTCGCTGACAGATTGGACTGCACCTGGTTCACCAAACTCCAGCCCTCTCCCCATTCCCACCCCGCCCCTAGGAGGCAGAGGACGCTGGAGGAAGTGATCAGCCCCCGGCTCCTGGCTTCCGCCCAAAGCTCAGTTCCAGACGCAGAGCTAGAAAGCTATAGATCACATCTCCTTCTCT
Source organism: Molossus molossus (assembly GCF_014108415.1). Classification (NCBI taxonomy): domain Eukaryota; kingdom Metazoa; phylum Chordata; class Mammalia; order Chiroptera; family Molossidae; genus Molossus; species Molossus molossus. Next base: position 27,943,754 of record NW_023425352.1, on the reverse strand, counting down.
CTCCCTCAGCATGGCTCTTCCCTGGGTCTCGACAGAACAGAGAGCCAGGAAATGGGGTGAGTCTCCTGACTGAGAGCCATCCATCAGCCTGTGGCTCAGCCAGGAATGAGAACATAAGAGGAGCAAAGTTTATTTTCCTAGTGTTATGGCTGAATGTCTGTGTCCCCCAAAATTCACATGCTGAGTCCCTAACCCCAAGTAATAGTTTTAAAAAAAATAATCCTCACCAGAGGATATTTCCCTATTTATCTTGAGATAGAGTGGGGAGAAGGGGGAAGGGGGGGAGAGAAAAACATCGACGTGAGAGGGACACATCGACAGGTGACCCTGCATGACCCTGACCAGGGCCAGGGACTAACTGCAACCAAGGTACATGCCCTTGGCTGGAATCAAACCCGTGACTCATTGGTCCGCGGGCCAACGCTCTAACTGCTGAGCCAAACTGGCCAGGGCCCAAGTAATGATTTTTAAAGGAGGGCCTTTGGGAGGCACTTAGGGTTACATAAGGTCAAGAGGGTGGGTCCCCATGATGTGGATTAGTGTCTTCATAGGGAAAGGAAGTGACCAGAGCTCTCTCTCTCTGTTTCCACCATGTGAGGTCTCGGTGAGGAGTCAGCCACCTACGAGGGGGAAGAGAGCCCAAACCAGGAACCAAACAGGCAGCACCTTGATTTGGTCCTCCCAGCCTCCAGAACTGTGAGGAAGAAATGTCTGTTGTTTAAGCCACCCAACTGCGGTGTTTTGTTACAGTCGCCCAAGCTGAGACACCCAGGCATTCTTCCCTGGCCCCTATCTTTAAAGATAACCGTCCGCCAAACGGCACAGGTGAGCTGTATTAGCGTTTGTCACTATCTGGTAAATGCGTTGTGACCAAAACCTATGAGGGTGCAAGGATAGGGGTTATTTGAGGTGGTTTTTTATTTTATTTTTATTTTTTGTGGTGTGTAGGCAGAAAGGGGTAAGGATGTTAGCAAGGGTGAGCAGGTGAAAATAAAAAAGTTTTGAGTCTGGGATAGAATATCAACTCAGAAACAGTAAACAACCTATCCCTTAACAAACCCAGTTTTCAAATAATCTGGATGGAGAAGAGACTGTTTGGGTCCCTGAGGTAACTAGATGCCCATCCTTCCCACGGGGTGCCCAGGAGGGTGCCTGTGGAATGCGGCCTTATGGGCCGTACACATCAGCCATAAAAGACAAAGCGGGCGGCCTCTCTTCGGTAGGCGCCAGGGGCACAGCCTTCCAGATGTGCTCTCCTGGTTTCAGTGAACGCAAGCTGGAGGTCGGGCACGTTCACAGACTAAACGATGCTCTCAAGAAACGAACGCTTCAATTAACAGCAAAGGGACTGTGGGGTAAGTTGATAATGGTCGTCAGGGAAGTAAGTAAAAGACAATTGTGAATTAGGCTCAGATGTACTTCTGCTTTGAGCTCGAGTGTCCCCCATGTGATTCCTTCTTGTCCAAAGATAGAAATCTACTGCAATGAGTTTTTAACCTAATTGGGCGGTGGCCATATATGGTGCCATGCTGCATTCCAGCCGGCACGAGCCTTCCCAGGGCTTTGACCCTGCAGAGAGGATGCTCCCAGTGTTGACAATGCACTCAGAGCCAAGGCCTTCCTTCCTGGGCTCCCTTCAGCCCTACAGGACCTACAGAAGGAGGGGATGGGCACAGCCCTGCGCGTGGAAGGAACTGCTTCCTGTTTCGCTGCACAATTGTAGGAACCACACAGGCAGTTTGCATCCTCCCCAGCAGGCTGCTAATGACATTTCTTTTCTCGTATTAGAAGGGGAGGCAGTGAAAAGATGGGCTGCTGGGAAGCATCTTGCATGTTCCTGGTTTATACCGTTCCAGAAACTGCCAGCTCCCGCCGCCACGGGGACACCGGCATGATGCTGCCAGAGAGCGGGCAGCCCCGGCTCCCTGCAGCTGGGGGCGAGGACAGCAGGCACGGGCCCAGGCTGGCAGGAGGGAAAACAGCCTGTGGGGGCCTCCAGGGCAGGTTCCCCCTTCCCTGCCCTTAGGCTCCTGGACCCCAATTCAGTACTTCTGCGGAGAGGCCAGGTCTGCAGGGATCCGAGAGCTTCCCTCCGCTGAGACCAAGCCAGGGCAGCTCCCAGCCCGGCCCCTCGGCTCTCCCTGAGCCAGAGTGTACTGCAGCTCGGCAATGGTTCCGCAGACAAGAAGCCATTTCTACCTTCAGCAGACAAGTTCAAAAGGTAACACATGACCTAAAGGTTCTCGGAATTTGGATGGGCAACTTTACACTGAATATACAGAATTAAACTCTCTGGCAGCAACCTGCCAGGCTCCCTTTAAGATACTCCATCAAGAGAAAAGTTTGGGATAGTGACAGATGAGAAAATACGCTATGCGTAGGCGGTGTTGCAGGATGCGCACACTTGTTATAAGGCTTACACACTCCCCGAGGGCGACGCTCAACACAGTGATCTGGACAGAAGCACCCAATGAAGCTGCAGGAAAAGAATGCATTTGAAGTAATTTTTGTTTACTTCACATGCTTTTAAAAATCCTCTCTCAAAGAGTTGTTTAAGAAGCCGGAAGGAAGCAGCGTGCGGTCCTTGACTGAGCCCCAGAGTGGAAGAGGGCGGGCTCCGCGTGCGCCCGAAGGGGCCGGCAGTGCCCCAGCCTGCGCTGAGCCAGCTGCCTCCGTTCCTGAGAGCTGAGAAGGGAGCCGGTCCGCACAGGTGCTCTGTGCACCGGGAAGGTCTTGGAGAGGAAAACCAGGCACGTCAGCTGCTGGACAGCTGCCCTCCCACGTGCCCGCGTCTATGAAGACTTCAGGAGGGGCATTCGAACTCCTGGTTCTCACCAGTGGCCCTGGGAGGCAAGCGCGGGGGGGGGGGGGGAGCGCAAAGACTTGGCGACGCTGTTCAGCACACACGGTAGACAAGTACGCGACCAGCTTGAGGCCCGGGGGTGCGCTATCTCTGACTCGGTTTCATTTCAGGGGCCAGTGCAATTTCATGTCCTCAGAACAGAAGCCAGAGGCTCACTGGAGAAGGAGTGTGGGAGCCAGGGAGAAAACGCACAGTTCCTGGGCTCCTGGTGAGTTCTGGGAGCACCCTGGCAGGAGGCAGGCACAGGGGAGAGGACCACACGAGGAACACATGTCTGCAACGTGTTTTGGGCAGCACAGCATCCTTTAAAAGGAAGGACCGCTCAGTTCCATGCATGCGGCCCCTCTATGTAAAAACACTCCTCACAGACTGCCTGAGTCAAAGCAGGATCTATTCCTTTCGTCGAATTGGCGAAGCAGCCACAGGGTTGGGAGGGAAGAAAGATCAAGAAAACAATCCAGGGAGAAAGGCTTAAGCAAAATGATCCCTACTCTAAGTTTACACCTTGGGGTCTTCTTTTGTAGGGTAGGGCTAGGCGGTTTAAACCCCGCGGTACTGGTGTTCTGACTTCCAGCTGCCCGCTCCTGGGCCAGGGGATGAGGGTCTGGCCACAGTTACCAGATCTTCATCTGAAAAGACAGAGTTGCTAGAACGCTTACAGCCCCACCTGCAGCCGGTTAACAGAATAAACACAAGCGTGCACTCTTGAATATTATGCTCTAAAGAGTTTTTAACAAATAGGCTCAGAACTGTTCCCCACTATTCAAGGCCAAATGGATTCCCTGTTTCAGAAAATCCCTAAACACACTTCAAAACTCTAAAACATCAGGCCTGTATTTCCAACACCCTGGTTCAGACCAACCTCATCTCGTCTCTGCTTCCCTCACCCCCAACTTCTCCCCAGCCCTGGTCCCTGCAGTTTTTCCAGAGTTGGCCAACAACACAGCTCTGAACCCAGCCTATTATCCAGCTGAGCACGCTGTAAGTACAAACTAAGGCTAAAAGACTTCAGAACAGGCACCAACCACCAGTGCCCACCCCGCCCTGGGCACATGCCTACCTGGGGCTTGTCGGAAGGAAGGTTGGGATGCACACTTCTGTAGCCCTTGGCAGCGAGTGAGGAGGGCTGGGCGTTTCCATTGGCATCAGCATTGGAAGAAAGCCTCCACTCATCTGAGATGGAAAACAGAACATAGAAAACCCTCACTCACAAGGAACACTCCCTGGTTCCCCTCCCTTTGGAGGGTCCTGGTGAAAGGCAAGGATAGAACGAATGCAAACCGTACCTGCGGAGGAATTCTCTGACTCCAGAACTGTGTGTGCGCAGAAGGATGAAAACAAAAGGGGGGGGGGGCAGAAATGGTTACACTTGCAGGAAACAAGCAGGCACCGCTCAGAAAGGCGAAAACCCAGCGCCCGCTGTCCACACAGAACGCCCTCAGTCACGATGGCCTGATTACCATAGGAACCCACTCTACACCACGATGCGCTCACAGGCGCTGACCTTTGGAAACACAAGGCGCACATTCACAGCAATGAAGAAACAATTGTTCCTTGACATTCTTATTTTACAGACTGAAAGGCAACAGCACTGTCCAGTCCCTACTCGCTGACTCTCCTTCCCTTCTTCACGCTGATGTGGGCCCAGAAGGGCCCCTCCTCAGAGCAGGCTGGACTGATGAACAGACCAGAGAGGGAGAAGCAGATCAGCACTTTTCCCGTGGCTGTTGGTGCCGGGCTAGGGAGGCAACGTGATGTAAGCCCAGAGGTGTCTGCTGTGGTCAGGACTTTCTCTTGTCCCGGCTGCTTTTCCTCTTTCCGTTAAATGAGCCACATAAACATTTAAAATCTAATCGCCCTTTCTGAGTTTTCGTCCCACTACAAGGCACCCTGTCTCCCTTCAGCTGGCTAGCACTCTGCCCTCCCAGCCCTGCCCGATGCATCTCAGAGACACTAAACCTCTCCTAGCTTGACCCACTTCGCGTCATGAGGCAACAGAGCACAGTGGGCATGAGCTCGGCTGGGAAGGCAGCTGGACCTCGATGCAAATCCTGACGCCTACGGGCTCTGTGTCCTGGAGCAAGTTATAAGCCTGTTTCCCCATCCTTAGAATGGGAATGATATGCCTGCTTCATAAGTATTATAAGAAACGATACAATGCATGAGAAATGCTTGGCCTGTGTTTGTAAGAGCTCAGTGACCGCTCTTATCAGCATCTGCATCATCTCTCATCTCTCTTCTCTGTCGTCCCTCAAGCCCAGTACTCGGTGAGCTTCTACGACAAGCCACCTGGCAAACACTGCAGGCTCTGCGGGCCCTGTGGGTTCGTGGCGACTGCTGGGCTCTTCTGCTGCGACAGCAGAGACAGGTGGTCAGCAGATGGATGAGTGTGGATCCACTTCAATACGCCTCCATTTGTGGACACAGATGCGAATTTCATATAATTTTCATGTGGCATATAATATTGCTTTGATTTTCTTTCAACCGTTTAAAAATATAAAAATCATTCGTAGTTCATGGGCTGTACAAAAATAGGCACAGCCACATCTGGCCCATGGGTCAGTTCTTCAACCCCTGATCTAGCCAATTCCTTCACTTCCTTCTCCTCCCTGGACGCCTACTCTTGTCCAGATGTCAAGCTGAGATCATCATTTACTGAGCACCTAAGTGCCAGACACTGTTAGTCACTTTTGCTCTGATTTAGTATTTGATTTAGTGCACACGATCTATGACGTAGGTGATCATATGACTTCTTGGATGAGGAACAGAAAGGCCAACTGAATTGCCCAAAGCCACTCAGCCAGGAAACCACACAGGTCTCCAGAATGAATTACAGTGCTCTCTGTCCACCATCCATAGCCAGCAGCCCCACCATCGGCCGCAAAGTAGAGCCCCCTTTCAGGGAGGTGGTGGGAGCCAGAATCCAGGGAAGGCTTGTACAGACATTTGCTGGGCCTCACCGCAAGTTGCTGACCCAGGGATGGGAGGTTAGGTCTGAAAATTCGCATCTCTAACATGTTCTCAGGGGATGCTAAAGCTGCTGATCCACAGCCCACACTCTGAGAACCAGTGATAGAAGGATTACTTAAAAACATCCTTATTCTGGAAAACTAACTGTATCCATTTTTGCTTACCCTCCCCTACCTAGTCAGAGTTTTTACATGGTTCAGTTGTATATTTCTTTAGCAGGTTGCCTGTCACAGTTCTGCCCCTCCCTCACAGGCATTTGTCTTCTCGTCCCAACCCCACGAGCTGGGAAATGGACAGGACCTGAATTTTACTCACATTACTGCAATGGGTTAGCTTGTGTGACGAAGGGCAAGCTGTCCATCACTCTAAACCTCACTCTCATTGTCTATGAAACGTAACCCTCACTCCATGTCGCTGAAGCTCCAGAGATGAGGAATGAGAAGCAGCCTCAACGTGACCATTTTCAACACTCTCTGTCGCATCCACCAGCACCTGGCCCAGAACCTGCCTCACACCTAACGGGCCTGAAACACCAGGTGACACTGTGACAACGGCTCCCCTTCCTCCCCTGTACCCATCACATTCACTGTCCCATCTTCCTTTCTAAGTTATTTCTAGCCCACCTTTGTGAAATTATCCTGTCAAATTTATTAGGTTTACAAATGCACTAAAATATCATGGATTTGGGGCGCCTTATTTTGCCCCCTCTTTGGTTCTCAGTTGCGTTGATTCTGCTCAGGTGACATTGGCAGATATGTCATGGGAAACTGAGAGGACTCTGTCCCTTCAAAGGTCTAGGCACCATAAAGGGACTCACGCCAGCATCAGACCCTCCAGCTGTGACCCAGTCTTCCGAACCTGCAGGTGGCAGCAGCTAGGACCACGGCTGCCTGCGCACAGCAGGCGACATTTTCTATACAGAACCGTCAATGATCGAAACGCTTCCTTCAGCAGACGTTGGGAAGTTGGACCCGAGGTAGGTTCTGCAGTCCTGAAGAGACCTGAGCCTTCCCACGAGAAGGAGAACGGATTTTGCCTCATCTTCTCCTCCACTGTCCTTTACGTACAACCTTTCTGGCCCGTGGCACGGTCTCCTGGTACTGTCTTATATCTCATTCTGTGCCAATTTCATTCTGGGCTGTTCCAAACTGTTCTGCTGATCAGTTCTTGGAATCTGAGGATAACTTTCTGTGAGAGATTTGATGTGTCCTGCTAGTGTCCAACAGATGAGAGGTGTTAAAAATGGCTCAAGGAGCGTTTTAAATTACTTGTTTATTTTTTACTCGTGCTATACAGTAAAGAACCTAACCTTACCTGACATGTCTGGCTTTGCCCCCTGGCTTCTGGGAGTTATTCTCTAAACCGCTGGAATATCCTCCTGAAAGGAGGGTCTCTGTGCCACACCAGTAGTGTCATTTAGGGAATCGGCCACGTGGGCAGTGGGTAGTGCCTACGTAACGGAGCCTCAATAAGAACTCTGGACACAGCGGCTCAGGTGCACTTCCTGGCTGGAACACCTGAGCATACTGTGACACCTCGGTGCCAGGCCTCCACGTCCTGACTCCACAGGAGAGACACTGGGGACTCTGGGCTGCTTCTCACGGCTGATTTTAATCTGCAAGAAACCATAACCACGCGGACAATAGCTTTCAATGAGTTCTTTGAGTCCTCCTAGCAAATGATCAAATCTGAGGATGGTTTGGGGGATCCCCTGAACTTGGAGTTGGTGTCAGAAGTAAGGGTGTCCTCTTGGGGTGCTGTCCCCCCCACCTCTCAGTTAGCCCCGATTCTCACACATGTGCTCATGAAAAGAGCTCTGAGTTAACGGGGGCAGGAAGGGTCTCTCGCTGCTTCTGAGTTAATCTTCTCACGACGCCTTTTTGCTCCTGTCATTTCTGGAGAGCAAATGTGAGAATCAAACTAGGGGAAATGAGTTGATTGCAGCCCAAGAATCTTTATGTCCAAAGCCTACTTGGTCCTCAAGAACCCGGCAGGAGGAGTGGAGCCAATGGCACAGAATGAACAGAATATAAGATTTGAATTGGACTTTGGCTGTGAGCCAAAATACAAGGATTGATGGTCCTCAGGCTACACCAGACAGGAAACTGGGTATCACACCCACCACCAGTTCAGGCTCCCTGTCTCCTCTGGAGTGAAAACACCCTGACTGGGGATGTGGGTGGAGTCACGCCGAACCAGCGGGCCAAGGAGACTGGCCAGGCAGTGGTGTCAGGAAGCAGGGATAAGGTAATGAATGCTTCCCCACTACATGACTGCAGTTTGTCCCAGATGGTCTGATCCAAACACCAACGTCCACATTCAGAGATTAGGAGGGTGGTCAGGAAGCCAAGGTTAGGGAGCCAGAGTCAAGCTACACCTTGAGAGCAGGAGTCAGGACTGTGGGTTTAAATCAGGCCACTCCAAGGGCTCCACCTCTCCCTGAACCTCAGAGAGCATCTCCATCCTCCCATGTGCATCTATCTGGATGCAGATGGCTTCCAAATCCATGCCTGGACTCCACATTCCCAACGCCTATTAGAAACGTACTCCTAGAAGTCCTCTCCTTGCCAAAAAACTCAACACAGCGGAAAAAGAAATTCCTATTTCTTCATGAACCCACCACCTCCATGAGGCTACAGCTGTGTCCGGGTCAGCGGGGCTCTGCACCCCGTGCTCCTGAACACACTGCGGGAGTGCCACGCCACTCCTCGGACCCACGTGCCCTGGCCCTGCTCTTCATCTCTCCTGCCACCACGCTGGGCCCAGGCCTCAAGGCCTCTGACTGCAATGCCTGAAGGTCCGTGAGGGCCTCCCGGCCTGAGGAATTAGGACGGCTGCCATTAGACAGCACCTGCTTGTGTCTGGCTCTGTGTGAAGTCTTGACATAAAGAACTCACTGAATCCCAACAGCTCTATTAAGATCATTCTTATTTATAAATGAGGAAACGGAAGCTCTCTCAGGTTGGGTAATTTGCCCACGTCACAAGGATGGCGACGTGGCAGAGCCGAGCCTCGATGGAGGACTGTCGCAAGGATGAGCCCCTCTCCCCAGGATGACAGAGCTGGACCGAGGACTAGAAGCAGGGCGTGTCTCTAAATGTGGGTGTCAAAGAGCCATTTAAGGAAGGAATCCAGGACACAGGTAGAGCTGGAACTTCCGGTCCAGGCCAATGATCCACAACTTGGAAACCTGTAGGGATGGAAGAAGGTGGCAAAGGCAGGGAATAAAGGCGGGGGCGGCAGGAGAGAGCAGCTGGGGGACAGAGGCTGGGCCTGGTGGTAAGGGGGGACTGGATGCCATCTGACATTGACTATCTGTGAAGACACTGGGAGCAGAAAGCATGCCCAATCCTTGGCAAGAGCGCTCATGGCCTCACGCGTGGGCTCCCAGGCAGCCTGGGCATGCGACCTGCAGAGATTCCTGAAAACTGTGAGGCAGGTCTGGCCCAGGGTCCCAGGGCCAGGACAGAACTGGAGACTGGTGTGGGCCAGCAAGCTGTTGTCCAGAGGCCCAGATGGAGGGAGTAGGCAGGGAGGAGGGGAGGACTAGGGAGCCAGTCAAGAGCCGGCAGGATGCTGGTCAATGAGCAGCAGGGTACAAGGACAAGATCCCCAGTCCTGCAGGTCCTATCTCTAGAGTTACCTCCTTTTAACCTCACCCCATGTTAACTCCTTCCAGCCTGTTGTGTACTCCTAACCAGTACGGGGCATCTTCCCCTCCACTCAAATCAAGCTTGTTCCTTTCCACCCGAACTGCTCTAGTGCCTAATCCTGGGTCTGTCCCCAGTGAATGGAATTCAGTCTGTGTCAGGTCAGTTCCCAAACTGTAAGGTGTGAATGACTGATAGCATCCCCCAATTCTTCAGAGTTACTTGCGTTTTAAAACATAATCTTTTATCACCCAAATTAGCTGTTAGAAATTTGTAAGATGTATAATTATTTGAAGATTAGAGAGCATGTCCTAAAGTGCCTCAAATAGCTACCCAGTACTGTAGCAAGAAAGCCTAGGGACAGTGATACAGAGTAGCATTTGCAGCCCTGGCTGGGTAGCTCAGTTGGTTAGAGTGTCATCCCAACAGCCAAGATTGTGGGTTCGATATCTGGTCGGGCAATTACAAGAACCAACCAATGACTACATAAATAGGTGGAACAACAAATCAACGTTTTTCTCCCTCTCTTCACACCCTTTCCCTCTCTCTCAAATCAATAAAATGGAAAGAAAAGGAGTAGCATTTGCATTCTGACAGTGCCGCTCTATAACCACCAGGGGGAGCTCAAAGCTCCCTCTCCTGCCATACACCACCAGAGAAAGGGCCAGGTGGTTGATGGGTCATTTTATTCAGCCATTGAGCTGAAGGATGGTTTTTCCCCTCTTTAATCATCCCTTGGGATTCTCTCTTCCTCCAGCCTGGAAGCTGCATATTCCCAATTAGGCCTGAAGAGGCTGATTAGATTTATTTTAGGACAAAATTATTTTGCCTTCACTTCCTGGCCCCACCTTTTCTGGAGATGAGTGGCAAACCCAGCAGGGCAAGAGTCAGGTGTAGGCTCAGGAAGCTAGGGCCAAGAAGCTGCCTTCAGGTTCTAGTGCCAAGGCAGAAAGAAGCTCGAACCCCAGCCTGGTCTCATCCTTGGACATCTATCTGCCTCGGCACCTGATACCGGGGGCAGGCGGGTGGAGAAGGGGGGAGGGGAGGAGGAAGTACCGAAAGAAAGTCAGTTCCCAGGACGCCAGGCACTGACCATTTCCACCCTATCTGATTCCGACTTATCATAACATGCTGCTCCCCACTGAGCCGGAGTTCTCATGCCCCTCTCCCCCTCCTCTTCATTCCCAAGGGAATAGATGTCAACCCAATTCCTTTTCCCCCTTTATTTCCTCACTTCAAGGAAAAACTCCCATTCCCCATAGCAGCAGCTCTCAGACGTGGTCCTAGGACCAGCAGCATCAGCATGACCTGGGAACCTGTCAGAAATGCAACACCTCAAACCCTACCCCGGACCTTCCAGCTGGGATCCTGCCCTCTAAACCTCTGGCCTGGGGGCCCAGGAACTGTTTTACTCGAGGCGGTTCTGATGCAGCTCCGGTGAGAACCACTCACCGCCCTACAGTGGAGAGAGGCTGTCCCAGCCTCTACCAACAGCGCCCATGGAACCTCCAAGTCAGCGTTTCCCAGCTCCCGGGCACTTGGCTGTGAACAGCCCTCTCCAGAGAGGCCGAAATAACCCCATCTTCCCAAGGTTACAGAGCATTTTGGAACTAGAATGGCTTGGAAGCCATTTGCCTAAGTGCCCCAGATTTCATGTGTTTCAGAGGCGTGACTTACCCAAGGCCAGAAAGCGCTCCCCAAGGTAGTGCCCCCCCCCCTCCTGTTGCAGCAGATGCAGGTCACCCTCTGCCACCAGGTGTGGTGCAGAACATTTCCCGTATTGCACCCTCACGACCATGCTGTGAGGCAGCTGCAGCGATCAACCCCATTCTACAGATGAGACTGCCAGGCGGAGAGACTAAATATCATGTCCAAGGTTGCATAGCCAACAGGTGGTGAAGGACTTGAACACAGATCCACCAGGTTCCAAAGTCCCAGGTCTAAACCTCAACAGCATGCTCTAGACACCCAGGCTTCCCGAGTGACAGGTCGGGGTGGGTGGGGCTCCAGACAAGCTTCTTCTGTCTCCCTTTGCTCCTTGTTTGCACTGGCCTCAGAACTGCTCTTTTGATTCTGCTCCCTCGGCTCCCCCCAGGCCTGAGCCCTGCCCATCCCTGCTTTCCTGGGAGCCACTTCGGTCAGCTGCTTGCACTTCTCGGTGCCCCTGGCTTCCTCCGAGCCCCAGTCACAGCCAAGTCCTCAGAGACCCAACCGCTGGCCCCTCTCACTACTCCCTCCCCATGTCCGCAGCAGTGCAGCCTGCAAAACCACCAGCTCCGTCGCAGGGTTTCTGCTCATCTGTTCAGTCAAAAGCTAAAATAAACTGGTGGTTGCCACTGTGCCTTTGTCAGAGGCAAATGAGTACCTGTCAGTTCAGGGCATTGATCACCACCCACCACAGGTGGGACAAGGAGCTGACTGCCCCATGGGCCGCTGAGAGAATCAGGAAGCAGCGGATGAATCCATGCCCTTCCATGTGGCTTACACACCTGCCCCTAGTCACAGGGGTGGCTCACCTGATTTGCTTTCGTGCTTCGGGGTTTCCTGAGGGCTCACAGGGCTACTGCTTGGGGTGTCCCTGTAGGAGGATGAGGCCCGGAGAGTCACGGCTCCCTTCCCAGTGCAGACTTTTGTAGGATCCATGTCTGAAAAGGAAAAACCCCAAAGAGAGGACTGAATCCGAGGCTCCGAAAGGATTAAGAATAGTCAGCTCGAAACTTGTTAGAGCTGGGGAATGAGATGAACCTGGCTGTAGCAGTCATATGGTCTATGAAAATTAATCTGTGGGTGGTGAAGAGGAACAAGTCACATTTTCAGAGGTTTACCACTCACTATGCAGTTAGGGAGAAATGGAGTCAATGGATGAGTTACAGTATCAGCTGAAGTCATTTCAAAATGAAAGCAGGTTTATTTCTTTTATTAAATGAAGTTTAGGTTGGTGAGCAGACATCGGACCAATTAGTAAGGCACAGTTCAAGAAAGAGTTTGTGAAAGATTTCTCAAGCTTCCAGACCATCCGTCTTATAAAAGCTCCAGCTAGCAACATCAGGAATTAGGTGGTTTTCTGCAGAGAATCTCTCTCCAATGGAAAAAGGAAAAGAAATCTGTATCAGCAAGTCAGGACCCCTGAAAAGATGAGACAGGATCTGCTGCCTGGGGAGAAAGACCATGGGTGAGAGAGCCTCACATTCCAAACTTAATGAAGAAAATTCACACCAAAGGAGGAGCCAGAAACGCTAAATCCTTTCATGAACAGTGTGCGCCGCAGCCCCGGCTGAGCCGTCACGGGGTCCCGACCTCTCCTGCAGTTGACAATGGCCTAATGACAGGCCCAGGTCATCTCTCAGAATCCCACTGAGAGCCATTTCGAAATAGGCTTCAAAAGAGCTGGAAGCCCGCCCTCCGGGAACGCGGCCCTGCGGCCGCCCGCAGTCCTCACAGGCACGTGCTCGGTGCTTCCCTCGGTGCAGCGGAGCTGCGCTGAATCCCACAGTTCATTTTCCAAACTGCTCACCACACAGCTGGGATCTCTGACCGAAAACTGTCTAGCCTGGGAGTATAGGGTCTAGTTTAAGGTGGGCATTGGACAGGATGTGGGCGCAGACGTCCACCTCATCCCCTGTGCCAGGCGGAGAAAAGCAAAGCCTTTGTCTACGTGTCCACTCCAGCAGCCCTGTCTGCCAGCTCAGGCAGAGTGGTCACTAGCGTAGCAGGAGAGGACGGATCTGCCCCATCAGCACCTCTTGCCCTGAAAGCAATGCACAAAGACACAATGGATAGCACGGCGGGCCGGGGCCTCGGGGAGCATCTGACTTATCCAACTCCATCCAGAGGATAAGGCGCTGATGTCACAGAACCAGTGGGAGACTGATTCTCTGTCTTTTCAAAAGGACGAGGTGCAGTCCAGCCGGTGTGGCTCAGTGGTTGAGCATCGACCCCTGCACCAAGGGGTCGCCAGTTTGATTCCTGGTCAGGGCACATGCCCAGGTTGTGGGCCTGATCTCCAGTGGGGGGCATGCAGGAGGCGGCCAATCGATGTTCTCTCTCATCGATGTTCCCATCTTTCTCCCTCTCTCTTCCTCTCTCTCTAAAATCAATAAAGGAAAAAAACTAAAAAACAAAAACCAAAAGCATGAGGGGTAAACTGACAAATCCAGCCCACCCGTGGGTTCCTGGACGCACAGCCAAATGTGCCCACCTCCCGAAAGCGCCCGGGATGAGCGCCACCTGGGCCTCGCTGGTCCTGCTTCCTCAGAGGAGCTGTGAGTAGGAGCTGGCACTGAACTGGACCCCTTCTTGGAGAGAGGAGGCAGAGAGTGACTGCAGGTGCAGCTGGGGTTGGGGAGGGAGCGCTCGGGAGGTGACCCAGCAAGCACCAGAGGGGCATCCAGGTGTGGCATCCAGGGTAGCTGCTCAAGTTCAGCCCAGTTCAGAGGTTCCTCGTGCAACCACATGAATTCTCGAGGAGACTGAAGTTCCAAATAAAGTCCTGGGAACTGGAGACCTCTAGGGAGAACCTGAGAAGTCCATGCACCTCAGACCTGCACAGGAAATGTTTAGCCCCTGGATGACCCTTCTCCTAATCTGCCCGTTTGTCTCCAGACTGGCTGGCTCACAGAAACACACACACACACACCGAGGAAGAGAGGAAACCAGCCGAGAAAGTGAGTGGGAATGGCTCCTACACATGCAAAGATTAAGCCTCCAAGCCTTTGTTAGAATGAAGGAGGAAAGGAACACCATGCATGATCTGCTGACAATTACAGAAAAGAAGCCAACCCAAGGAGAGGTACCTGGAGGGAGTACTAGGCCTGAAGAGCTTTTCACTGTCTTCACAGGAATTATTTTAACAGCAGAAACAGAGCGTGCACGTAAGGGGTCGGCAGCTGCTGCGAACACAAAAGGGTACATGGTGCCTCCAGGAAGAACACTGGGAAATACTCAGGCAGTTGAGGAACTGGGCAGGGACAATAGGAGGAAGCCGGCCACATGAAAAAAACACTAGAAAGAGCGGTAGATGGAGTCATTTGAAATAACCTGCTTTCTCCTGTTTGAGTTCTGTGCCCAGATGGCAGAACCCTCCCTCCAACCGTCACCCGCATGCAGTTGGTCAGTGACTCTGTACCTCCTGCCACACCAGGAACTTGCCAAGATTTAGAGATGCAGATGGCCTGGCAAATAGAGGAAGGGGAGAGCAATCGGGGCCCAAGGGGCCCCCGAGAATGTCGGATGTCTGTGTTGGGAGGAGGGCTCCAAGGAGAGCTACAGCTCAGGCCCCAGGTGAGTGGAGGAAGGGAAGGAATGAGTTTGTGAGTTGCCTGGTTCTTTCAGCCATCACAGCTGCTTCCCCAGAATTGTGACTTCTGGGGTCCGTGTCTGCTGACAATCACAGCCTTCTGTCCCCAAGCAAATCAGAAGCCCCATCTGTCGGGCAGCAGATGGTCTTGCTTAAAGTCACCCTTTCCTGGGCAAGAGGTTGCCAAGGGTACGAGTGCGTGTTCAAGACTATGGGCAGCACCCGAGTGCACAGCCCCGGACCCTGACACCCAGCGGAGCTTCAGGAGAGCCGGGTCGTGGAAGGGCTGCAGGCGTGAAGATACAACATGCTTTCACAGCAGTAGTCCGGCGGGGAGGCTGCTGGGTGGGAGGCTTTCGTTCTCTTACCTTTTTCAGAAGCAGCAGCAAGAGGCTCAGAGAGCTGCTCAGAGCATCCAGCTCTCAAGGGGAAAGGCCGGGACTAGAGCTCGGCTGTCTCAGGCCACCACAGCGACCTGCAGGCTGCACCTGTCTCCTCTTGCCAACCAAAGCTGAGTCTTACAGAAGAGCGAGGGGAATCCACCTCCACTGACACCCTCCTCCCAGGAAGAAACCCCTGAAGTCTCTTCTCCCAGTGAGTTCACAGGGATGGTGTCAATGGCCCCACAGGTTTTAAAAGCATCAGAGTCCCAGCCTCTCCCATGCTCCTCGCTGGATGATTCAACCCTCCCCTGGAGCCACGCCACAGGCACCGCCTTCAACAGCCCCTAAGAACACAGCCCCGCACCATGAGCAGAGAAGGGCGGCCAGGCAGGGAGGCCGGGAGGTCAGGCCAGCAGCAGGACACCTGCTGCCAGCGGAACCCGTCCCCACCCCCCATCCTTCCAGCTCTCCATGCCTCCCCCCTCTGGCTCTTCCTTCTGACTTTACATTTGGCCTTGTCTCAGAAGGAATACTTGGCCAAACCAGGTGAAAATTACAAAGGCCAAACCTGTCAAACTCTGAAATCACTTATGCCCAATGACAGGCCTTTTGCCCTCCCTCTTTGGTACCATAAAATTCAGTGGGACGAGCACAGGCAGAATCATGGGCACCCGGTACCGGAAGCAGGAATAAATACTCAGATTGTGCAATTCCTGTGTTTTCTAGAGATGCGTTCATACC
Organism: Molossus molossus; assembly: GCF_014108415.1. Classification (NCBI taxonomy): domain Eukaryota; kingdom Metazoa; phylum Chordata; class Mammalia; order Chiroptera; family Molossidae; genus Molossus; species Molossus molossus. The sequence continues at coordinate 27,927,851 of NW_023425352.1, read as the reverse complement.
CATAAGGACAAAGGACCCCTGGGATGTCTGAGCGGCAGGACTGGGACTTGAACCTGTATCTTATCCCCCACCCCACACCGCACTGCGGACGGGATACAGGAAGCTGCTCAGCAGCCACGTCGAGACATTCAGGATGAGAAACGACAGGGCGGATGGGACCTCAAGGGTCATCTTATCCATCACTCATTTCACACTTAAATTTTTGGCCCTAAAATTTTTAAAAACTGAAAATATGAGAGGATGTGCACGACATGAACGCCACTGAAATACATAATTTGTCTCAGCCATTCGGGCGCTTGCCTCAGGGCCAGGACCGCCAGGGTGAAACGCGAGGTCAGGGCACCGCAGGCCGGATAGCGCCACGTGCACCAGGCGGGAGGCGCACCTCCGTCTGTGTTTGCTCTGCTGTTTGGCACATCCTGGGAGCCAGGGACAGTTTCAGTGAGTCGCCTCACAGTGGGAAACAGCAGCCTGACTCCTGAGCGCAGGATCACGCTCACAGTCTCAGAGAGTCAGTGTGGGAAACAGGTCTCGGTTCACAGCCTGACTGGACCAGGGACTATTCCCACCAGGCAGGTGGACAGGCCTGGCATCCTCTGCTCCTCGGGAAAGGCTTCCCAGTACCGAGCCGGGCTTCCCTGTCCGGGCCTTACCTTTGTCCTGCCCATTGCTGCCTGGTGCCAACCCGTTCACCACAGCTTTTGAAGCGCCAACATCACATTCTGAAGGAATGAGAGAGAAAAGCATGAGGCTATGAACAAGGTCTCCCCAATGCTGATGAGTCCCACCGGATGGGAGGTGCTGGGGACAGGCAGGTGGTCTCAGGCCTGGGGACGGCCCCCTCAGGCATCGTGGGAGAATTCTGAGAACTGTGAGCAGCCCGAACCAGGGGAGAAGGCAAAAGTTGTTTGGGATGGAAATACATGGTGGGTGATGTAACTTCGCCTGCCTTCTTGCTATGGCTTCATTTCTGACATTTTAAAAAATCCGCTTAATTCCCTCGAAATGGCATCTCCTGCCTGACGAAGGCTTATCTACCCATTCAAAGGCCAGCTCACAGGCGTCCCTGTGCATCCAGGGAGCCGCCAGACAACTGAAACGGCAGCCCTTTGATACTTCCCTTCCCCCAGCCTGTGCCCTGCGGCCACCAGACCATGCTGTCCCTCCCCAGACACTGCCCGCTCCTCACCAGCCCACGGCCCTCCGCTGAGGCTCCTGTGTTATTGCCCAGAGATGACATGACTTCCTGACTGCCCTCCCTGCCTCCATTCTGCCCCTTCTCTGCCCCAATCCTCAGTCCGCATCGGAAAGCACCTTCCAGCCCTGACCTGACCACCGCCTGGTAAAGGCCCCAGGTGCGGGACAGATGAACACTAAACGGTGCAATGCAATACGATTGTCTAAACTCCCGCTACTGGATTTCACTCTGCTTTAAAAGTAAAACTACTGGGGTTTAGTTTGGGAATTTAACCACTTATTTACATTATTTCCATGGGGAAATATATTGCAACTTCCCCAGAATGTACCAATGATTGTTTAGAATATAGTTTTTTAGGAGGGATGACCTGTATCTTGACATACCTGATTGTATTTAAATTAATGAACCGATCTTGATAATCTAAGCAAACACACAAGCCCCGATGGCCAGCAGCTACCCACGGGACAAAGCCCGGGCACCTCAGCCGGGCTGGAGGCTCTTCACCCAGGTCCCAGCCCGCTTCCGGCTGCTCTTTCCTCCTCGCCTGCCTGCCACGTCCACCTCCTCTCACCACCCTCGAGCCTGGGCCTGAGACTGCCTCCTCCTTTTCTTACCTGAGGAAATCCTATGCTCCTTGAGGCAACGTCACCTTCTCTGGGTCAGCCAGATCTGTCTGAGTCCTGCTCAGCTGCGGACACTGAGGCCCTGTCCCCAAACCCAGTAGCTCATTTGGCTGAGACAAGGCCGCCCTACCTAGTCCCTTAACACTCAGCCTCCCTGTCAGGCCAGCCTGGATGCTCCGGGAGGCAGATAGGAGCAGGGCCACGGCCCCTCCCTCTGGCAGCCTGGACCGCCCGACATGGCCCCGCGGGCTCCGTCCTGTTTCCCACCTCCAGTCCACCGGCGGTGGAGGCCAGCTCTCCCGGATGCCAAGGCTCCCTCGCGCCTCCATTGCTGGACGCAGGAAAGGAGGGTGTTGGCAGTAAGGCCAGAAATCCAAGTGAAATAAACATCACAGGTCCTACTCCCCCTCCGCCCTTTGACCATCCTGGCCACACGGCTGCCCTGATTCCTCCTGGCCGTCTCCTTTCTAGGACCGCAGACTTGGTAGACTGTGTTCCGGATCCCCCCAGGCCCGCATGGGCCGCCGCTGAGCTTCCACCAGCTCCAGCCCCGTGTCTTCCCTTTCCTCTTTCCTTCTTTCAATTAAACACAGCTAAGTTGAAGAAATTTTGAAAAAGAATTCCATCCCCTTAACTCAAACTCCGCAGCACAGTGTGCTAGTGTCCAACAGTCTGCTTTGGCCTAGCTCCACTGCACACTAACCGGTGATGCCCATGGCTAGCCCTCCGGGCCTCAGTTTCCCCATCTCCAGGATGGGGGAGGTGGACCATGCCCACCTTTGCGGCTTTGCCGGAAGAACGAAATGAGGGAATGCAGGGAAGCGCCTCTCTCGGCAACTGGCAGCCCAGTCCCGACTTGGAATAAAGAGAATGCATCGTTTTCATGCTGCTCTGTCTCCGAGGTTAAAACAAGTATTTTCCACACAGCTGCTTGCTCCCTAATGACCATGTGAACAGTGGCATGGTATTCCATCAAGTGAATACAGCGCACCTCCCGATTCCCACCTTCATGGGAGACGTTTTCGTTTCCTTGAACTGAGATAGAAATTCCCGGGAGTGGGGTTATCAGGCCAGAGGGTCCGGACGCGTTGGACTCCGTACGAAAAGCCTCCTGGCAGCCCAGCAGAGGGCGAAGCTGGGAGAAGCCCCGCAGGCACCCCACAGCCCGGCCTCCCCGCCCCTCCCTTCCTACTTCCTCTGCCCTTACTCGCCAGCAGTAAGTAGCGATGCCCGGCTAGGCTGATTCTGATCTCAGAAGAACAAAACACTTTAGGCTGCAGAGCAAAGGTTTAAAAAAAACAAAAAGTTAAATAAAACCAAATAATGAGACGAAGCGGGGGCTGCCAGCAGTGCCTGAGCCCCGGGGGGGGCGGGGGGGGGCGGCCTCTGAGCACAGCAGAAGCCCCGAGGGCAGCAGGGACCAGCCCCTCTGCTCAGGGAGGACATGAGAGCTGGCAGCCCTGGGCACACTGGCCGAGCCTTGGGCACAGGCCTCCGTGTGCAGGCAGCGCTGCCCCACACCCCAGTGAGCTGGTGCCTTGAGGACGTCCTGTTTTAGAGGAGAAGGGTCCACCACAGGCCCAAGGTCACACAAGCTAAGTTGTGGCCCTGAGCTATTCCACCCAGAGCCCCCTCGGTCCTAAGCACACATTGTCCTGCCCAGTTTAGAACCTGGCTAAAAGGACACTGTGTGTCAACAAATGGAAAGAGTGTTCACCCACAGGGGTCTCTGGAACACTCGGGAAATAACGCAGGATCAGGATACCCTGAGGGAGCTGTCCCCCGGGTCACCCTCGCCCCACGGCCACAGGTCGCCAGGGGCCCCGGCAGGCTCCGGAGCGGAGGCCGGCAAGGCCGTAGCTTCCAGATGGAAACCTCTCTGCTCACGCTCTGGGCTGGCGGGCTGGCAGCTCTTGGCTGCAGGGGCAGGGATCTGTCCCTTCTCCGTCTCGCCAGCCTGTGCTTTCCACCCCGCTCTAGATTCAACATACTCAAAACGGCTCATTTGTTTAGGTCTTGATTTTTACTACCATAGGCAAATCTGTTTACTTTTGCTGTGGTCCCTGGGATTAAGAAATGCCACTGAGGTGTATACATGTTAAAGTTTATCAAACTGTATACCTAAAATATCCACAGTTTATTGTATGCCAATTATATCTCAATAAAGTTGTTAAAAATAGAGAGAAAGGAAGCTATTACAAAGATTGGGAGTGTCAGGTACCGTGTGTGGCATAGTTCCTGTCACATGGCAGGTAATAATCCCTTTAGAGTGGATGTGATGATAGTGACACGACTTCTGCCAAAGCTTTGGCACTTACCCAGGTCTCAAATAAAAAGAAACGTGGTTAGAACCTTCAGAGTACGTAGGAAGTCTGGGTAAACTGCCCAGTTTTGTAGATCTGTCCAGAGGAAAGGGTTTAATGACTTACCAGAGCTCATGGTGGTGACAGGGCGTCTTCTGCAGCTGGGGCTCCGAACTGCTCTGCAGAAAAACAAACCACACAATGGAACCATGAATGGCAGGTTCCCGATAAATCCCCGTGGTTCACATTAAAAATGAAAACAACACCTATCGCCTTGATAAAGCAGAGCTGAACCAGGCGTTGATGTGGCCAGGCTTCTGGTTCTTGGTCTGCTACGTACTACATGACCTTGACATCACTCAACCTCCTTGGCCTCAGCTGTCACCCATACTTAGTTTTAATACTGTCCGCGATCTCTTCTAGCTCTAACATTCGAGTGAAACCCTCAAGTTACAAGAGTGCACATGGGTCAAGGAAAGGGTGAAAGAAAGAACCAAATTTTAGAAGAAAGGTAAAATCACAATATAATCAGAGGTCAATAACAATAATAACAACAGCAGCAGCAGCATTAATACATATAGCTTATTAGGCACAGGGAAATGTTCTAGATGTTTTAAACATATTGATTCACTTGATCCTCACAACAACCCTACTAGGTAAGCACTAACACTGTATTAGTTCATAAACATGAGGAAACCAAGGCACAGAGAGGTGAGTAGCTTGCCTGCCAAGGTGGCAGAGTTGCTACGGGAAGCCGGGCTCTTAGGCACTGCGTTTACCCCCGCCACTCAAATGGATAACCTGTCAGTTAATACGGTCTTGTCCCCAGTCCCGAGCAATCTGATCTGCTTCCTGCCACTACAGTTCCTTCTTTTCTAGAATTTTATATAAATAGTATCATAGTGCATGTAACCTTCTGTACCTGGCTTCTCTCCCTTAGCATAATACAATTTAGCATTTGGCCACATATGTGTAGGTCTATATCTAGACTTTGTTCTGTTCCATTGATCTGTCTTTATCCAATAACTCATTGTCTTGATTATATAATTTTATAGTAAGTCTTGAAATCAGGTAGAGTGAGTCTTCTTCCAACTTCGCTCTTTCTCAAAATCATTTTGGCTCTTCTAGGTCCTCTGCATTTTCATATAAAATTTAGAATCATCATCTTGTCAACTTCTACCCAAAACAAAAGACTGCTGGAATTTTTATTGTGATCATGTTGAATCTATAGATTAATCTGGGGAAAATGAACATTTTAACAATGTTGAATTTTCCAATTCATGAGAATAACAATGTCTCCCTTTACGCAGGTCTTCTTCAAGTGCTCTCGGCAGTGTTTGTGCTCAAAGCACAGGTCTTGCACGTGGTCCGGACAGCAAGGTGTAGCACGTCAGGAGGGCAATCTGAAAAGGAGTCTGCAGGACACCTGGAGCCCTGCTGTTCTGTGGTCCACAGACAGCAGCACTGGCATCAGCTGGGAGCTCATTAAAAACGCAGAGACTCCGACTACACCAACTGAGCTAGAATCGGCACTTTATTTTATTTTTGATAGAAATACTTTATTTTTTGATACTTAATTTATCAATATTTTAAAAATTACAGATGGCTCTCCTCCCCCCCCCTTAGAATCTGCATTTTATTTTTATTTATTAATTAATTTTTAAAAGATTTTTTCCAAAAGAAATGCATGCGCTGAAACAGGCTACGAAGCTCCTAGGGAGTCAGTTTGGGAAACATAATGAGGCTTAAAGACCTGGAGATGCGCCTTCAGTTTCTGGAGGGAAAAAGGGAAAAGAGAAGTGTATGAAGGGGGAGAGCGAGAGGAAGGGGAGAGGAGCTGGGAGAAAGGACAGGGACAGGAAGGGTTGGGAGGACAGAGGTGGATGGAGAGGAGGTGAGGAGGTGAGGAGGAAACAGAATCTGCAATTTATTTTTTGATATAAATAATTTTTTAGTTTTTAATACTTAGTTTATTAATATTTTAAAAAATTAGAGATGTCCCTCCTTTCCCCCCCTCAGAATCTACGTTTTAAAAAGATCCCTAGCTGGTCCCTATGCACTTTAAAGTGTGAAAAGCAGTGATGTAGAGGAAATCAGCTCTCAGGTTCGTAAACCCTGCAATAAGAAGGTCAGTGTGGTCTGAGGGTCTGCACAGGAGACATGCTTTGGTTTCCTTTGAACACGGCACGTGTTCCCTTTCCGGGTGGCTGCCTTGCTCAGCATCCTTGGAACCGCCCGAGGAGAGAGCTCAGGGCGACGAGGAAATCATTCCAAGTCCTAGGCGCCCAAATCAGCAGTAACTGCCTCTGTCACTGTCAATCCACCTGGGACTGTCCGTGACCTTCAACCGCCCCCTCGGATCCTCCTCTAAGGGTGGAGACAGCCGTTCTCCCAGCGGAGGAGCACACCTTCCTGTCCTGAACGCCCCGGCAGCCTCCAGCCCTGGCTGGATGATACATCAGCTCGCATCCGGGACCACAAGGGCTGTGGTGACAGCATCCAAACTTTTTCATGAAAATAATTTTAGTGATCAACTTTATTATGTTAAGGTTTTATCTATTCAACTTTTAAAGCACTATTGAAGAAATGGTATTGATTCAACCATGGAGCTCTTCACAGAAAGTACTTTTATTCCTTTACTAGTCTTTCCACCTTTATCTATTTGCATAAATAGCGTTTATATAGTTGTAACCATAACATCTAGACAGTTTTGCGTTCTTTTTTTTTCGATACGTGCCCCTAGCAGGAACGGAATCCGGGACTCTCTGGTCCGCACACTGATGCTCCAACCGCTGAGCCAACAGTTTTGTGTTCTAACTCTTATTAAATGTTTCATTAACATTTCCTGGACTTGGACAGCCATTATATCCATCATTTTAATGGCTGTATAATATTTCATAGTATTACCACTCTATAATTCATTTACCAATTTCCTCAGTATGGTTTAGTTAAATTCATCTTAATTGTACAAGTCCCTAGCACAAGGGCATTCTTAGGCAGGGGAAGAGATGAATGGACATGTCCTCTGAACCAGACACAAAGGATGCCTGTCTCACACTGATGAGTCATCACTATCAAATGTGGGTAGCCTTTCGCACCTTTTATATTTCTCAGCATACATACTAGTGACTTCTAAGTGCCAGCCCCCTCTTACTTACAAACTAATCTGATGTACACATGGTCAGGGATAATCTCCAAAATACTATCCATAACTTTGCCACAACTGTCTACCAGTAGGTGCCAGCGGAAGCCGTCTCTGCGAGGACCCTCCCTGTGCCAGGTGTTAACCATGTGGTGGCTGGACTGACTGTAAGAAGCTGGAAGCAGACGGGCTTGGGGTGGTAGGGCACCAGTTTGATATTTTAAGAACTAGTATGACAGTCGTGGGCGACAATGACAATGTGTAGGTGAGTACCAGCTCTGCACACAAAGACTTTTTGGGGAGTAGGTTCTGCTGCATGCTGTCACTTGGTGACTGACTGAATCTGCAGCCAGTGACACAGAGACGCAGTGGACCGTTTAAAATAAACCCTGCGGCAAGAATGGCAGTGGCAGCTGTGCCAAGGATGGCGCCCAGGGTCCAGTCCTCGCCAACAGCGGCAACAGCAGTGACACCCTCTCCAGACTATTCCAGGGCCTGATTTTGGCTCTGATTCCAGCCAACTCAGCCTCCTTGAATCCCTGCCCCTGTTCTGAGTGCCGTTCTCCCGCCTCCCATACACTCAGAACCACCTGCGATCTTGCCAATAAACCTCCTTTCAGAGTCAGTTGACCAGGAGTGGTTTCTGGTCATTTGCAACCCAAGAACCTTGACCAGCAAGGATGAGGGGGAGGAGGGCGTCCCTGAGGTTTCCCTGGGAGAGGAGGATCTTCACCCCTCTCTCCTGCAGTATGACTAGCCAGATCCAAACCCCACATGGCTCAGCAAATGGTCTGGTCAGCGAGGACGCATCCCGGAGGCCGCACAAACAGCCCGACCAGAAGACCGCCAAAAGCGTTTTGAAAGTCGTAACCCAGTCTCTGCTGTTTATTTGGACACCGTACAAGCTATTACAATCACATGTAGAATGTGAGAGTTTATTTTACATAAAAACCTGTGACACTTAATATTTATTTTAAAACTAAGCTGTAAAGAGCTTGATTTGGTTGAGAACATGATGGCACCTCTTTGGAATTTCTCCCACATGTCCCCTCCAAAGGAGGTAGGCAACTTTGGGTAAAAGCCAAAAAATGAACAGTGCCATCTAGTGGCAAAACTGGACAGCTATTTCCCCAACGGGTTGCCAGAACCACACAGTGCCACAGCTTGGGTGGGCCAGCGAGGGTCCAGCCACCATTCCACCCCTTGGGCTGTGGGACCTACCGTACTTGGTCAGAGCGCCGAAGCATCAACATCAACACAGACATTCCACCAGAAGAACAAGATGTGAAGTAGCCAGACTTGTTAAGAATGCATCTGGATAATTAACAGTTCTGTATGGTCCCTCCCTAACTTCATGACCCTATAATTCTGAGAGGACACAGAGTGAATCATTACTGAAAAGCAAAAGTTATACTCCTGCTTCCAGCTGAAATAGGATCCAATAACTAAATATGGGTTTTTTGGTTGGGGAAGGAAAGACGGTCCTTATATGGGTGGCTCAGGGATATGTGACTAGGGAGGAATTGAGTTTGCCTGTAAAAGTGAGTTCAAAGTCCAGCAAAAGATCTTGGAAGAGAAGGAGCCTTTGGTTGACCTCTCAGCTGGGCTTCTCCTGGGCCCTGTGTAAGTTTCGGGAGCAGACACACTGTGTCCTCAGGACCAAGCATACAGCTGGCGCTCGAGCATGAACTTTGCCCTTGTCTCTATTTAGCCTTCAGAACCTAACTTTGGAGTCTTATCTTCGAGATAACCAGACCTTCCCTAACTCTACTGCAGCTGCTCAAGAGGAAGCTAGCTCCCCACTCTGACCAGACCCTGGTTATGCTCTGGCTTTGAAATCCAATCTGGGACTTGACATGTTTGCAGCAACTTCCAACGGCTGGGAAGGAATAGGGACAGCCCACAGGGCCCCACTGCTTTAAACTCCATGCTTCTCCAGTATTTCGACAGCTCATCCTCTTCTCAACCTCCATTAATGTCATTTCTCTTCCAATGCACTCTGCGTTAATGCAGAGGGTGCAGAGGCTCCTCGGAAAACCAGAAAGGATAAAACACTGAATCACTACCACTTCCTTGCAAGGGGAGGAAGTTAGGATAAACTCCACCCTGACATTAACTTCAGTCTGGAACCCCATAACGCGGCAGGGGGCTCAGAGCACGACGTACACAAGCTTTCTGTGTAAGATCGATGCGTTCAGAGAGGGAGCAATAGGAAAACACATCAGAAAGGCCACCCCTACGTCCTCCCATTTCCTCCTGGAGTCCCTCCAACAGTTTCCGTTCTAACCAATTATCTGAAATGGCCTTCAGAAAGGTTTCCAGCGCACCCACGAGGCCAAGCCCGATGAGTTCTAAACTGATCAGGACCTCTGACCTTTCCACTGAATTCAAGACAGTTAACTCCTTCCTCCTCCCACAAACGCTTTCTGGTCCTGATTTGTAAGTGTCACTGTGGACCAGTTTACCCTGGGCCGTGAGTATCCTGCCTCTAGGAACCAGCCTCTGGGGTCCTCCTAGGAGTTTAAGTGCTGGTGGGCCCTGAGCTGGGTTCATTCCTTTCCAGCGACACACTCACTCATGAGGATTTCAGCCGGAGCAGTAGAACCAGAGGATCCATGCGGGGTGCATGGCCCATTTTCACGGTTTTCCACGTGTGCTGAAGGAGGTTCCAGGAGCCTCCTCGGGCCCCAGAGCAGGCACCGCCCAGCCAGTCCCCACCTCTCACTTCCCCCAGGGCAGCTGTCCTTTTACCGGTTCATTCCTTTAGACTTCCTGAGCTTTCCTTGGATACATGGGTTCTGTGCTCCAAAAATAAAACAGGTGTGTAAAACCAGAAATCTCTTCTTCCCCTTATTATTTGGGTACAAAAACAGATTCAGAAGAAGTTGCTCTTTCCCTTCTATTAAGCCCCTTTCCTCGCCCTCTTCTAGCTCCTCAGGGCACCTCTGGCCGCTCGGCCACAGATGTGCATTCCAGGGAGACTCCGCCCTCCACGGCCAGTGGACTGCCCAGTGCCAGTTTCCTCTCTGGGGCCTTGCGACGTTGCCCCATAACTCACTGAACAATGCAGGCCGAGCCCATCACTCACCTCTCCCCACCCTCCCTCCCAGCCTCTGCTCCTCCATTTAGGCCTCCTACATGAGGCCCACCAGACAGTGAGCACCTTCAGGCAGGCAGGGTGTTGTTCATCTCGATCCTAACGTTTAGTAAGGCGCCCAGCAGAGTAGGCACCCAGTCAATACTGGTGGAGAGACCACCTGCCCCTCGCGCAGGTCTGAGCGCACTGCTTTCTCCTCTTTCGTTGCCACGCCCTCCGCCCACAGCTGGTCAGCTGCCTGGTCTTGTCACCTCTTCCGTCTTCCTGACTCAGGTGCCCCAGCCACCTCTGCCTTCCCGTCCGCACACTCAACGTCCTAGCCCATCACCTCATTCCTGGACCATTGCAGTAGCTTCACAAGGCTCGGAATCGCCTTTACAGTCCCTGTCCTGCCACATTCTGACTTCAGCAGCGCAAGAGTTCCTGGGTCAGACTTCAATGCGGAGAAACATCCACAGGCCATGAACACAGGGCAAAAGGGAAAAAGGTGGTGAAGCTCCGCAGAAGGAAGAATGGATCTAAAACACAGATCCGATGATCCCATTCAACAGCTTTTCTTTTTTTAAAAAAAATTTTTTTTCTTTATTGATTTTTAGAGAGAAAAGAAGGGAGAGGGAGAGATAGAAACATCGATGAGAGAGAACATTGACTGGCTGCCTCCTGCATGCCCCCCTACTGGGGATCCAGCCCACAACCTGGGCATGTGCCCTGACCAGGAATCGAACTGGCGACCTCCTGGTGCATGGGTCGATGCTCAACCACTGAGCCACACCGGCTGGGCTCAACAGCTTTTGTTTAACCTACTACGGCCCAGGACAGTGCTCAGCCCAGAGGACACCAACATGAATCAGACACAGCTGCTGCCTTGGGGCTATCACAGAGGTCTCGGGTGACATACTTATCCCACTGAAACCTAGCACAATGGGCGACCCTTCTGCTAGCAACCTGACCTAAGTGTTACAAGGGCACAGAAATAAAGAAATGAATTCTGCATGGGAAAGAGAATCAAGGAATGAGTTAACACTAAAATGTTCAAATGTTCAATGACATACCTTCTAAAATCACCTCAAATGCCACACTTTGGGAAACAATAGTCTAAAACATCAAGTTCAAATTCTTTATTGTACCACAAAACCCTATGAGATGAGGTTCCAATTATATTTCCAGTCTCTTTTCCCCCACATCCCCAATGAACCCTAAACTCCATGTGTACCACATCTGTCACTCCTACTGAACCCTGACAAGATTTTCCATTTCTGAGTGTTTTTTGTTTTTGTTTTTGTTTCTTCCCACTAATGCCTCTCCTCTCACCTCCCCAAACTTGAAGGCCAGTCCCAGTAGCCAGATCCACTTGCCCCACATAAACTACAGGTTTATACTTCGGTTTGGTTTAGTTTTTTTTTTTATCCTCACCTGAGGACATTTTTCCATTTTTTGTTCAGATAGAGTGGGAGGGAGAGAGAGAGAGAGAAACATCAACGTGAAAGGGACACATCGAGTGGCTGCCACCCACACAACTAACCAGGGCCGGGGACAAACTGCAACCGAGGTACATGCCCTTAGTGGGAACCGAACCCGGGTCTCTCTGGACCGTAGGCCGACACTCTAACTGCTGAGCCAAACCAGCCAGGGCTAGTTTAGTTTTTAATCCCCATTAAAATTCATGATGATAAGAAACGTGTTTTAATAAGACCTACTTATAATCACAGGACTCAGCAATCCCATGCCCAAGTCCACGAAAACCGTCACACTCTCATCCCAGGTCCATGCGGAACAAGAGGCGGCTCAGAGTTGGAAAGTTAACTACCAATAAATCTGCAGGCCTTTTCGCCTTTTATACCTAAGTGGAGCCTTTAAACCAATGTACGAAGCTAATTCCGCCAAGAAAATTGCCAGTGACCAAAATACAGCCCCAACGTACTTTAAGTCAATGAATGCAGTTTTATTTGCACTTCAGACAATAGAATTTAGGAGACAACCTGTAATCATTTATTTTACTTACATATTAAAATGCACAGTTTGCAGCAAACAGGAGGTTAATATCCTTATTTCATAGTGTACTCACACTTATTGCCAAGAAGAAAATTTAAAGGCACGAAATAATTCCAAGAGAAAAATGCAAACAATAAATAGAGCTATGAGAAAATGTTCACTTAACCTGATGTTGAAAAGAAAAAAGATTCACATAATGACTAACCATTTTTCCACTTCTTAAATTAGTCCGCAAATTTTAAAACATTAATACTCAATGTGGACAAATGCGAAGCTGCTGGCATCGTCCTGTTGGGGCAGTGACGCTGGGCACTGTTGCATTTTCAGCCCCTGCACCAGGAGCGATGCCCCGCTCACCCTTTGCACCCCAGGGGAGTCCAACCTGAAGAAAGGACCCCAGTGACAAAGCTAGGCAGACGAAGAAGTTTCCCACGACTGTATTAATAACAGCGAAAACCCAGTAACACACCAGTATTTAGTGATAGCGCACCAGACCCATGACGTGGCCACACCCCTCGGTGCGGACTATGGAGTAGGTATGAAAATAATGGTTACACAGGCCACACAGCATGGAAAAAGACTTCGTTCTTTTCATAAGATTAGGTGAATGAAGCAGGGTGTAGGTCTATGCGACATCTGTGATTATAATTATGCAAAAAACAAAACACATGCATGTATTTGAAAGGAAATATGCCCAAATTCAAGAAATAAGATGGTAATGAGGAATTACTGCTAACTTTATTTCATTCATATTTTCCAAACTGTTTTATAAGGTAGTTATATTTCTTTTATAATGAAAGGCATTTTTTTTTTAGCTCATACTTGGCGTTTGACACGCAACTGTATAATCTTTAGACCTTCTAAGAGAAAAGTCTAGGAGACAAGCTGAAGAAATGCCACGAACAAGCTTGTCCGTGAGAACGTGGCAGCCCCGCGATGCAGTCTTCCACGGAACGAATGGCAAATGCCCCAGCCGTGGAATTCCAGCACAAGTCGCCAGTGACTGCTTTTGTTTAATGAAGCCAAACTGAAGCCAAACGACTCCCATGCAGTGTCTTATGAGGACAGGGGGCAATAAAACAACTAGAATGTTCAGCCAGATTTCCTAAAGCAGCAATTGTACTTAAAATAGTCAGCAGAGGCTGCCAGGTGACACCCCGCACAGGCCCGATTGCTCCGGAGCCGCTCCTGCCAGTCCCCTGCTCCCGCGAGCCTCACGGCATTCCAGGGCCCAGGGCGCCGTCTCACTCTTTATATGTACAGCTCTGGGCACACACGTTTCCTAGACATGCACTGTCAACCAAGACAAGTCGTAAATACAAAAACTGGCCCATTTGTGTTTCCCAAATATGGCTATGTTGCAGAGCCAACACAAAGCTGTCCGATCGCAGCATCCAGTGCATTGGAGCCCTCTCTAGACAATCTGGATGACTCGAACAAGGGCAGGTTCCCAAGTTCATTAGATAAAAGCAAGCCCTCGCAGCTCTGTTTAAATCGTAAACACATAACCTCCAACTCATAGAGGCAAGCCCTGCTAACAGAGGAGGCCTTGCTTCTGAAGCGGCCAGCACACAAGGTCTACCTGTCGAGGAAGCATGAGTGAAAGCATTCTCAGTTCTCAGGAGAGTCAAAACAGACTGCAACACAGGTAAAGGAAACTGTGGCTGAAAAAACCTGAAAAGGGGTCTGTTGGAGCCGGAGAGCGGGAAAGCAGGTGGGTTGGATACAGCAGGAGAGGCGCCCATGTTCACAGACAACCCACAGTTCAACCCTCCTTTACCCGCAAAGCTCCCGAGGCTCTGCATTTCCCACATCGTACGTCACGCAGACATCTGCAGTGCAGGCCATGCCACGCTCGGAGTGCGGGAACAGAAGTTCCATTCAGTAAAAGGACTTAAATACCTCGATTCATAATACCGCTTATTCAGGAGTTGCTTGTTTTCTTTAAGATGTTTTGCAGTTTTACTGAAAGTGTACTAACCTAGCAGAAAGTCAACATGAAACACTGAAAACACTATCTTTTCTAAGGAAACCTCTCTTTTTGCTGGCATTTATTTAATAACTGGGGTGGAACACACACAGGCCCAGAATCAATAATCCCTGAACTCGGGCCCGTGCCGAGGCCCACAGGGGGCACGGTGCCTGCCTAATAAAGACAGGACCCCGACTTCCACCACACCATGGGTTCTGTTACACTAGCCCACTTTCCTCTATTCTCTTCCTTTGATCTTGCACTGATTTTAGGCAACTTTACAAATATATCAGGTTTAAAAAGCTGCATCCAAGATTTGAGAATACAGTGTAAATTTCTGAAATAGTTTTCTTCAAAGTAAGCTGAAAACCACTGAAATGTTCAATATAGCGCCAAGCTCATAGAAAACATTCATTAAAAATGGTTTGTTTGTTGTCTCTCAGACCAGACTACCTGGAAATAGGTTGGCATCTATGATACATTTATATACTAATAAATAAAAAAGTTTACATATGCCTATGTATACACACACACACGCTCTATGTGTATCCATCTATGTCGATAACCATGTTGAACATCAGTGGTCTAAATGTACCAACTAAAAGATATTGCCGGAGTGGATAAAAAACAAGACCTAACTGTAGGTTATCTATAAGAAACCCACTTTAGCCCTGGCCAGTTTGGCTCAGCAGTTAGAGTGTCAGCCTGCGGTCCAGAGAGACCTGGGTTCGGTGTCCGCTAAGGGCACGTACCTCGGTTGCAGTTTGTCCCCAGCCCTGGATGGGTCGTGTGGGTGGCAGCCACTTGATGTGTCCCTTTCACATTGATGTTTCTCTCTTTCTCTCTCTCCCTTCCTCTCTCTCTCACTCCTTCTCACTCTATCTGAATGGAAAAATGTCCTTGGGTGAGGATAAAAAAAAAGAAACCCACTTTAACTATAAAGAAACACATAGACGAAAAATAAATGGATGAAGAAAACTATATCATGCTAATAGTTGGTGTATGTGCTCACTGGCTTTGAAAAAAACAAACAAATGCCCAGCTGGTGTGGCTCAATGGTTGAGTGTCGACCCTTGCACTAAGAGGTCGCTGGTTTGATTCCTGGTCAGGGCACATACCCAGGTTGTGGGCCCAGTCCCCAGTGCAGGGCATGCAGGAGGCGGCCAATCGATGTTCTCTCTCATTGATGTTTCTATGTCTCTGTAAAAAAAAAAAAAAAAAAAAAGGAAAAAACCCAAACAGGGTCAGAATAACTGGGTTTGAACCCAAGCTCTGCCAGAGCCCTGAGCTCCTTCTCCAACTCTTATATGTATGACTCTGGACACACAAAGTTTCATTTTCGCCCGGGCTGTGCAAACTGGAAAATCCCATAATTCCTCAGCCTCAGAGTTCACTCACCTATAAAAAGAAATTAATAATACCTAAACGAATAAGGTGTTTCTGAGATTTAAAAATATATATGAAACTTTGTAAATTGTATTATAAATGGAAGGTATTCTAGCTAAGAAGGGATTGATCTAGTTCTATTATCCTTTGTTTATTGCTTTCATAGACAGATGAATATATCACTGTTTCTTACTGTGAGGTTGACATTACCAACACTTAGCTGTACAAAACCCAGGCTTTCCTAACTGAAGTAGCACCTAAGAACCAAGACATCCATCTCTGACTCTGCCTTCCGAGGCAAACTCCGGCAATGAAGGGCACTCTGGATAAAGGCATCAGGGGTGACCCATTATGTTCAGGGAAATAAGCTAAAGAGTGTATGATTCCTCTTACATGAGGTAGCTAGGGCAGTCACACTCAGAGACAGAAAGGAGAATGGCTGCCAGGAGCTGGGGCAGGGGGAGAATTGTTGAATGGATATAGAGTTTCTGTTTTGCAAGCTAAGAAGAGTTACGGAGATGGATGGTGGCGGTGGTTGCACAACAATGTGAGTGTACTTCATACCGCTGAACTGTGTGCCGAAAAAATAGTTAAGATGTTAAATTTTATGTTATGTGTGTGCTTTACCACAATAAAAAATGAAAAAAATAAGTTAAAAAAAAGAAAAACTTCAGAGTTGCCATCTCTTTAAGGTCAGGTCTCAAGGAAGCACATCACGCCTAGCGAAACCCGCAGACGGTGATGCAGACTGTGCAAGCCCCGCGCTCAAGCCGCAGAGACGATGAACCATCTCTTCATCTCCCAATGCTGACTGTGAACCAGCCACTTTACACAGCGTCTAATCTGTACAACTCCATATTAGGTCTTCATACCGTTCTGCAAATGGAGAAACTGAGCCTCAATCCAAGTTAAAAGGCTCACCGAGGAGTCTTGCAGAAGTGAGCAGGGAAGCTGGAAGGCACACCCCAGCGCTGGCTCCCAAAGCCTTAGGCTCTTCCCACTCCGCCACGCGGCCTCACCCACCGGGGTACAAAACAGTCCCCGCCTGAAGCAAGAGGCCCTTATATGAAGGTTGGTCAGAGAACAGACAGGCCCAAAAAGAGACATGGATAATTTTAGGGGGCATTTGTATCCAGCTATGGTAATAAGATAATCTAATTCATCAAACAACGTAAGACATGCTGCCTGCCCTCAGAAACTTACATTCTAGTTGAGGAGAGAAGATGCAGCCCCAAAACCTTGATGAGTCACTAACGACAGCATGGAAGAGTATCTACAGACTGCCCTCCACTGCAGGTGTGCCAACTAGGAGAATGTCAACTAGGACCTACCTGCAAAAGACTGGGGACATGCTGACAAAAGCACCTTTATCTGAATGCTTAAAATATCCCTGCAGCCCTCGGACCAATGAGTCGTGAGTTTGATTCCGGCCAAGGGCATGTACCTCAGTTGCGGTTCATCCTCTGCCCTGGCTGGGTCTTGTGGGAGGCAACCAGTCGATGTCCACGCCTCCCCCCCACCTCCATCTGAAGATAAATAGAAAAATACCCTCAGGTGAGGATTAAAATAAAAAGAAAGGAGAGATAAAATATGTAGAGGGCCTTGGATGGCTTGACTCAGCGATTAGAGCATTAGCCCAAGGACCAAAGGTCTCAGGTTCAATTCCTGACCAAGGGCACATACCTGGGTTTGCAGGTTTGATCCGTAGCCCCAGTCAGAGTCATGTAGGAAACAACCAATCGACTTGGTCTCTCTCACATTGATATTTCTCTCCCCCTACCTCCCACGCTATCTAAAAAACCAATGGAAAAATATCCTCAGGTGAGGAATAACCAAAAAAAAAAGTGTAGAGAAATTCTAGCATAAATACAACTCGGATTTCAGCTGCTTCTCTGCCACTCATTAGATGCATGACCTGAAGTTGGTCAGTCAATCTTGCCAACCCTGTTTCCCTGTGGACGAGATGGGAATAACAGCCACCGCGTCAGCGTTACGGTGGGCAGTAAACCAGGTCAAGCACACCCAGCGCCCACCAGTGTTAGCGCTCAACGAACCGTAGCTGCTTTCAGCACGGCATCTGAGGGTGAGGCTCAAAACCATCCCATCCTCAGCTGGCTCCTCTGAGTGGCTGCAGATGTTCTTTTCAACTACAGAGAGGCTACTCTTCTCAGCTGATTAAAGAGCAGCCTGGCTCTCCTTTCAAGAGCTTATCTCCTACGTCCTCTCTCCTGCAGCTGCCTGGTCTGTCTCCTCAGCAGCACAATCCCGTCTATAACTCAACTTCCCATAAGAAGCAAAGCAGTCAGCCTGCTCTCTCCGAACAGTTAACACTCATGGGTGGTACCCGCCAGGGGCCACCTGATTTACATCTAGAACTTACTGCCTTCCTTGTCTTTGGCTATTGATGAGCTGTTCACCTGGAGTTCCCAAGTGGTTTCCACACAGGTAGTGCTTGGTACACAGAAAATAGGAGACCTGAGTCCGGTTCAATTGGTGGAGAGGATCTGTATCGGAGTATATGGAAGTAACGTTGGCGAGATCGCGTGTGCGGGCCACACGGCGGCCTTCAACACAGGCTGGGGCACTGTGCTGGCCTCTGTCCACCATAAAACCCAAGGTGAGGTCTTCAGAAGTTTCCTGATTCAAGATGAATCTGGCTGAGGCAGCAGGATGAACTACAGGGGTGGGAGACCCTGGGGCAGGTAGAGTACGTGAGTTGAGGCCAGGCCAACAGAGAGGGCATCGCTGTCTAGTGATTTTTATCAGCCCCCTGGCCTCACCTGCCAAAAAAATTTCCCTCAACCATTTATACCTTTCTCTGTCCGGGAAAGAAGCTCCCAGCAAACTGGTTTTGTCTATTTGGCTGTGAAAAGCTCCAGAGGCCTTGATTATAATAACCACAGGTGACAATTTCTACATTTGTCTTGTCTTGCTTATCTGAAGCAAAAATTGCCGCTCAGAGAGAATTTGATTTTCTGAGCTTACTGCTGAAATCTTGTTCTGCCACTTTAGCCCAGAGCGAATCTTTTTTTCTGCCCAATTGCCTTGGTGGCTGACAACGTAAAATTATCAGAAAATAGAAGGTGTCAAAAATCCCTTAGAACTCAAAGCAGCGTACTAACTAGAGACGCTACAATAGCCACCACTAAAATAGAATAAAAGATGACAGAGTCAGGAATATTTAAGATCATCTTCAAACTGATGTTAAAGAGAACAGGTCTCTACACAAAATGACCTTGTCTTCAGAATTCGCAATTTATATAAATATAGCATAAGACATTGGAAGAAAAGAACTATGTATTCAATTAAAGTCACTGCAGGATAGGGGATAGGACAATGACACTGAGAGCCCGATTAGGAGATGATTAAATCTCTCACGTCCAACTCTGTCGGCAAAGGGTTCTAGGTGCTTGGGCAGCGGCTCTGCCGCTGTGACCCCCTCGTGCAGGACCGGGGCTGAGACAGCACGGACCCCCCGCTGGGCTGGGCATTCACCCAGGCAGCACAGTGCCTGGCACACAGGAGAGCTCAGTGAACAGTCACATGCTGGCACAATTGGTTTATTTCCCATTTGTCTGGTTCTAATTCCAAAAATGAGGCGAGTTGGAGGCGGGTGGAAACCCTGGTTAATAAGAGGCTCTAATTAGTCACTGTTTTACTGTAACAACAGTGTACTGGGATTAGGTTGGAGGAGGCAGGGCACTGCCAGGAATGAAGGCTTCCGGCCTTGGGCAGAGAACACAAAATGGGTGGTGGCCCCACCCAGCACCTGCATTTGTACAGAACTCTGCAGGTTACAGAACAGCAGTACCCTTGGCTGGAAGGAAAGAGACAGAGGGACACAGAGAAAGAGACAAGGAGACAGAAAGAAAGAAAGGAAAACAAAACAAATGCAATGTGGCATGTCTTGAAGAACGTTTCATGTGACCAAAGGACTCAGCATCATAGAATTTTAGGGCTGGAAAAGACCACAATTTCCAAATGCTATAAGCCTTCAGGTCCTGACCATGAGATGAGAAAATGCAACATCCAGGCATACATCCTCCCTGAAACAGAAAGAACCCCCACCCCTGCCAAGCCCTCTGACAGGACAAGGGGGGCAAGTGAGGTCGGCCGAAGATGTCACAACTACTACCCCTGGGGTCTGCGGTGTGTCCTAGAAGCTAAGCTCCCCGAAGACAGGTGTTTGTGACTGTATGAGTGTGTAAGTCACAAGGGCAATCATATTATTCTATATTGCTTTTAAAATTTTTGTTGTGACGGTCTCTTCTAGTAAAACAAAACAAAAAAAAACAGCAGTAGAAAATTAAAATCTGAGGTCTCATAACATTTACAGTAAGTCCAAATGTCTCTAAAACTAACATCTAAAATCGAATACAAATACTAAGTTGGGGAATAAATGGCTTTCTCCTTTTTAAAAAATAAGTAATTGATTTAAGGCAAGTCCACCGTCATTTATGCCCTTTGGTGCTTCTGAACTCATTAATTCATTCAGTAAAAGTTCACTCAACATGAGGCATTGAATAGTGGGTCTTCTCACTATTTAAATTTACAGTATGTCTCATATATCTAGAAATCAAGTCATCAAAAATTCTAACAGAGCATAAGACTGCAGAGACGGGGGAAAGAATAAAGGTCCCACACAACCTCCCCTGTCCTGTAAGCGTCCCACTAAAACCCTTCGTAAAAATGTAACTTTAGAACTCAGGTGGGTTCCCAACCTTCTTAAAAGAAGCTTTGGTGTTCATGGAGTTTGGTGAATATATTACATTTCTGGAGGACATGCCATTTAAGAGGCACATAATTATAGACTTTCTTCCTATCTGTTTAATAATAAAGGTACAAAAATAAATAAGTTTTTCTTCTGTAAAAAATGTAAAGTCCAAGTAAATACACTAGATTATAAGGGAGAAAACACTAAAATATGAGCTTAACAATCTCAAAACAGAAAGGAAAAATACCTGAACTCTCAGCATGGTGATGAAACGTTTCGAGTCCCACCTGCTACTACCACTGCCCTGAAAACCAACTGGCAAACTGACATGCAGCGAATCGGGTGCCGTGGGGCCTCGGGCAGCATGACTCCAGAATGACCATGCAAAGTTCGCCAACAGTCTGCTGCATTGTCAAGTCCACCAGTGAACGAGGACAGAAAACCCCAGTGACTCTGTTACATACATATGTGATTTAAAATACTCACGATCCTACTTTACTGCTGGTCACATCAAAGTCCAAAGAGAAGGGAGGGAGGGGCCGGCAGCTGGGGAATGGGCCCTGGACGCTGACCAGAGGAGAACGGGCTGGAAAGGCCCTTTCTTGGAGTTGCCCAGCAGTCGGCATTTGCACATCGAACATGGACAAGTCCTTCCAGTGGGGTGCCAGACGGGGAAACCCTTCCGGGGGCCACTAGTTCAGCTCCCTCATTAAATTCAGAGTGAAACCAGCTGCCGGGAAAGGCAGAGGGTGACCCACCATGGCTCTGGAAATTCCTAGCAAAGAAAATAAATGGAGTGCCTGGGTCACCGGAGCTCATAGATCACAGTGGTAGCAGGGAGACTTCAGGCAATTAACTGTAGGATGATACAGAAACCATCCGCAGAGTGCTGCTCTGCTCCTGGCTGGAGATAAACAAACTGTGGTTTCTCTATAGGACGTGTTGGGTCCACATTCCAGTCCCCTGGGCCCCTCCGCCCTCAGGGAGGGAGCAGATGGAGGAAGGCAGGCAGGGAGTCCCCAATGACCATTAAAACCGAGTGGGTGAAGAACAGACCAATGTTTTCCAAGCCAAACAATATTTCAATGGGGTAGGGGTGTGGAGTAACTCCTTACAAGAATTATTAAAAGTATACTGATAGAGCCCTGGCCAGTTTGGCTCAGCGGTTAGAGCGTCGGCCTGTGGTCTGGAGAGACCCGGGTTCGGTTCCCGCTAAGGGCACGTACCTCGGTTGCAGTTTGTCCCCGGCCCTGGTTGGTCGTGCGGGTGGCAGCCACTCGATGTGTCCCTTCACATCGATGTTTCTCTCTCTCTCCCTTCCTCTCTCTCCCTCCCACTCTATCTGTACAAAAAATGGAAAAATATCCTCGAGTGAGGATAAAAAAAAAAAAAAAAGTATACTGATAGAAACATAAAATTCTTCACTGAACAGAGGTTAAAAAGTTCTCTTTAGGTCTTAGTCCATTCATTTCTTCTGTCCCTGAAATCTACACAAATGACATGATGAAATTATATTTAAATGTGAAATCATTTTTAGAGTCAAAGAATTTTGAGATAATCAAAGTGCTTGTTTCTCTAATGTCCTGAGTTTTTCCTTACAGAGAGATCTGTGATCCAGAGACTGGCGAGACACAGACTGAGCCCTCTTTGGCTTTAATTTCATTAAAAGCCAAAAATGTTGCTTCATGTTATTATGTGGCCAAAAGATCCTAATTAAACTTCCTAATAAAACTATCATTGTCTTATTGTGGAGTACCGGCTATAGTCCTTACTTTTATCTCCAAATAAATTATATTTGTTGATTTAAATATTGGTTTTAACATTTGACCTCATGAGGTTAGCATCTCTTCATCTGTTTCCCTCCAAATTCAGTAGTTTCTTCCCAATTTCTGTTTTATAAATTCACAAATGACTTAACAATCAATGGTTTTCTCAAAGGTAAGCTTTCTTCTTGTGGATATTGAGAAAGTATCTTAAAGTAGCACCTGTGACGCTGTTCCTAGTCAACGCTGGTGAGCTGGAGAATTCGGAAGAGCGCGTGTATTTTAGGGCTTATTCCCACCCGTGCTCCGCAACTACATTTTTTTTTTTTTTATCCTCACCCAAGGACATTTTTCCTTTTTTTGTTCAGGTAGAGTGGGAGGGAGAGAGAGGAACAGAGAGAGAGAGAGAAACATCAATGTGAAAGGAACACATCGAGTGGTTGCCACCCACATGACCGAACTGGGCCGGGGACAAACTGCAACCGAGGTACGTGCCCTTAGCGGGAACCGAACCCGGGTCTCTCAGGACTGCAGGCCGACGCTCTAACCGCTGAACCAAACCGGCCAGGGCCGCAACTACATTTTTAACTTGGACTTCAATTTTCAGTATAGGTCTGAATTCTCTGGATTTAAAAAAGATTTTCAGTTCAGGTAACAGCTAAATTTTTGACAGCTTCTGCTCCCAGATATGCTGACAGCAGGTCCAAGGGGGCCCCAGAATCTGGGCTTCTGGCGGAGATGGGTTAAGGCCCCACTTGGAGAAACGCTGCCCGATATGGCCAAGTTACTGCAGCACAGCGCTTTCATCTGCTTTTTTCTTTACTGATCTTAGAGAGAGAAAGACAGCAGGGAGGAAAAAACAAAACAGAAAAAACTTCAATGTGAGAAAGAAACATTGATCAGTTAGTTGCCTCCCGCAAGCGCCCAGACCGGGGATGGAACCGGCAACCTGAGTACGTGCCCTGACCAGAAATCTAACCCACAACCTTTTGGTGTATTGGACGACCAACCAACTGAGCCACACAGGCCAAGGCTGTAGCACGACCCTTTACACAAAGCTAGAAATGACCATGAATTTCTTGCATTGCTTTAAATATAATTTCTAATTTTGCACTGATAGTGTCAGAATTTCATGTAAGCAGGGAGACAGTTTTCTCTTTTTTCTCTGCAAAATGTTCACAGTGACTAAAACAATGTGCAAGTGTAACTGCACTTGCAGGGCCTGCCAGACACAACTGCTGCCCATCTGCACACACTGGCACAGGGCTGCCAGACTCGCTGGGCGCACTCAGCCATGAGCACAAACATTTCACAAGTGGGCATCTGAGAAAGCAGAGAATGCCCCGTACCTTAAAACAAGGACTATTTCATATCACAATCCACGGTGACTATACCCTTAAAAAAGGAATATATTTTGTCTCTTTTGTTGATGTCATCTAAACAAATATTTACTTTTTAATTACACAGGCCATTAGTCCATTAGTACCTTACCCCACCATATTATTGTAAGGGGAGAGTTTTTATTTTTTTATCAAATTCTCAAGGTATTTCCACTAAACAGAGTCTCATTAATTATTCAGAAAAAGAAAATACTTTCTTGTACAAAGCAATTGGAAAGGCAATTAACCCCCCCCAAATTCAAAGTGGTCGCTGTTCAAGCATTAAGCTCCTTTTTAAAGAATCCCTCTTACATCATATTTCAAAAGTGTAGCTTTTAGATATAACAGGTTTTATTTTTTAAACCATGTTTTAAAGTACAAAAGAACATAAGCACAGAACTAAACACCTGAAAATTAAAGAAAGAGACCCACGATATCACCACCCTAACAATCTCTTTATCTGTGGGACCAGACTTCCACAAACAGATCTTGTACCCTTGTGAGCTAGTATCTGATCCAGGTAACTACAAAGTATTCTGACTCTATCACTCTTCATCATGTAAGCTTTTTAAATTTGGGGCTGGGGAACACATTCTCAAGTTCCCCCACCCGTTTATTTTTGAAAGATAGCCAAATCTGATTTCCAACCCTAGCAATAAATAAAATACAACTATTATCATTATCAAGAGCTCCCCAGGCACTATGCCTAGCATGTTATCGATAATATTTCATTTACTCACAGTAAGCATATGATGCATGTACTGTTGCTACCAATTTAGAAAGGAGGCAATGGTTCCATGTCTTCTCCAGGGTCACATGACCAGCATGTGGCAGAATTGTGACATAAAACTTGATCTGACCTTAAATCCCAGGCTCTGAACTACTCTACTACCAAGATGTGTCTTACACTGCATTCCTTTGCCTTTCACCCACTCATTTTTAAAACACCTTTCCACTGCACTCATTTTTATGGTTACTAAGAAAATATGCTCAGGTGTAGGTAAACGGGGTACTCGCCTCCTCCCACAAGCACGTCAAAATTACAACTGAACTACAGAACAATACCCACGTGTGGCGGATAAAAATCAAGAGGGATACCTCTGCTGGGAAGGTCCTCCCAGAGGAGTGAGGGGTCCCCATCCACATCAGGCCCCCCAGTGCAGAATTTCAGTGCCAGGAAGAGAAGTCCCCATAACTTCTGGCTGTAAAATCCAGCAGGAACTGAGCTGAAGGAGGCTGAGGCTTCTGGAGTCCCAGGCAGCTCCTCTTAAAGGTCCTGTGCATGGACTTACTCGGACCTGCTCCCTCCAGGATCCAGCACGGGGGAGGAAGTTTGAAAGGCACCAGAGACAAACGAGGAAGAACTAAGTTGTTTAGCTTTGGGGCAAGAGCTGGAGAGGCAGCTTTCTCCCAGACAGACGGACAGGCGTGCTGGTAGAGGACACTGTTCCTTTGGTGAGCCCTTCCTCAGGGTCAGCAGACCCCACTGTGTCTGGGACTCCAGCAACCTGGCTCACTGTTTGCCCCACCCTGGTGATTCCCTGAGGCCCTGCCCCACCCAACTTTCAGGCCCATCCAAGCTGTTTCCAGTGGCTTTATCATAGGATTGGCCTGTCTTGGCTCCTGCTTCAGATTTTCCTAAATTTCCTCAAACAAGCAGCATTTGGCCTCAGCGAGCCCCATTCCTCTTGCTAAGTGGCCCCAGGCCTGGCAAAGGAAGCAGCCAGCCTTGGTTCACAACTTGGCTTTGAATGGGCACCTCCAAGACCAGTGCAAAAAGCAGCCATTTGTAGATTGCTTTGTAGCTCATGCCTGGTGGTCCCAGGTAGAACACAGGCAGTGGCTGACCTTGCCCCAGAGCCAGCACACCCAGTGGACAACTTCAGACCACACTGAAGCACCACCAGCCAACCACCTCCACAAGCGACACACTCAAGGAGTGAATTCAGTGGGTACCAGAACCCTGTTGAAGTTAAGTCTTGCTCTGTGTGGTGGGCCCCTGCACAGCTGATCCTCCAAGGTATTCGGAGGTCAGTGATCAGTGGGCACAGTCAGTCCTTGCAGCTGATCAGCATGAGTAAATCCCTCCCATTGATCAAGACTCAATTACAACAGAAGGGTGGACAGTCCACATGAGGGATGAACCTCAAGGGCCCAGCTGGGGTGACCTGGGAGGCTGTGCCACTGGACCCTACAGGACACTTACTACAATAGGCCACCCTATGAAGCCATTGCAACTCTACCTAATTCATAGAAACAAACACAGGGAGGCAGCCAAAATGAGGAGACAAAGAAACACACCCCAAATGAAAAAACAGAACAAAACTCTAGAAAAAGAACTAAATGAAACGGAGATAAGCAATCTAACAGATGCAGAGTCCAAACACTGATTATAAGAACGCTCAGGAAACTTATTGAAAATTTCAAGAAACTCAGTGAGAACCTCAAGAATATAATAAAAAAGGACCAGTCAGAAATGAAGGATGCACTAATTGAAATAAAGACTAAATTATAGGGAATCAATAGTAGAGTAGGTGAAGCTAAGAAGCAAATCATCAATTTGGAATATAAGGAAGTAAAAAACACCCAGTCCGAACAAAGAATAAAAAAAAAAAAAAAAATGAGGACAATGTAAGGAGCCTCTGGGACAATGTTAAGCGTGCCACCATTCTCATTATAGGGGTGCCAGAAGGAGAAGAGAGTGAGAGAGCAAGAAATTGAAAACCTATTTGAGAAAATAATGACAAAAAACTTCCCTAACTTGGTGAAGGAAACAGACATACAAGTCCAGGAAGTACAGAGAGTCTCAAACAAGATGAACCCAAAGAGGGCCACACCAAGACATATCATTATCTAAATGCAAAAGGTTAAAGACAAAAAGAAAATCTTAAAAGCAGCAAGAGAAAAGCAATTAGGTTACCTACAAGGGAGCTCCCATAAGACTGTCAGCTGATTTCTCAAAAGAAACTTTGCAGGCCAGAAAGAAGTGGCAAGAGATAATCAAAGTGATGAAAAGCAACAACCTACAACCAAGATTACTCTATCCTGCAAAGCTGTCATTTAGAATTGATGGACATATCAAGACTTTCCCAGAAAAGAAAAAGCTAAAGGAGTTCATTACCACCAAACTGGTATTATATGAAATGTTGACAGGTCTTCTTGAAGAATAAGAACAAAAATATGAGCAATAAAATGGCAATAAATACATATCTATCAACAATTGAATCTACAAACAAAATGAGCAAGCAGAACAGAAACAGACTCATAGATACATAGATACAGAGAACTTTTTGTTGGTTGCCAGATGGGAGGGGGCTGCAGGGCTGGGTGAAAAAGGAATTCAGTACAAATTGAAAAAAGAAGTACAAATTGGTTGTTAGATTGGGAAGGGGGGAGGGAGGGTTGGAAGAGATAAACCAAAGAACTTATATGCATATATGAATAACCAATGAATACAGACAATAGTATGGGAAAGGCAGGAGGGGGGCTGGGAGCAGGGAAGAGGGCGTCAGTGGAGGAAAAGGGGGGTACATCTGTAATACATTCAACAATAAAGATAAGTTTAAAAAGAAAAATAAATAAGGGGGAGAGAGAGAGAGAGAGAGAGAGAGAGAGAGAGAGAGAGAGAGAGAGAGAGAATATACTCCACAGATCATTCCCCTTATTTACCCAGCCTTGATGAAGTGTCTGCTTAGTGCCACCGACTGTGCTCAGTGCTAGCTCAAGATGAACACTGTCATTGCCTTTGAGGGACTTACAATTCAAGCCCTGGAGGCTGCTTAAAAGCAAGATAATGGGTTTTTGTTTTTGTTTTGTTTGAATGCCCCGTGATGCCTGGACAATGTCCACCGTTGGCAGCTGAGAGTGACAACGAACAGGAGCTTGGCCGGAGGCCTGAGCAGACACAGTGGCCGCTGTGGTCTGTGAAATGAACTGAGAGCTAGTTAAGATGTCATTGTTGTTCACTTGGAGCCTTTCACAGCAAATTCCAAATCCAGAATTTTTTGGTTCTGCAAGTGGAGACATTAAAAGGGAAGTATTCATTTGAAGTAAAATCACGTTTTGGAAAATTTGAAAAAATAATTTTAAAACTTTACATAGTTATGCTATTGGGGTCACCCTCCAATCCCAAGTAATTGAGTCCAGCTGTTTACTCCCTTGACGTGACTCTTGCCAACTCAAGTAGCAAAGGTCTCCCAAGTTCCAGTAAACACATGGCCCTTTTTAGCACTGGTAGGAGCGCTGGAGGGGAGCTGGAGGGAAGCTTTGCCTCAGTCTTAGAGAGAGGCAGTATTCCCCAGGGTCCAGGCAAGGCAGTGACAGGTACTCAAGAGAACCATAGAAAATGGGTCAGTGTAGATGGTTCATGGTCACGAATGTCCCTTCTCCCTCTAATGACAGGTCTACTGCCTCTCTCTACCATGCCCTCACCCCTCCTTCAGAGGCTGGGTGATTGAGAACACAGGCTCCATATCAACTATCAGTGCCACCACTTACCAGCTATGTGACTTTGGGCAAGTTTCCTCATCTGTAAAATGGGGCAATCACAGCATTCCTCTCATGTGGCTGCTACAAGGCTTGTTGGGATGATACAGGTAAAGCACCCAGAAGCACCTGGCACAAAGCCAGGCATGGTGCAGTGCTTCATAAACGACAGCTGTTGCTCAGGACTTAGGCACTCGCTGTCTAGTCCTCTTTGTCCCACTGATGTGACAGCTCCCATGTCATTCACTCTTCTGTAAACCAGGGATAACGCTCTATGGGGCGACGCGCACTCCGCTCACTGTGACATGCTCTCTGCTCTTGGCAGTGATCTGCTCTTGCAGAATGGTCAGTAAGTGCTTCTGTTGGTTGGTTGGTTGGTTTTTGTAGCTATGAGGGGTCTTTAGAAACTTCCAGAAGTAAAAGACTCCCTTCCACTTACTTGGAACTATCACAATACCTTACATAGTGAAAAACATTCAATAAAAATCATTGTCAGTTTTATTTTGTTATGAAGACCTTAGAAATAATCTAGTTTGACACCTAACGGTCTAGATGAGAAAACAGTCCAGGAGGGAAAGGCAAAATCTTCACAAAAAATCAGAGTGAGCCCTAGCCAGTTTGGCTCAGCAGTTAGAGCGTCAGCCTGTGTACCAGAGAGTCCTGGGTTTGGTTCCCACTAAGGGCACGAACCTCGGTTGCAGTTTGTCCCCAGCCCCGGTTGGGGTCGTGTGGGTAGCAGCAACTCGGTGTGTCTCTCTCACATTGATGTTTCTCTCTCTCTCTCTTCCTTTCTCTCTCCTTCCCACTCTATCTGAAGATAACATGCAAAAATGTCCTTGGGTGAGATTAAAAAAAATCAGAGTGAGCTTGTGATCTGGACGGGATGAAACAGACTGAACCCCCAGTGCTGTTTCCCCACGGATGCTGCTTCGAGTCCAGACAGCTCACCGTCTGCACCTTTCTAGGGACCAAATGCTAATGTCATATTTCAAGGGGAGCAAAATTCTTTATTTGCTGCAAACATTCTTTCTGAATTTTCAGATGGTGCCTTGGATGTAGTAAATAAGCAATAAATACTTTGTTGATTTGACTTTATATAAAAAGTACGATACTAAGAAAAATACCTGCAGTAGGAAAAATTCTTCTAGATTCTAACTTTCCATATATGAATAATGAAATGTTGTAGACAATGAAATATACCGGTTGCTATGGTCTGAATGTTTATGCCCCGCCCCCCAATTCATATGCTGAAAACACTGCACCCAAGGTGGTGGTCTTAAAGTTGGGGGCCTTTGGGGGGTGATTAGGTCATGAGGGCAGAGCCCTCACAGATGGGATTAGTACCTTTAGAAAAGAGGCCCCAGAGAGACCCCCTCAACACCATCACGCTGGTACCTTCACTTTGAGCACCCTAGTCTCCAGAACTGTGAGGAATCAATTTCCACCGGTTATAAGCCACGCACCCAGTGTGAGGTATTTTGTTATAGCAATCTGTAAGACTAAGACACTGCTTAACTAAAAATATCCAACTTTTAAAGAAAGAGAAACATGATGAAATGAAATAGACTAGCGTCCCTAACGTGGCTTATCTTGCGTTGGCCAAAAGGCGTCCAGAGAACGTCGCTTGGGGCACCAATGGCCCGGAGTCCGTTGTGCCACACACCCCGGACTCCAGGACAGCCCCAGATGCAATTCTTCTCTTTGCACCAATAAATAACTTGAAGTTCTTCCCAAGTGCCAGTTTTTCATGAATCAGTAACTGAATAAATTAAGTCAGCAGCATTATAAGTATAAATAAACAAAAGACACGACAGATCTTCCCCACACAGGGAAGGCTCGCAGGCTTGCCCGGAGCCCAGTGTGTCTGCCCGCACGTGACCCTCACGTGGAGCCGACGTGGCAGCAGACACAGCTCGAGCAGCCACGGGAATTCCATGCCCAGGATCTTCACCCATTTTCACGAGAAGGAAGCCAACGGCAAAAAAAGCGGATTATCACAGATTTCGTTAAAACATTTTTTTCAGATTTATTTTGAAGTCAGAAAACATTGAACTCAGATTCCTATACTTTCCATATTATTATCAGGTTGAACCATATCAAATGGCCTTTTTAAAGTCCAAAATAGTCCAATATTGAAATGTCACGCCCTGGCCGGTTTGGCTCAGTGGTTGGAGTGTCGGCCTGAGGTACAGAGAGACCCGGGTTCGGTTCCCGCTAAGGGCATGTACCTTGGTTGCAGTTTGTCCCCGGCCCTGGTTGGTCGTGCGGGTGGCAGCCATTCGATGTGTCCCTTCACATCGATGTTTCTCTCTTTCTCTCTTCCTCTCTCTCCCTCCCGCTCTATCTGAACAAAAAATGGAAAAATGTCCTCAGGTGAGGATTAAAAAAAAAGAAATGTCACATTATTCAAACTAACACACAGCATCCTGAAGGACATAAGAGCCTGGTCATAATGAAGACAAACATGAGTTCAGGGAAATCAGCTTCTATTTCACAGCGATTTTCTTCAGTGTGTTTTTTTTGGGGGGGGGGGGGATGTCAAAGCAGGAGAGTTTGGGGTGAACAGCTGTCTAAGTTACCAAAACTCCCTTGACTAGAACTCTTCATTTTCTGAGCATTCCTATTAAAGTCTTATGGCAGAATAATTTACGAGATGTCTGAGGCATGTTGTGAAAAAAAAAAACAACACACACACGTCTGACATTTCAGACTATTTTAAAAGACCTCGCTGTAAGAAGAGCCGGAGGTGTGGCAGGTCAGGGCCGCGCTCGAGCCTGGTGCAGGGTTGTTTTTAGCCGTTTGGGGCAGGGACCTGGCGCAGCTTCAGAGCTCAGAGGCCCAGGCTCTCCACGCACCCTGGGGCCTGCTGGGCAGAGAAGGCATCTCTGCCCCTCTCTGGGGCCGCAGCACTCGGCTTGCCCTTCAAGGTTCCCCGCTGCCTAGAGAAACATTCCAAATATTTCCGTCAAGGACCGCTGTGTGCAAGCAACAGGAAACGGGTTTACTCCAGCGACTCCCCGCTAACAGAGAGGCAGGGGTCGCAGCTGAGACTCACAGCTTTCCGAGCGACTTGTTATTCTTACCAGATGTATTCCAAGTATTTGAGAGGTGTTTCTGTCTTCTGGCGTGAGGAGGACTGAACCCTGAGATACATTCTAACTGAGCACGAAAAGCCAACCCAAATTCAAGATGACACGGCAGAGAGTAACCTCCTCAGAAAGGTGACTTTTAATTTTCTTGGGGCAGAAGAGAGATTAAGTCTTCATGTACTCTGAAACTTCCTGAAGAAAGTAAAATCAGTTCTTAGAAAAGTCAACCTTTGCCACCGTCTAACAAAAATGTAAGGCGAAAGACTTCACTGGACCAGTGGGGTCCCAGGATAAAACCGGAGTCAGGGGTGCAGGCCCTTCAGGAACTCTCTCCTCCCACTGCTGCCCCCCCACTGCCAGCCCCCTTTCCACTGGGCTCTGGCACCTAGGAATAGCGCCCCCTTTCATTCCACCCCCACAGCCAAGCCTTCCCAAGTCGTGCCCTATGTCTGAACAACGCCCCTCCCCCTCCCCCAGCCCCACAGGCTGAGCCGCCTCATTCATGCCCTTCAAATGGCTCCCACATCCACCAAAACGATTTCCTAGAGTGAGAGGAATCCACAGCCCCAGCTCATCCAGACGTGGGAACTGCATGTTTACCATTCCGTCTCTTCCCCACAACATGTAATCTGCATCCTTTTCTTGCTGAGGTATATATTTGCCTAATGTGCTCTTTTCTCCTGATTGCTCCGAGCAGCATGTCCAGCTCAGAACACGAGTGTGTAGAGAGCAGTGTTTCGAGCCTGGGCGCGTGGAGAAAGACGGAGGAAGACGGGACGGTCCTCCTGAAGAAGCGTGTAGGGACTGCACAGCGTGAGCGGGGAATGCTGCCTCCGATTCCCAGCTCCCCTCGAAGGGTGCCTTGGTGTGCCCTTTGGGCCTCACCTTCCTCTTCTGCAAGTATGGATTCACAGCACCTACCTTTGGGGTTGTTAGGAGGAATGAACGGGACACATGTAAAATCTTGTGAACACAGAGGAATTTAAGTCCTGCATCAACCATTGTTGCTTCTCCCAAACTCTGCCTACACCTTTTATAAATAGTTCCTTTATTTAAATCTCTGAAATTACCTGATTTGAATATGCCATTTGTTTCCTGCCAGGATTCCAATACTCTCAGTTAAGTGACATTTTCCTAAACTTGCCTCTCCTGTAATAAACGGTTTTCTACCTAAGAGAAACTTTCTACTTAAGAAAAATATAGCACTTGATTCTTCACTTCCATGTCACCTCAGGGTTCAAGTTGGTCTGTAAGTCCTGTTCACCCAGATGACAGATCCTGGCATCGAGTCTGGCTCACTCTGTCCTTGAGGTCTCTGCATTCCTCAAGTGTACAGGCCATAAAATCCCAAGGCTCAAAGCACCCGCTCACCTGGGCCAGCATCTCCCAAAGTGTGCTCCACAAAACACGGCTGTCACGAAAATCAGCAGGTATGTGGCAGAGAAGGTTCTAGAAGCTAACAAGTTTGCAACATCTTCCATGGCAACTCTCAGGTACCCTCCACGACACATTGGGGTATCTGAGAAGTCTTGCCATAAAGAATTGGTCGAAATTCGCTAAATTCACTAACTTTCTGGCCACAGAACCATTTACCCATCCCTACCTTTAGGGCACCCATTAACATCCTGCAGAACAGAGTTCTACAAATTATAAAAGGCCGCGGAAGGGGAGAGAAGAAAGAAAAATTCACTTGCCTACAGTCAAAGTCAGCAAATGGCAGAGCTGGTTTTAAACCAAACCTCCCAGACCCCAAGCCCCTGTCTTTCACTACTCCAGAGGTTGTCCAAACTGCACCTTGCAGCAGAGCCACCAGGAGTGCTTGTTAAGCTGCTGAGTCCCAGCCCGACTTTCTAACTCAATGCGCTAGGTGTGCATTTCCACGCAGGTGAGCTGCGGCGGGGAGCACATCTGAGACCCACTGTACCACACGGATCTGGAATGGCACTGGGGCTGGGCAGTGCCTCGGCCTAAGGAGTCAAGACCTAGTGGGGAAGCCAAGGTATAAACACAGGAAAACGTCTAAATAACAACAGGGTTAGTAACTAACGGTTCAACATACAAGGTTAACAGCCAGTCAAATGGCCCACAGTCAATGAACTAAGAAACTAGACAGTGGGACTTGAGCTGGATCTTAAAAAACAAACAAAAACTCAAAAGAATTGGGAAGAACATTCCAAGTGATAACAATGGATCTTATTATCCAAATATTTGTTTGCGGAATCCCAGCCTTTTGTAGCTGGATGGGGCCTGGCCTGCAGGTCTTGGAGAACACTCTGCTTCCTACATTGGAATAGGGGTGTGACTGCTATTTCAAAAATTCACAGCAAAACACTTAATGCAAAATAGAGGAGCTCCTCTCCAAACAAGTGACTTGGAGGATCTAGCAGAAGTCTTCCTGCTCCCTTTGGAGCTGTATTTGACTTTCCCCCGCTCGCCTCTCCGCTTGGGTGCCCAGCAGCCCACCTCCAAGACATAAACCAAAGGCTAAGCAATGCTGGCCACTAAGTCCACAGGCCAACTGGCTCATGCTTCTCTGGGGAAGTGGGGGTAAAATGGTCAAGTTTCTGGACATTCCTTCCACCCCACCCACCATGGGCAATCATTTTATGCCTCAAAAAGATATCTGGGAAAATAATTTTCATGAGTTGGCTAGAGCAAATTTCCTCAAAGGACTAACCAAGAATGAAAACCCTGTTCTCTGTGATCACTTCAGGGGCCATCGTAACTCCTGATTCCAATCTCGCCATGCTGTTGCTAGCTCCCGCTTTTCAAAGAAATAGCAGTGACCTCCCTGGGGTAGGGAAACGGCCAGCCTGCCTCTCACTCACTCAATTGCTGGCCTTCACCGACCATTTGACATCGGGTTGAACGAGGTAGGAGGCGAGCGACAACTGAGACACAAACGCCCTCCCAGTTAAGGCAGAGAAGGCACGCGGGTGACATCGTAAGGCCAACAGAAGAGGGTGCAGGGGTTACTTCCAGGGCACTGTGTATGGCGGGAGGAAGTGGGGCGCAGGAGAGGGTCAGTCAGAAGAACTGCTGGTTCGTGGGCACCTGCTCTGTGCCACACACTGTTGGGTCCTTCATCTACTCTCTCGTCATCCTCAAAATCTAACGAGGTACATCACTGTCTCCATTTACAGATGAGGAACCAGCACCCTGGAAGCATAAGTGACGTCCGAAGTCAAACAGCTAGTAGCGACGCCAGCGTGGGGATTTCAGCTCTGCTTTGTCTGAACCCGAAAGCAGTGGTCTTTGATGCTGGAAGACTTATAGGTGACGTGAGACCCTGTAAACTTCCACCATCAAAGTGAACTAAATCAGGGTAAGTACACTCTCTAGTCTTTTCCAAAGATTTACTTTACAGTTTAAATCATGGAGAAATCATTAAACAAATTTGAGTCATACATACATACATGAACTATATATTTGCCTAAATGTAAAACATTTAAGTACTATAAAGTTCTAAATTAGTTAAGTATGGTGGGGAAATCTGGACCATTTGTTAAAAATTATCACCATGGGCAATGCATTTTATGCCTTTGAAGGGGTTTGGACATGTGAGTAGTGGCCTGAAATACAACCTTTCTTTTTCTCCTCCAGCATGTTATTCAAAATCAACAAGGAGGTTGGGGAGGGAAGGAAGAACTTGGCATTTCAGTAACGTAGGAGAGAGAGAACCCACAGACTCAAAAACTGTGCTATGGCTTCTAAAGCCACTGAGAGTGGTTCAGAAACATTCAGAGATAAGAACATCTGAGGCTTCAGGAGTTTCCACATCACACGCTATGATAATGCTAGTAAATACATACAGATCTGTCTACATGCCTGACCCTGGTGTCAGCTTCAGTGTTCTTAATCATCGCATCCTACCTGAGATAAACACTACCTGAGAAATGAGGATACTGAGGCACAGAGATTGAGGAATGGCCAAGACCGGGGAGGGCTCCAGAGCCCCTCTCATACCCAGTGAGACGGATCGCCTATCCTCTGGCAGACGTACAAGATTATCATTACACCATGATTTTAGTGGCAAAAGATTAGAACAGCCTAAATGCCACTCATGGGCAATTGTTTGTGTGTTACGACACATCTACTCAATGAAAACAATAAAACTATGAGAGGTCATGAGGTAGCTTGAAATGTGAGATGGAACGATTTCTAAGATTGTGGTTAGGAAGAAATGCCAAGTGTAAAACACTGTGAAGAGTATGATGTCATCTGTGTGAGGAATACACAGACACACACATATTTATAAACTCGGAGAAAATCCCCAGAACAGCACAGAGACGGTGCCCAGAATTACTTCTGAAGGGAGACCCAGGCACGGGAGAGAGGGAAGACTTACTTTTCACTACAAACATTTCTCTAGTTTTTGAATTCTGAACATGGTCATGTATCACCCTACTTATTTTCAAACAAATTAAAAAACAACAATTATTTGAGGAGAAC
Organism: Molossus molossus; assembly: GCF_014108415.1. Taxonomy (NCBI): domain Eukaryota; kingdom Metazoa; phylum Chordata; class Mammalia; order Chiroptera; family Molossidae; genus Molossus; species Molossus molossus. The sequence goes on along the minus strand of NW_023425352.1, from coordinate 27,892,256 downwards.
CAACGACTTGCTTTCCACCTGAACTCACAGCAGGAAGGGTGAGCGGGGCAGAAGTGATCGGAACAGTTTCTCGCGGACAATTCTCTATTCATTCCCTAGAGAGAAGTGAGTAATTTCCTGCAATTTTTCATAATAGAGAGTCTGAAAGGCTTAGAACCAAAAAAAAGAGTAAAAAAAAAAAAAGCAAAACAAAACAAAATGCCACCCACTTTCTTAAACCCACACTCTTATTTCTTAAAAATGCAGTGGACAGATAGCAGGAAATAATTCCGTGTAGAGGGCTGTAAGAGGTGTTTCAACATCTGTGCGGGAGTACGCGGGAGAGCGTGAGAAAGCCCTTAAAAAAGAAAACAGCGACGGCAGGTAATGACCCAGCACAACCACCGTGGGGCTAGAACAGAAATGGGTATGTCACCTCCAAGCCACTAAAGACACGAATCGCTCATGTCCTACAAAACATGCAAGGCATCTTGCCTCGCCAAATTTAAACGGGGACATTATTTTTGCGTTACTATAATTAGTTCCCATTTGTCTATGAATCAGCCTTTATGAGGCAATAGCACCTAAGCCCTATCAGATGAAACCCGAGGCGACATCATCTCTGTTTATTATTTTGAAAAGAAAGAGAGGGTGCCAAGTTTCCTGCAACACCCAAATCAAACACTGAAATTTGGAGGACAGAATGTCCTGTTGTCCCCGTTTGAAGATAGGAATATATTTTCATGTAATACATCAGCCCCAGGTTCAGCTGGCAACAGGAAGGAACTGAATTCCAGAGCTCAAAAATAGGACTTAAGTACTAAAGCACCTTTCATTGCTCCTATAGGATAACGTTTACATTTTAACCCCTTATGTCACAGCATTTTAAAGAAGTGCCCATGTTTGTGAACACGAAACACTTTCATCTGAAGAGATCTGCCTAAGTGACAAGGGTTTGGCAAACTCAAGTGTTGTTAGGTTATTTTCATATCCCTGATACACAGCTTTAATAATTAAGTTTCTCACAAGCCATGAAGAATTTCAACACCAAATATAAGGCAAGGAAGAGCAGGATTTCAATTTAGGCTTAAATAGCTCAGAGTGAAACTGTATCCTTTAAGGTGTCCTGAAATCAGGTATATAAGTACAGTAGAATCTTGTGGTCTCCAAAGGAAGTCTAGCCAGAGAGCAGGCGACACTAACTAAAGCAGTTAGAATCTGGAAGAGGTTTAAACTGGCAACCTCGGGGGTCCAGAGACCCCAAGGGAGGGTACAAGCTCAGAGCTGCAGCTCAGAGAGAACAGTTAACACTGGGCCAGGGCACCCCAGCTTATCTGTGTGTGGGTGCAGGAGCGGGAGGGCCGCTGTTCACTTGGCCCAGAGTTCTTTGCCTCCAGGTTTATTCTATCAAAGGCTTAATATTTCCCCTCAAGCCAAGGAGGCCTTGACAGGTGTGACTGGTGCACCTGCACCTTCTCTTACAGCAAAAACCATGGGTTCAGGTCCCAGTCTCAATATGTACTGGCCAGCTGCTCTACCGCAAACCCTTTTAACACATCAGAATCTCGCCTTTATCCTCAAATGCAGTCAGAACAAATAATAGGGGACAGGGAGTAATGCTTGCCTGTCTGACCTTGCCAGAATTCTATAAGAATAAAATAATTAATACTGATTTTTTGGTTTTTAAACTTCAGCAAACATTTATGTAACACTGTCTGCCGGGCATGAGGTATTGTGCAATTCTTACTTTTAACTCTCTAAGTACTATTATTATCTCTGTTTCATGGATAAGAAAACTAGGGTCCAGAGAGGCCCAGTAACTTTGTCAAGGTTACATAACTAGGAAGTGGGACTTGAACTTCGGCAGTCTGGCTCCAGAGTACGTACAGCTGTACAGTGTACCATGCAGCCCAGCATCAGCATCAGCATCAGAACTGCTACTGTCCTGAGCACCCTCGTGTTAATCCCAGTTCCACAAGGGAGGAGAATGAGGCTCAGAGGTCGTCACGAGCCCTGATAAGATCACAAAACAAGCACGTGGCGGAGGGCCAGGGTTTGAAGCCCAGGCCATGTGACTCCAGTCCCTGTACTCTGAACCACAAAGTTAATAAACTTCGATCCACAAATATTTACTCGGCACCTACTGTGCTCTCAATCACTACTTTTTAAAAGGTAAGGAGGTGGCGGTGTCCCCTCAGGAGCCGAAAGACTTTCCTCTCCCGCCCAGGCCAAGCCAGCCCCGCCCAGCGCCCAGGCCGCCTGGAGCCCTGCTCGCAGCAGGTGCCCGGGGTAACTGATGCCAACAGCATGATGGGGACAGAATATTTTAAATGTCAGGATACAGTTTCAGACGGGAATTAGACTGCTCAGTTTGAAGGGGGAAAAGTCCTACAGGGCAGAATGCCAACACAGTTTTTAAAACAACGTGAACAGGTGTGGTCTGTCTCAACAGGTGGCACATGCCAGGTACTTCGTTCATTCCTAGTGAACTTTCAACTCCTCAGGTAGGGTGACCAATCATCCCAGTTCTCCCTGGACTTCCCTGAGAGTCTCATGTCCCTGGAAACCACCAGAAGGAAGTATAGGTTTTATCCCCTGGCCCTTCCTCTCCTGCCCCTGGTTCCAGCGCAGTGCCTTGCAGAGGGGCTCAGTTGTCTTAGTTGGTTAGACGAATGGAAGAAGCGATACTTGATCATTTCCAAGTATTCACTTCCATTGTACGAGGGTTGCCAGGCAGCTGTCTCCACACTGCTGAAACTGACTATGTGAGAATCATTTTAATTAGCTCTTTTATTGTTCATATGCAAATGTACATTCCTAACGTGGGTTCTTTAAAAATCTTCTCCTAAATCGCCAGCTCCCCCTGGGATTTTTCTTAGGAAATCCTTGTCCATAGACGATAAGGATTTAAATTTCAATCCAGCCTGATCCTAATGCTCCTAAATCTGTGACAATGAAGTCAAGGTGCTTTTGTTTATAGGCATGACAAGACTAAAATGAAGAAATGAGAGGCACTCCCCGGTGCCAGGACAGAGCTGCTCCTTGACTTACTCATCCCGAAATAGGATGGGCAACTCTGAGAGAGGGCGCTCTCCCAATACCGGGTTTTTGCGGAAAAGTGGAACACCCGCTGCCTGTGTCCCCCTGGCGTACACAGTCCTCACAGTCATCACAAGCAAGACTGCCCAACCTCCCTCCTCTCCGTCCCCCAGATGTCCACCTTCCAGCTCAGGCAGCCCCTTCTCTCTGCTGGCCCATCCCTGGCCTGTTTCCTTCCTCTGGTTCTCTGACCCGGGCTGGGTGGCCTTGGTCTGGTGCCTCAGCTCAGGGAGAGGCCCAGATGCTGAGAATTCAACCCTGGCAGAGGTACTGTGGCCCAGCCCTGCCCTGCCCTGGGTGGGGGTTCTAAGATGGTCTCCTGGGGAGTTGAAGGGGGATAACAGTTATGGGCAGTGGGCAGGGCTGAATCTTGTCCTGAGTCACTATAACTCGGTCCTGCATGGTTCTGCCAGGAGCCCCGAGAGCCAGTCACAATGGAAAATCAGAGAACATGATGGTGAGAGTGAAGTTCTCATCTGGGCAAACAGGGAGTAGAGGTATCCGACGTTGTTGAAAACTCCTGTGGCCCCAAAAGGGTGGTGAGCACTGGAGCCAGAGAGCCCCCAAGTCCTTACACGGCTGCAGAGCTCCTGGCCTGGCCACAGGAGGAGGAAACCGTCAAAGCCGAACGAAGACCGGTAGAAGCTACCCGTCCGAAGCAAGTCCAAAAGGCTAATGTCCGGGATGAGTTAAAACATGGGCAGTTTGAATAACCCCTGGGATAAGGGGATTTTGGTGTTTGTTTTTAGAGCTATGATCAGAGCAAAAAGCAAAGCAGAGAAGAAAAAGGTCTGCTTGGGGCAGCCAGTGTCATGTGTGTCACAGCTGCAGAGACAGAGAAACGGCTCCTTGCTGTGCTGTTTCTGCCTCTTGCATCTGAGAGCATGTTCTTCACAGTGGAAGAGGCACTGGGAAGAGGTGACTGGAGCAGAGGCAGGTGTGGACCGGGAGAGCCACGGCTATAAGGCAAGTCAGGTTTTCAGGCTCAAATGCATCCACCCACAGAGAGCCAAGGTGCAAGTCAGTGTCCTCCAGAGAGTAATCCTCCAGAAAGGACCGGTGTCGAAAGACAAGGAAGGAAGGTTCTAGATGTATACACCCAGAAGCTTGGCATCAGTGTCCAGAAATTCTTGGCATCAGTGTCCAGTGTTTAGAAATTCTAGCCTGGAGTATTAAAAATCTACTGAATACCTAAGAAAAGAAAATGTGGTGATCACCAAGACCTGAATAAGTACCAATTCCTTTTAAAAAAATATTTGTATTAATTTTGAGAAAGAGAGAGGAAAAGAGAGGGAGAGAGAGAGAAACATTGATGTGAGAGCAAGACATCGAAGGGCTGACTTCTGCATGTCCCCACCAGGAATGGAGCTTGCAACCCAGGCGTGTGCCATGACCGGGACTGAACTGGCAACATCTCCGTGCACAGGACAACGCCAACCAACTGAGCCACACCAGCCAAGGTAACCAATTCCTTTTTAAAACTTAGATTTATTAGACCAATGGTTCAGATCATTGTAACTTCACTTGAACCAGGCTTTAACAAAGAGTCCCCATGATATTCTTGTGAATATGACGAAAGAAACATGAGCAATTAGGCGGATTTATATATAGATGACTGAACCATCAGACCACAGGCACGTGGATTTAGCCCTGTCCTGGTACATTCTGGTCAACAACCTGTGCCTAGTGGTGACACAAATGAGGGATACATATAATTTATAAGATGACAAAAGCTGAATTTTAAAAGTTCTTCACAGTCCCTGGCCGGCTTAGCTCAGCAAAGAGCGTTGGCCCGCAGACCAGAGTCTGGGGTTCGATTCTGGTCAAGGGCACGTACCTCGGTTGCAGTCGGTCCCTGGCCTTGGTCAAGGTTGTGCAGGAGGCGGTCGATCAATGTATCCCTCTCACACTGAAGTTTCTCTCTCCATCTTCCCCTCCCCACCCCACCCAGTCTGAAGAAAAATGGAAAAATATCCTCGGGTGAGGATTAAAAACAAAAAAAGTTCTTCATAGGATGTAAGATGTATAAAATCTAATTAAGATTAAAGGTAAATTGGGTACAAATGAAACCTACATATTTCTGGGGGAAGCTGAGGAGGGGCGGGACTCTGGCTGACCACATGGTCCACATAAACCAAGAGCTGGAAGTGATTACTGAAGAGCAGTCCAGCCCAGACAGTGTGGCTCAGTGGTTGGGTGTCGACCTAGCACCAAGAGGTCGCCAGTTCAATTTCCAGTCAGGGCACGTGCCCAGGTAGTGGGCCAAATCCCCAGTGGGGACATGCAGGAGGCGGCCAATCGATGTTCTCTCTCATCTATGTTTCTATCTCTCCTTTCCTCTCTCTCTCTAAAATCAATAAAGAAAAATAAATTAAAACATTGAAAAGAACAGTCAAGTCTTGGTTGTAGGAGGGTCCCTGTGATGATCCTCAGAGAACTTCCGGAGGGGACCCCGATGCAATCCTGGATGCTCTCATTCATGGCACCACCCAGAAAAATTACACACCTGGAGGAGAGCTTGGGGTTGAGCTAAAGAAAGGCCATCTCTTAGCCCAGCGGTGTGATGGCTGACACCTAAGAAACGCCTTCTCACTACCTGCTGTTTGTCTCAAGATCGTCACTCTCAAAACTAACCAGCAAAAATCTCACGTCCAGCAGAGATGGGTCAGGGAGCAGTGGGTGCCAGGAACACTTTAAATGTGCTGACGTCCTTCTCACCCAGTGACCTGTGAGTAACGAGCCAAGACCTCTGAATGGAAAACGCCTGGTTGGAATGCCTTCTTAGCTCATCAGTCAGACAAGCATCTTTGGAGATATTTTTTTCCAAGGAAGGGGATGTCCCTGAAGGAAATGAGTAGATACCAAGTAGAGAAACTCCTAAGACCAAAGACACTGGCCTTGTTCCAAGTCACAGGATTTCTGAGCTAAAAGGGGGCATTGGACATCATCTAGTTCTTAATTTTTCAAAAAAGGAGGGGAATATGGAAGTGCTAAGGGACGGCAGTGTTTCAGAGCTCCAGAGAGTAATGAAGATTCAGAACACCCAGGTCTCCACAGCACTTTTTCCAAAATGGGCATTTTCGCCAGGTACTGTTTGGTTAATTAACAGAGGAGCCCAAAGGTCTGACCCAGTCTCCCCACCCCCAGTGCTCAGCAAGTGCACCTTCCCGTCCTGGAACCGAGTGTGAGATGCTCTGGACCGAGGCGTGGGGAGAGAGTACAGATGATCCGTGGTGAACTGGAACCAACCTCACAAAACTGCGTCACCCATGAACAGGCAGTTAAGGGAACTGGCCACACCCGGCCCTGTCACACTGAGACTTTAACCCTAAACAGAATGCTCTGAACAACTTCAAATATTGTCCAGAGGCTCAAAGACTACTTTCAGAGAGAGAGAAAATACGCAAACGAGCATTTCTGGACATTCTGCCGCGTATCCCATCCTCCAAGGACGGGTCTGGAGACCTACAGATGACTTTGTTTCCTTTACTGACACGAATGGTTCAGACACATGTCCACTCTCTCCCCGAAGGCGTCCCTTTTCGGTGCCCTTGCTCCAAGAAGGAAAGCTCCGCCGTGCACCACCAGCCCCGAACACGCGCTAACCCGGGGAATGTGGAGCTGGCGGGAGTGACAGCCGCCAGAAGGGGACAGGCTGAGGCACAAAGCACCAAATGTCTGAACCACGAACGTGGAGTCGGAGATCCCTCTGTTTACTTGGAAACAGTTGCTGATGCTCACCCCAACCAGAGATAAACTGGGACCAACCGGAAAGGGAAGGGGAAGCAGTGAGGTAAGGGCTGTTGTAAACCTGGCACCGGGAGAGGAAGAGCTCCTCTTGTCAGGACACTGTTTTCCTCCCTGCCAGAAAAATGAGATAACAGACCACTTTGAACCGCGACAGAGGCCACAGCAGGGGCGAAGCGGAGGCCAGGGCTTGCCGTCTCCACACACTGAGAAGTCATCCACAGACACGCCTGGGGTCAGCTGTGGAAGAGTGGTAAGAACATGGCATTGGAATCAGAAGAGGTGCATCTGAGCCCTGGCTCTGCCTCCTGCAAGCTGTGTGACAGCAGGCCAGGCGCTCACCCTCTCTGAGTCTCAGATCTGTGTGAACTCCAAAAGGAGTTGGCCACGCCGATCCTTTCTCCTGTTCTAACATTCTGCGGTGCTACCAACATGCAGCAAAGCAGGCAGGCTCCCCTCGGCAGGCCCTGGCTGAACACCTCTGCGTGCCAAGTGCTCTGCTGGGTACTAACCAGCTCAGTCTTGCACTCAAGGGACCTCTGGTCAGCATACACCAACAGCCTGAAAACAGCTTCTAGAGTCCCAGGGAGACGTGTGGACGGGTTTAAGGGTCAGCTGACCCAGCAGAGTGAAGGGGAGGACCATCAGGGACAGCTTCCCAGGCGCGGTGACCAGGCTGGCACTTGGCGTAGGAGGTGATTAAGCCAAAGGAAGGGGCAAAAGGACTAATGTGTACAAAAGACAGAGGCACAGCCCAGCGGGCATGCACGGCGGGGCAGTTCTGAGATAAAGCTTCTTGTAAGCCATGCTAAGAGCTATTATTGCCCAGCACCCGCTGCCCCCGCCCTTTTCCCTTGTCCAGCTCAACATCTCCCTGCAGACACTTTCTCAGGGCTGGTGTACGCCAACACCAGGTCAACCACCCAGCCCGGCCCCGGCTTCTCCTCTCGGCCCTCCGGCCACACCTGCTGTACACAGAGGCTGCTTCCCAGGCGCTCAGCCTTCTTTCAGCTCCTGCTCGGCCCTACGGCCCAACCCGCCGCAGCTGTTCCAAATAGTTTCCATCTTCCTCAGAGCTGCAACCACATCCCAGCCACCCCACTCATGCTCAGGAGATGACCCTGCTCCTCCACTCCTGGGCATGACTGTCCAAGCACAGCTCCCATAGCAGCCCTCTGCCCACCCGTCCCAAGTTCCTTCCCAAACAGCCCAGGCCAAGCTGTGAGTAGCTCTGCTCACAGTACAGAAGAGAGTGAGAAACAGAAAACACAGGCATCACCCAGCGCAGGCTGCTGCCCAGGTGTCTGGCTGGGCGCTGGGCTAAGGTGCACCGGTGCACTCCGCATGCCAAAAGGCACTAGGCAATATCATTAGCAATTCAATAGCTGTTGGCTGAGCAAATGAGGAAACAAATCAGTGAATCGGATGTTGAAGAGGCCATGTAAAGAGATGGAAAACACGCAGTGTCTTCAGGTATGTGAACCAAGAATGCAGACTAGAATCCTGCCCAGAAGATCCTTCCTGTAACACAGTGGCAGGGCCTTCAGGAGCCCGGTCTCTGGGCTCTGCTTTGCTCCTCTCCGTGCGGCCCATTTAATGCCAACCCAAGCAGCACTAAATCGTTTTAGTGCCATTTATTTCTGAAATAAAATTTCTAAAACAAACACAATCTATTTAATATAAAATATAGACTCAGTAGGTTTAATATATATTGCATACATATTATACCGTGTGTATATTTATTTTTCCAGTCTCTAAGTGCCGATATAGGCTCTCAGCCAATGAAAAGCAGCCCACTGCACCTGGGCCAGCTGCTGACGCAGCCCCGCTGCAAAACACCCGTAGCAGCCCCCAGGGCACCACCCTGCGCTGGGCATCTTCTACAACATGTACTGTTTACTTTGCTAAAGCCTTCGCCTGCCATTTGTTTTTTGTTCTGGTCAACAATTTTGACTCATAATAGTCATGAGATGGTACGCAACTGGTGTCAGATCTACCAAAGATAAATAAAGGAGAAATAGGGAGATCACTTCATAAATTATATAAATGTCTAACCGCTATGCTTGCCGTACACCTGAAACTAATATAATATTGACTGTCGATTGTAATTGGAAGATTTAAAAAAAAGATAACTGTTAATAAAATAGGTCAAAACAAGGATTTAAAAAAAAAATAAAATAAAGAAGAAATGTCACCCAGAATTAGGAAATTCAAGTGTTAGGGTAGTCAACCAGTGAACATGGGTCAGTTTATAAAACTGGGAACAGTCTTCGGAAATAGTCTCTAGAATGAATGCCAGGCACATAAAACCCTCTGCCTAGTTCATCTCTGTACCGTCTACTAAACAGAGCAACAGAGTTCGTCTCTCCTAGTGCTGTAAGCACAAAACTCGTTATACTTAGTTCTTCTTTTGTGTTTTCTACAGGTAACCACGAGGAACAAGTGATGACATTAGGAACCCCTCTCCAAGGGGGCTGCTCTTCCAACCCCATAGACACGGTGACGCAGCCAGTACTCTGGTTTCCCGGAACACAGGCCCAGCACTGAGTGCCGCGTGGGGCAGAACCCAGAATTCCAGCCTGTTCAAGTTTGAGGGAAACCCAAACATAACCTCATTTTTTTAATCCTCACCTGAGGATATTTTCCACTGATTTTCAGACAGAGGGGGATGGAGGAGAAGGAGGAGGGAGAGAGGGATAGAGAGAGAGAAAGAAACATCTCTGTGAGAGAGACACACCAACGGGCTGCCTCCTGCACAACCCTGACCAGGGCCGGGGATCGAGGTACATGCCCTTGACCAGAATTGAACCCATGACTGGTTCTTGGGCCAACGTTCTAACCACTGAGCCAAACCGAGCCATAATCTCATTTTATATAAGAACCAAACTACCGCAGGTTGTCCTGGAGTAAGTGGCAAGTCAGGGCCGGGCAGGTGGCCAGAGTGAAAATTCCAGCCTCCAGCGCCTGCCCAGCAGCCCGACAGTCCATCATGAGCTCTCACCCAAAACCACGAAGCCAAAAATGAAAAAGGAACAAGGTGCTGCCTCCATCCTGGCTAGCATTTAGTTTCCAGAAGTTTACAATAATGATTTTAGGAGGGAAAAGGCATTATTAGAAGAAACAGAAACTGCTGATCACAATAGCTCATAAAATGGGCTTCCATTCACATGATTGTTAAAGTGTTAGTTTGGTTTGTTGACTTTGTCTTGTTTATGTGAAGTTCTTTCCTGTAATCTACTGGCTACTTTGGAAGGCACTGGGTTCCAAAAAAACTAACGACTCTCCTTCCCTAAAATGGTGACTTCCATTGTCCAATTTTATATTTTTGTCTGGTTACTTTAAAAAGGGGCGGGGGGCTACGAAATGGTCAGCTCCTTCGAGTTCAGTAGTTCAGTTCTATTCGAAAGAAAAAAAAAAACAAAATCCTGGAAATATTTAAAAGCAAATGTAATTAGTAGATTTGTATAAATGTTCCCAACATGGTAATTTTATGAGTAAACCACATTATACAGAATACATGATATGTTTCAAAACTAATATAATGATTTGATATTTTGAAAGAATACAAAAAATTATATTATTGCTTTCTTTCCTTCCCCTCTTATTTAAAAATGCACAAATCTCTTTCAGGAAGGAAACAATGGTTTCACAACTCTACTGCTCCAACTACTTTTCTCCCTAATATTTTAACTTTAATTCCTATTATTTAAAAAAAAAAAAAAAAAAGGATACCAAAATGATGTTTGCTGAAACTCAAGATGCCTTGAGTTTTTAAGATAAGATTTTAAACTGAAACTGTTAAGTCAGGGGTTATAAAACCAAAAGCCTGAGAAGGTCAAACAGGTAAGGGTGGTGTGGGGACTGCAGCAGACTGGGGGTCACGAGCAGAGACACCTGCTGTTCCACTCCAGCCCACGCTGTTCCAGGCAAGAATACAGCCCCATACTGCTAGACAGTCTCACTGTCAAGTGTAGCTAGAAATCAAGCTCTGTGAAATGTCCTGACCTTTACAATACTGGTCACTTCAAACACTTTCAAAACACTGGCGTTCTGTGGGCAGCTAGTTTGTAATCTGCCACAAAGGACAGATTGCTACAAATGTGATTACCTCAGGGAACAAATGCAACATCTAGAAACACAAATTTTGTTGGAAAATGAAGGCTGATCTCTATATACTTTTTTAAAAAGGGAGGGCGGCAGGAGCAGGGAAGAGGATGTCAATGGGGGGAAAAAAGGAAGGACATCTGTAATATTTTCAACAGCAAAGATAAACTAAAAAACAAAACAAAACAAAAAACAATCTATATTCCCCTATAATAACCTTTCTCTTGGCCAGAGGAGGAGGGAAGGGGGAATGAATGAATTGGAGGAAAAAAATGCAAGCTGTTAGAAAGCAAAAAGGGTACAGGTGCCTCACCTTCATTTTTAAAAAATAAAAACAATAGGAATTCATGTAAGAGTATTTCCAACTTCCGAGTCCATGTTGGGACAATTCTGAAGGCTGAAAATTTCACTGAAGCTAGGCTGCTTTGAACAAAGCTATCTTCCCTAAACTTTCTCTGTCCAGTAGAAATGCCATCCAAGACCTATCCGAACGCAACCACCGTTATCATGGTGTGCTAATGGTTTGTGTGGCTAAGTCAGAGGCTTGGTAACTGACTGGGGAGTGTTACCTCCTGAAAATGTAACACTATTATATATGCAAATTGTGTATGTGCACATGTGCCTCAGAGGGATTCTTTTCCCTTTTTTTCCCCCCCTTTATTGATTTTAAAGAGAGAGGAAGGGAGAGGGAGAGAGAGGAAGGGAGAGGGAGAGAGAGATAGAAACATCGATGAGAGAGAACATCGATTGGCTGCCTCCTGCATGCCCCACACTGGGGATCGGGCCCACAACCTGGCCATGTGCCCTGACTGGGAATCGAACTGGCAACCTCTTGGTGCATGGGTCGGTGCTCAGCCAGTGAGCCACACCGGCTGGGTGCTTAGAGGAATTCTTGACCCCTCCTGCCCAAAAACTTAAGAACCGATGAATCAATACTTATCTGATTATAATAATGAACGTTTAATTGTGTGAGTTCAAGCAAATAATGCAGTTAGTTTTTCAAACATACCTCTTCAGGAACCATTTTTTTAAACTTTAATCACTGCCGTAATCAGCGACCAGAGAAGATCTCTGAGTGAGGAAAACAGTGAGTCATCTCTGTGTTGAGAAGGAGACTACAGGATGAGGGCATTGCTGTGAAGCCGGTATCACATGGTGCCTTGTCTAAATTTGTCAGTGGGGCAATCAGAGTGATTTCATCCTGTGACATTCAGTAATCACTGGAGATGAGGATGATCTCCTTGTTTCAGTGACAACCCCAAGTACAATCTAATGTTTACCTCCCCAAACCAGCGGAAAAAAGGGGAAGACAAAAGATGTATTTCACTCTCTCTTTGTAGTCACTAGATGGAAGAGGAGAAAATATCAGGGCTTTACATATGGCCAATAAATGTGATACAACTTTCCCGTTTGTTGAAAAAATACAAAATCAAATGTAGATCTCTTGGAGAAGTACCAAAATCTAAGACATGTCACTGCTACATGAAATGGGTATCATGTCTTTGTCGGACACAATAACAAACCAATATGGTCGCCCAGGGAGATCCTTTCAGACAATGACCCCTGTGGAAGCTGCCCCAACAGCACACACGCCACACAGCAGTGGGGTGGTCGGCAGCATGGGTCCCAGACACTGAACCCTAGCCTGCACTTTCAGGAAGGTGACAACTTAATCAAATCTTGAGCGTTTTCCTATGGTAGTGGACATTCTTAATTAAATTTGACTGGACTCTGGGGTTAGAAACTATTAAAAAAAAAAACAGATTCCTAACACAATAAGCCTTTGCTCTGAGGGCGGCAGAGAGCTGCGCAGTTGGAATGGCCAGTCTGTGGCTCGGCTCATAGCTGTTACAGTTCATTTCTAATCCCTATTTGTCTAAAGTAGCTGAAGAAAATATTGGCTAGAAACAGCCTTAAATCCTTTTTGAAAGTAGGGAAGAGAGGAAGAAACTGGCCTGACATATCCCTAACGTGCAAACATTTGAAATTCATCTTTTAAGAGGCCTAGTCCCGTCCAGCAGTGTGGCTCATTGGTTGAGCATCGACCTATGCACCAAGTGGTCACCGGTTTGATTCCTGGTCAGGGCACATGCCCAGGTTATGGGCCCGATCCCCAGTGGGAGGCATGCAGGAGGCAGACAACTGATGTTCTCTCTCATCAATGTTTCTATCTCTCTCTCTTCCTCCCTTCCTCTCTCTCTAAAATCAATTTTAAAAAAAGAAGAAGCAGCCCTGGCCGATTTGGCTCAGCGGTTAGAGTGTCGGCCTGTTGTCCAGAGAGACCCGGGTTCGGTTCCTGCTAAGGGCGCATGCCTCGGTTGCAGTTAGTCCCTGGCCCTGGTTGGTCGTGCGGGTGGCAGCCACTCGATGTGTCCCTTTCATGTCGATGTTTCTCTCTCTCTCTCTCTCTCTGTTCCTCTCTCTCCCTCCCACTCTATCTGAACAAAAAATGGAAAAATGTCCTCGGGTGAGGATAAAAAAAATAAATAAATAAAAATAAATAAATAAAAGCCCTGGCCGGTTTGGCTCAGCGGTTAGAGCGTCCGCCTGCGGTCCAGAGAGACCCGGGTTCGGTTCCCGCTAAGGGCATGTACTTCGGTCGCAGTTTGTCCACGGCCCTGGTTGGTCGTGCGGGTGGCAGCCACTCGATGTGTCCCTTTCACGTCGATGTTTCTCTCTCTCTCTCTCTTCCTCTCTCTCCCTCCAGAAGAAGAAAGAAGGAAGAAGGAAGAAGGAAGAAGAAAGAAGGAAGAAGGAAGAAGGAAGAAGGAAGAAGAAAGAAGAAAGAAGAAAGAAGAAAGAAGCAGCAGCAGCAGCAGCAGCAGCAGCCTAGTCCAGTTGCTTATGAACATGGAGCCTGGAATTCATGAAGGCAGTGAACAGTGAGCCGGCAAAGACCTCAGGCAGAATACACCTTGAGCCCTGGCCTGTTCGGCTCAGCGGTTAGAGTGCTGGCCCATGCAGCAAAGGGTCTTGGGTTCGATTCCCAGTCAAGGACATATGCCTGGGTTGCAGGTCCCATCCCCTGGTCAGGGCGTGTGCGGAAGGCTGATGGATGTGTCTCTCTCACATAGATGTTTCTTTCTCTTTCTCCCTCTTCCCCCCACCTCCTTCCCTTCCTCTCTCTCTAGAATTCAGTGGAAGTAAATATCCTCGGGTGAGGATTTAAAAAAAAAAAGCTAAAACATAAACATGATACAAAACAATCAGAAGGACAAATGGGTATACAGGGAAGAGTAAGTCTCCCTGTCATACCACTGCCCTCCCCACAAGACCCCTCACCCCCAGCACCTCACCCTGAGATGGTCTACATGCACACACGCACCGAAGCACTGCTCTGCCTTTTAAAAAAGTTATTATTGATTGATTTCAGAGAGAGAGGAAGGGGGAGGGAGGGAGAAACATTAACTTGTTGTTCCACTTATTTACGCATTCATTGGTTGCTTCTTGTATATGCTCTGACCAGGGATAGTACCTGCAACCTTGGCATCTTGGGATGACACTCTAACCAACTGTGTTACACAGCCAGGGCAGCACTGTTCTGCTTTTATCTCGAGGAAGGCACCATCATTTTTTAAATGTCCCACCACTCTAAGTCTCTAGGGGCACAAGAAAGTACCATCCTTTTATTCCTAGACTCACTTACTGAAGAGGTAAACAGGGAGAAGAAATCCTCCCAATACGATTGCCGGTAAGTTTCATTTCTTTTTTATCTTATGTAGGTTCCGCTCCGGAAACCGAAGACACATGAAAAGCAGGGTTGATGTCAATCATCATAAATACCATTTCACTGAAATCTTCACTTTGCCATAAACTCTGGCTATAGATACAGAATGCTATACAATCAATGCTCACGTTTCAGAGATCAGATACTAAAGAAGTCCCATTGAGAATATTTTCACTGAAATACAAGGGTCTTGAAATGCACATAAAAGCAAGTCAGAACTGGCCGCCCACTTCCCGAGCGATTCGCCAGAACACAGTGTAATGCTGCGTCACCTGTCCTCAGTCCGCACTGGTTCCCCATCCTCCTGTCATTCCCACACAAGTCCCGAAAAGACCAGGCCTGGGGGGAAAGTGAATGTTTTCAAAGGAAATCTTGAGGATATTCAAAAAAGCCTGGAGAGAGGGCTAAACTGGGTGCCTCACCAGGACAGTCAGAGAGAGATGGGGTCTCAAGGTAAGAGACAGAAGGCTGGCAGGCCTTGAGCTGGTAACTGTGGAAGGGGACCACAGTGTCCGTTGGGGCTGGCGATAACAAGACTAAAGAAACTCACCGGGTAACCTAAAATGGAAAAACTAAGGAGCCCAGTGAGTATATGTAGGAAGCTCTCGGTAGGGCAGTTTGTCTGGAAAATGGACAAAACTAGTATATAACGGCTGAGCTTTAGGCCAGAAGCCCACAGATGGATGAAAATGTGTGGGGTTCAGAGCAGATTTTCTCCTATTGGTCAATGGCAGTAGAGGGGTGTGGGGGTACTGGAAACACATGCATCTATTACAAGCATCCGAGTATATTTTTTGCTTCTTATCTTGTGGAATTTATTCTTGCAATTTCAAAGACATCCTAAATACTTCCTAAACCGAGGTACGGCAAATCATGGTGCCTGTTTGACCATCTTCATAAAATTTTATCACATCTAACTCTCACTGCAAAGGGACTGATTTTTCAGGCATCTTTTTCACTTAGTGAACTTTTATTTAATGAACTTTTGGATGATATGATTATAGGATGAAAAACATCTGAAACACTAGCAGCAAATTAAACCTAATAGTCATCAAATAGCTTGTAAAGTCCCAGTGCATATGAAGAACAGTACAGTTTACAAGCTATTGGCAAAAGAAGCTGGCTCCTTCTGCTTGCCAGCCAAAGGCACGGCCACATGCCAGCTGCATAAATGTAGTTTGTAATTCACTTAGCTGACCAGATTTAAAATTATGCAATTCTAAAGCTAATATTCTTTCACTTTATGTATTTCTGAAGTGTAACTGACATTCAACATTGTATTAGTTTCAGGTGTACAACATAATGATCTGATATTTACAAACACTGTGAAATAATCACCACCATCAGTCTAGTTAACATCCGTCACCATACAGTTACAGAATCCTTTTTCTTGTGGTAAGAACTTTTAAGATCTACTCTCTTAGAGATGTTCAACTATCCAATATAATATTATGAACTATAGGCACCATGCTGTATATTACTTCCTCAGGCTTTATTTATTTTATGATTGGAAGATTGTGCATTTTGACTCACTTTACCCATTTTGCCCACTCCCCACCCCCCGCCTCTGGCAACTACCAACCTATTCTCTGTATGTATGAGCTGAAACTAATTTTCTTGTTTGGGGAGGTCACAGTACTGCCATTATTTTTATATAAGGAGAGGCTCTGTTCCTACTCTTATATCACATTATCTTATTTAAATACTTTATATTTATATCACAGGAAATCGTATCACATTCATTAGCATGTGTCTTCATTTATTTTTTAGTAGGGATTTCACATAGAAAACCATGCTTTGCCTTCCTTCTTTTCTGTCCAAATCCTAACTATCTATGCCACTTTTCTCTCCGACGCCCTCATCCAGTCTCATCACTTTAAATACCATCTACACTTGGATGACTCCCAAAGGCACCATTTTCCAGCCCTACGCAACTCTGCATCTCTCCAAGAGTATCAGGTGGGTATCTCAAATGTAACAGATCACAAACAAAACTCTTAGGGTCCCCCCAAACCTCCCTCTTCATTCCCCATCTCAGTAAACAGCAACCCCAAACACCAATTCTTCTTGCTCACACCCACACCAACCTAGCAGGCTCTCCCTTTGCTGTATCCTGACCTTCACCACTTCACATCATTCTGTAACCACCACACTAACTAAGCCATGCCTGGACCACGAGAAAGGCCTCTTGGAAGCTATACTGATTCTATTCTTACCCCCAAAGTCTGTTCTCCACTCAGGACCGAGAAAAATCACTTGAAAGCATAAAGAGGATCACATCACTATATTCCTCAAACCTCTCCAGTGGTATCCAATTATGTTTAGAGTAGAATCCAGCTCTTTATCATGCCTACAAGATCTGGCTCCCACCTACCACTGATCTCATTTCATATCGCTCTCCCTCCCCATAACCACCCCAGCTCAAGGCCAGCCAAACTGGCTGCCTTCCTAGCCCTCCATCATGCCAAGCTCCGCCATCATCAAAGGCCCTTCTTTTAGCTCGTTGTTCCCTCTGCCTAACCACTTCTCCCCAGATTCCTTCGCTCCATTCAGATCTCTGCACAGAATCTCCCCCTCGTTCTCCCTGCCCCCACCCCACAGGAGCCTTTCCAGATCACTCTCTGTAGAGCCCCATCCAGTCCCTCGCTTTGTTTTCATTTTTACACCACTTACGACTACCTGAAATTATGTTATCTATTTAGTTATTTACTTCATTCACAAAACAGTATGTAGTGAGCACCCATCATGAGCAAGGTGCTCGGTCACCCCCACCAGATCTAAGCTCCGGGGAAACATGGACACATCTGTCTGGTGACCACTGAACCTCTAGTGCCCAGAGGACTGCCTTGGCACATAGTGGGCATCAGTACACATTTGCTGAATGGGTCAAGCGTGCCACCCGCTGAGGCCATCTCCTTCCCTGGGGACTCCCACCACAGAGCTCTTCCTGTCTACCAGATAGGACTCCAGTTATGGGACACAGAATGTCCACCACGTCCCTTCAGACATAGTCATCTGGACAATCAGCGTTTCAAGCCTGAGACGGGTCCCTAGCCCTGGGCCTGTCTGTCTTGACTGACTGCCCTTCCCTCCCGCTCCAGCGCCCAGCACCCTGCGAGTTCCCCACACGGCCGCGCCACTGGGATTTGTCCCGTAGGGACACGGGAGCACCTGGTCCACGTGGTGGGAGCTGACCAGGCAGTCTGTGTCAAACAAGCCATCTTTTCTCAAAAGAGAGTGTCTGAAATCCAGGTGCACGGGTCAGACCGCCTCCCTGGCTCATGGTGGTCCTGCCCCCAGGGCCCACGAGACCTTCAGCGTCAGCCGGCTGGCAGGCCTCGGCGCGTTCTCAGCTCGCTTCTGGAAACACGACTGTTAAGGACATATCTTTGCCTCTTTCAACTGCCACGGAGGTAAAATGTTTACCTGTCGTGATGAGTAAATACGTTTCTTTCCAAAATGGAAGATCATTTGTTAACTGTGAAATTATCCGATCACAAATAAAAATAAAGGTAACTATGAAATGTAATTAAGTCATCTTTCAAAAAAACCCCAGCAGCTGTAGTGGTAGAAAGAAAAAAAGAAAAAGAAAATGCAAATCTTTTCAAGGTCTAGAGGTCTCAGCAAATAGGTATTTAAAATTCTCATTTTCATTACGCATTCACATTTTATTTGTTAGCTTAGAATTGCCCTGCCAAATAGGGTTGCCGTATATTCGCCAAGCACTGTTACCTTTGAAGCATTCTCACGTAAGCAATCTCTTTTAGCAGGGCAGGATGCATTTCTGTCTGGGGCCCAGAGAAGTCCAACAATTCACCTAACACCCCATAGTAAAAGTGGCAGAACCTAGTAGGTACCAGAACCCAGATATGCCGAGGTCCAGCCCGGTGTCCCTCCTCTCCTTCTATAATAGAAAAGTCAGAGTGGTTCCCTGAAAATCACATCCTACTATCAACTGAAAATATTTCCCTTAACTGCAAAAGGAAAAAACAAAACAAAACACATATATTCACCAGTGGTTGAAGGTGATGGAAAGATGCATTGGTCCTGGAGCTCTGGACAGAGAGGGAGTTTCACAAACTCTTCCAACAAACGCCAGTTCCTACAATGAAAACATACAGAACATCTGGTTTGAATCAGGCACCTGCGGCCTCTCTCCACGGAGGCCATCCAAACACCCACTGCAAGGCACCCTGTTTGGACTTAAAGCGCCCCCCCACCCCCACCCTTCCAGCCCACTCCCTTCCCACTCTGACTTCCCAGGTAGAACAAGCATCTTCAGTTCACCAGCTGAAATGGTCCCACTTAGAATCACTGGATCTTGGGCAGAAAGAAGCATTAGAGATCATGTACAATGGGGATCATGAAGTAAAAGCCCAGTTAGTCACATCTAGCCTGCAGAGGTATTACACTGAGCTACAGGATATGTTTAGAAAACGTAAGCCAAACTGAAAAAACAGATGTCATAAAACCCAGATTTCTGGAACCAAAACCTCTGGCTTCTCTTAAAAAAACAACAGAGAATCTGTCAAAATGGCCCATATTCAGGTCTGAACGTGATCAGCTGCTTCTAAGCAGTAGCTGCCCTTCCTAGGCAAGCTTGGTGACCCAATACGCCACAGTCCCCACCACTCCCTACTGTCTCAACACAGAGAAGAAGTGTAATTACCACTGCCCTTGCATTATTGTTTTTCTTGGGGTACAGAAATATTTCCCTCTACCTATGATTTTAACAAAAATGGGGAAACAGAAGAAAAGGGGGTTGTGAGTTTCAAAGAAAAAAAATGGTAAAGCACATACAGAACTTTGGTAACCTCGCTCCTGTGGACATTTGCAATCCCTGAACAAGTACAGCACTCCCCATTTATTTATTGATTGACTGATTGATAGATTGATTGTTAATCCTCACCCGGGGATGTTTTTCCATTGATTTTTAGATAGACTGGAAGGGAAAGAGAAACATCAATGTGAGAGAGACACATTGACTGACTGCCTCCCGCACGACCCTGACCAGGGCCAGGGATGGAACCTGCAACTCAGGGAGGTGCCCTTGACCGGGAAGTGAATCCGCATCCTCTGGTCCACAGGCCAACACTCTCACTGCAGAGCGAAACCGGCCAAGGCAACGCTCCCATTCTATGGAAGTGGAAGCAGAAAACTGACTTGCCCACGTCCACAGTTAGGGGCAGAGCTAATTCTAGAATCTAGTCTCTTGACTGCCAATCCACGAGCTTTCACTATGCCCCACTGTGTACTAGTCTTACAGCACAAAGCAAAAAATAAATATTACACATACATATACGAGAGAGGCAGAGATCTGCGATGTCTCAAAAATAATACTAAAAGGAAATACAGTTGAAGTATCCAACCCACTTTATACTAAAATCCCCACCATACCTTCATTTGTCAACAAATATAAGAGTAAATTATATCAGGTTCCCTAACGGTTTGTTTCCCAATGTGACATTTTTCAATAATTCTGCTCTTTAAATACAAAAAAAAGTCTCAAAAATAAAATGCATCTACTACTTCAAAAATGTTCAGTTAATGTCCCAAACTGTCTCACATATAATCTTTATCTAGAAAAATTTCCCTTTACAAGGCTATAAATAAGCATATGTGCAAGGTGCTAGCATCGTAATAAATGAACAATGTTCAACTGTAAGACCTTGGTGGGAGTTATTTATACCAGCCCCTGAAAGAATGTATTGATTCATTCACTCAGCGGACATCGCTGAACCTTACTGCGCCAGGCAGTGAGCGAGGTGACTGAGACAGAGACGAGCAAGCCCCAGTCCTTGCCCTCATTGCTCTGTCCGGGTAGAAGACAGGTGCAGGCTCTCAGGGAGAATTTGAAAACAAGGGGTAAATGTGAAGATCTGGGCAGTGTGGGTTGTGGGAGCTCTGGGCAGCGGCCCCTGGTGCAGCTGGTGAACAGACGCTGCCCCCCGCGGAGAGGCCTGGGCAAGCCCTGCAGCGGGCATGGGAGTGGGCCGGCTGGCAGCAGGCTGAGGGCTGGGACCCCGCGGGCACAGCAAGGACTGCCAACAGCCCCTCCCGGGAGGCCGAGTCCAGGTCTCCATCACCTCGGGGGGCTTTAACCCCTGCCTTATGCCAAGTGTCCCAACACCTGCTGAGACTCGATGCGCAGCCCAGCACGTGCCTTCTTGGAAGTTTATCTCGCCAGGTGCCCTCACCCAGAGGGCCACCTGCTCCCTGGTAATGTCCACTTATGACTCCCTCCAGGTAACCAGTGCTGTCCAGTGTCTGCAGGGCTGAAGAAACAAGGTCTCTGAGAAGACAATCAACAGATTTTCTCCTGTGCCAGTCACAAGACGGTCCTGTCTCCACCTCAGGGCCTGGCTCTCCAGGGCCAGGATCTACTATGAAGTCAAAGCCTCAAGCCGGAGATTTTGTGAGAAAATGGCCCAGTACCTCTGCCCATCAAATCCCCAGGAGGAGTTCTCCTGATCTGGGCTGAGGCAAAGCTTGGGGGTGGGGTGGGGGGTGGAGACAGCGTACCCCAAGACAAGCTTTAGGAAAGGGGCGTAAAGAAGGGTGAAGACCAAATCTATGGCCGTGGTCAGGGCTCAGACCTCAGGGCCAGGCCAAGGAAACGAGAACAGCTTCCCCGCTCTCTGGGCGGTCTGCTCATTCTAAAAGAACTTTCTGGGCCCCAGACCCATCAAAGCAGAATCTTGGATTTGGAGGCCCGAGAATTACTCAGGTGATTCTGATGCCCCACTCCGGTACCCATTTGGAAAAGGATATCTTTCACCCAGGGGTCTCAGGGGCTCCCAAACAAGCTCCTGAAGCTCATTTTTCAGCAGCTTTGAGGCAGGATTCAAGGATCCAGGCTGCGTGGGAGTTAAATATTCTTAGTACATGTACTCACTCCCTACATCACATTATGACAACTATCACTTAACTCCTTTTTATTTTAAGTAAATAAAAATACATAAATGCCAGCAGCCAGGATAGAAACTAGGAAAGTGAAGGCAGCCCCCTCCTTGCTCCAGTCCCTTATACCATGACCCAAAGCCAGTGCCTCCAGACACGCCGCTCGGGTTGTGGCGTCTCAGCGCAGACATGAGCCCTCGCTCACCTGTGTGGACTCGTGCTGGCAGGACAGAGGGTCTGGGAGCATCCAGTCATCACAGTGGCCTTCGAGGAATAGCTCCAAGCTACACAGCCCTCCGAGCAGGTCCTTACTGCCCGAGAGCAGGACACTGCAGACCAGTGCAGAGCCCGGAAGCCCTCCGCGCCACCTGAGCACTGCTCTTCCCACATGTCCCCTCCGCGGCCAAGTAACAACCTGAGCAATCTCAAGCCAAGAATGGCAAAGTAAACGCTGTGTACTACGACGATGACAGAGCGAAGTAAGCTGGTTCCTCAAATGGACCAGCCTAGAGAAACTCATGGCTGACAAAGGTCCAACAGCAACGCACAGTGTCCTTCACTAGGACAAGAGTCCCCTTCAACTTGAGGATTCTTCACGTGAGTCATAACGCAAATTTGGAAGAGCATGGGTGGGAAGGAGGTCTAGGAAAAGCTCAAGATGCGAACTGGCCTCTTCTGGTGGTCCTCAGTTTTTAGGAGATCCATTATTCCCTACAGTACCACCATATCCTCACCTGAAACAAGACCTTTCTCTGACCCAGCCCTCCAGAAGAAATCACAGGAGTCGCTCCAGGCCCCTGCGTCCTTCAGCTGTATCGTCATCTCTACCCTCGCCAAAGAATCAAGAGCAATACAGGATGCTAGGAAAGTCACCCGGGGCACCTCCATTCCTCCCAAACACCAGTCCAGACCAGCCAACCAGCTCTGAACCAATGGGAGCCTCTCTGGTTACATATTCTCACAGCACCACGCATGTCTCCATCACGGCACGAAGCACTTACTCACGCTTGCCTTTTTGTCGTTTTAAGGGGTCTTTTGTTTGTTTGACTGGCTTCACTGGATCCCAATACACTGCCTTCAACCCTCCTGGTTGTTTCAAGAATATATCTCAAGTTTCATGTCTCTCAGCCCAAAGATGATCAAGCCAACCCATTTCCCAACTACTTTGTCTGGCCACTGGCCTCTGAACTCTAAGCGGCCACTAATTAGTCCACTAGTTTAGTGGACCTTAGAAGGACCCTGCTTAGGAAGCTAGTCTAGAATTGGAGAAAATTAACAACTGACCTTGAGAGGCTGACCAACTCAGGAAGGAAATAAATCAGAAAGAGTTATCTTTTTATTTCTTTTGTGCAGTGTTTTTTTCTTAAATCACACTACATTTATTATTTTTTAAGATAACTTTCTAATACAAGCAAAACAAACTATTTTTTTGACCTTGAAGAGCACGCCCCTATTTCCTAGAGCCAATCCCCCTGGAGCCATGCCCAGGGCCACATCCTTAGGGCGTGAACACCACCGAAGCTTCCAAGATGCTCAATGCCAAGGTGGCTCGAGCATCTCTCAACCCTGGTCCCATCGTCCAGCTGTCCTCCCTGCACACCCCTTGGCGGAGGAAAGTGGG
The DNA here is from genome assembly GCF_014108415.1 of Molossus molossus. NCBI lineage: Eukaryota > Metazoa > Chordata > Mammalia > Chiroptera > Molossidae > Molossus > Molossus molossus. The sequence continues at coordinate 27,869,079 of NW_023425352.1, read as the reverse complement.
TTTGGAGGAGCTCTTTAAAGTTCTCCCACCCACTCCGCAGATTCAGTAGGAGGGACAATGAATGTTTCCAAGTCCTCTAAATGACACAAACGCTCATAAAGTAGAATAAAATTAGTTTAAAAAATAGGAAAAGGATTTTCAGCTCCCCATTAAAAAAAAAAGCTCGCCTACTTTAAATGATTCACGGTGTCTTCATACTTTCTTCCTCCCCAAGCTGGTGGTTCCCTCCCTCCTCCCCTGAGCACCCCTCGCAGATGGCCAGCGGTTCCTTCGCCTCAAGGGCCTTGGCATTTGCTAGGCTTTCTGCCAGCAAAGCCCAACATTAAATTTTTCAAAACTTATTTTTTTTTTAAAAACCAAAGATGTTACCTTTTAAATATTCTGGATTTGTGGCTTCTCCTTAAAAATACCGAGCTTTGGCAACATCAGGCCTCAAGGACAGCATCTGGTGGAGCTGGGCAGCTCTTCCCCTAGATGGGCAAGGCTCTCAGGCTCCTCTCCCCCAACGCCAAGGTCAAGGGTCACATGCCATTATCATGGTGCCCGCCCTGCTTTGTCCTCAGGAAGAGAAATGTTTTCGATCAACAGCAGGGAAATGAAAGACCAAGAGGGTCCTGTGTGTCCAAAGGAAGGGGAGACAGCCACACATTCCTGGGGGTTTGATTTGTGACCTCCCGCCCTTCATTGCGTGTTACCTGCCTGACCTCTGAGGCTTGGACCCCTGGACTATAACTCTTTAGGAACAAGTTTCTTACTCTAAGTTAGCAAACACGCTTTAAAACAAAAACACTGGAAAAGAAAACAGCTGCAGTACACAGTATCCCATTCCCCCGTGAACATTTTGGTTCTTTGGTCTCACCTTTCCTGAGAATGTGGGATCCTGCTTGCAGCCACCAAAAGGAAGGTCCCACCCCTTATGCATGACCACATCCAGGTAAATAAACAGGACTTCTTTTTTCCATTGAAACTGTTGCTCTAGATGTAGGAGAGAGAAAAGGCCCCCAGGGTGCGCATTCCCCCACCTTTCCCATCACACCCCACCTCCACCCCCACAGAACGTGCTTGGAATGCAAGTGCCCAGAAAAGGGGGCGGGCAAAGGCAGAGAACCCAGGGAACTTGCCCAGCCAGTGTTTTTAGTGCAGTTGTTTCCAATCAGGCTACACAGAAGAATCACCTGGGCTCCAGACTGATGGAGAAATTTTAATAGCCTCCTCCTCAGGTGACACCCTGCATACTGCCCAGCACTGACCTATTCATCCCATGGCATTTGGGAACAATTCATTTAAAAAATGGTGACCCCTAGCACCCTTGGCAGCCAGGCAGGACGTGCCTCTCCAGTCAGATACCGCAGCTGTACTGTCCTGCAAGTCGCCACGAGCCACATGTGGCCGCCGAGTCCTTGAAATGTGGCCAGGGTGACTCCCGACGTACTGTGATGATAACACACACTGGCGTGAAAAAAAAAAGAATGTGAAGTTTCTCAATGATAGTTCCTATTACTGATTATACACTGAAATGATATTTTGGATATACTGGGTTAAAGAAAATAGGTACTTAAAGTTCATTTCACTTGTTTCCTTTTACTTTTTATTTATTTATTTATTTATTTAATCCTCATCTGAGGACATTTTTCCTTTTTTGTTGTTGTTGTTCAGATACAGTGGGAGGGAGAGAGAGAAACATCGACGTGAAACGGACACATCAAGTGGCTGCCACCCGCACGACCCAACCAGGGCCGGGGACAAACTGCAACCGAGGTACGTGCCCTTAGCAGGAACCGAACCCGGGTCTCTCTGGACCGCAGGCCGACGCTCTAACCGCTGAGCCAAACCGGCCAGGGCATCCTTTTTCCTTTTAATGTGGCTACTAGAAAATTTTCAATTCCACACGTGGCTGACGCCGTGTTTCTACTGCACAGCCGCACCGGAGGAGACACTCACATTCTAGCATGGGGGTTAGAATCGTAATGGAAAAAATGAGAACTTGGTCGAGCCTGGTCTCCACCTACCGCCTGCGGGATCCTGAGCGCGTTATCGATCGCCGGGTGTCCATTTCCTGGCCTGCGCATGAGCATGGTAACAAAGGTGGGCAGGCATATAAAAGGAACCTGAAGCACTGGGCACGCGTCTTCCTATGGCTGTACTCAACACCTGCGCCTTCTGCCTTCGTCCTTCCCTGGCGTCCTTAAGACCACAAAGTCTGAACCCGAGGTCTCCTGGCATCTAGTATACTAAGCACAACGCCCAGTTTGCCCGGTAACTGCAGATGGCACTGTGGCTCTCCATCCAGAGGGCACAAAGGAACCTGGGAGCACTGAGCTCCCCGCCCCTGCCGCTGCTCTGACTCTGTCCACGTGGAGCGGATCCTGGTACGCACACTACTCAAGACATGGGGCGTTCTGATGCTCATGGTCTGGGGGTCCCTCTGAGAGACACTGAGGAACTGTGACCAAACTGTCAGGGCTGCGTCTGGGCTTCCCCAGCCCACAGACAGGCCAGCCTGAAACAAGGCAGGTGTGGTCCAAGGAGAGGCCAGAAACTGACCCGGGTGTCCCCCAGCAGAGGGCTGCTTTCCTGACATCTTTTATTCTTATTTTTTCTTTATTGATTATTTTTTAGAGAGAGAAGAAGGGAGAGGGAGAGAGAGAAATATCGACGAGAGAGAACATCGATTGGCCGCCTCCTGCATGCCCCCACTGGGAATTAAGCCCACAACCTGGGCATGTGCCCTGACCAGGAAGCAAACCTGCGACCTCTTGGTGCATGGGTCAACGCTCAATCACTGAGCCACACCGGCCAGGCTCCTGACATCTTTTAAACTTAGGTGGGAAATGACTGTCTGCCCTAAGCATTGGTTCAAACACCTACTGCCATCACACAAGGCCCTTAAGAGGATTAAAAATATGGACAATTTCAAGATGCCCAATAGCTTGGCAACTGGGTTTAAAACGCTGAGCGGTGTAGCATCCCCACCAGCAACATATGAGAAGGACAGGACAGGTACACTTTCTGCCCTTGCCTGGGACCCAGAAGCACCAGCTCTGGCCTGAACTCTTTGGATGTCAGGCCAACCTTCAGGCTCTTCTGCAGAAGGGTTTCTCCTGCTCTCCCAGGAGCCCAGAAAGGGGCCGGGACTTCCACGCACAGACCTGCCAGTCCCGGCGCCTGTGTATTCCGGGGCTTTCGGCCGCTGGAAGAGGTCGTTCCCTGACCGGGAGTGCCGGACTGTGTGTGCCGACTGACGGAGCACACAGCTGGATCAACCCCAGGAGGCCCACCGGCAGGAAAACGCACTCTCCTTATTTAAACCAGCCACCGCTCCTTTCCTGTTGAAATCCCCTCGGTGCTAAGCTGTTCCTTCTCAAAGCAGGACCACAGAGCAATTTCTCGGAGAACATATAAATATCCTTCTCCAGCAATATTTTGGTAAAATATGGCCAAGAGACTCAACCTTTTCCTGCTTCTTAGGGCAAATTTGTTCTCTTTGGGAAAAAATACAATGTGAACGAATCGCTACATTCTCCCGAAGTATGAGCTGCCTCGGATCTCCTTGGAGAGGGCACACAGGGACTAGGCACTGACCTGAAAACTCGGACATCTTTATTTTTAATGCAGGAAAATGATCCAGGGGTGTGCAGAGTATAGTAACACAACCTACACTCTGACTCTGGACCCCACACCGCAGTTTCCCCCACATCACCCACCCTCGGAGTCTGCTTCTCATTCCTCCACCCCCACCCACCTCCGTCTCCCAGACAGAATACACGGTAACATGAACATAACTGTGTCTCCAGGTAGTCACGCAAGCAAACAATCCAGCCCACACATAATAAAAAGCAATTCAAAGTGAGAGCAGATCTTGTTGAACACCAGCGGGAGGGAATTAAACCCTCAATGCATGGGAACTGTCTTTAAAGTCCTTCTTCCTTCCCACCACCGATACCCCCCACAGACAGCAGCTGTTCTAGAAACTCTCCTCTCCGCTCCATCTCCCCACTCCCCACTCCCCACCCCCCTGCTCATCAATGCGCTTTCCTTTCCGGTACCACCCTTCCATCTTCTCTCACAAGTCCTGGGCCTTTTCAGGTGTAAAGAAAGCCCCTCCTTACACACACACACACACACACACACACACGCACGCACGTGTGCTGACCAACCCCAACTCCTGGTCCCCCAACTCGGCCTCTCCTCATTGCCCTGACACTGTATGAAAAATGCCCAGGAACTGAGTTACCATGAGAACATTTCCTTAGAAGGTAGGGTAACTGGGAAAGCTGAGGAACAGGCAACGAAACTGGCAGACAGAGAGAGCCCATGGACACTCACAATGGCGAGTGGCAAGCTGTAGTGAGCACGAAGCTAATGCTCAGTGTTGCTAAATGTCACCGCCCTGAACACCCGACCCAGACCCAGAAAAGATGCTCTTTACATCCAAGTTAGACCTCTGCTGCAGAGAGAACCCCGGCAGTAATACACCGTACCACCTGGGCTTCCAGAAACTTCCGGTCACACACGGGCTGAGTATATCCACCACTACTTGAATGGGGAGACTAGCATGTGGAGAGGGGTGTTTCCCAGGTGGGTCTCTGACTACAGAAGTTACAATGACCTGACTGTGTGAACTGCCGAGCCCCAGAAAGAACTGCTCAGGTGGCTCTGCCTGTACGGATGGCTTTGCCCCTTCACCCAGCACGCTGGAGTCGGCGGGGGAGGCGCGAGGAGGAAGAGGGAGAGTGTGGGGGGAATGACCAGCACGTGATGGAGAGCGGACCTGGCTGTGAAGGGCAGTGAGAGGAGCGATAAGGGACAGCCACGCGGCACAGCCAAAGTTCTGGCTCTGCCCCGGCTTAGCTGTGGGGTCCTGGTCAAGTTCCTACACCTCTCTGAGCCTGTTTCCATTCCTAGGGGAGCAGGGTCCTTTCCAGCACTGACGTGGCTCCGTGATATTAAGGGCACCTGCTGTGGGGATCATGGACAAACAGGTGCGCAAGAGAAAGGCAGAGACAGAGGAGGGTAAACGCTATTCCAAAATCGTATTTATTATGACCCCTGGTTGTTGCTCTAGGAATACACTCGCTGTACCTTCCAAAGCTGCAGTTGTCAGAGTGGTAAGTGGTCACAGGTAAGTTTCTGGGCCCATTAATCTTAAAAGCAGAACACTGTGCACAGTGTGCCTGGAGCAGGCCATTGGCGTATGAGCTGCACTGAAGACACGCAGAGTCTTCCTCACAGTGGTGAGACCCTCCTCGCCCTACGAAGGCTGGAGTTCACACGCCCTGGTTTGCAGACGAGCAGACAGGCTAGAGAGTGAGTGACTCCCCGAGTCACACAGCTTGGAGAGGCTGACCCAGGAGAGAAGCCCAGATTGTCTGACTCCCCACCTACCGTTAAATGCCAATTCAATCACTGTGTGGGATCCATGCAAAGCTTGGACACTCAGAAACCCCACGCAGATGCACAGAACTGATCCAAGAGGACGCGGGAGGATTCTGCAAAGAGGAGCCAAGCGCAGCCTGTCCTTCCTCCCACCGCCTTGACTAGCAGGTTGATCACCAGCTCTGGGGGGTGGTGTCCACCTGCTACCCTCTTACATGTACCAATTTCCCTTTCTAAGCAATGCAGGTGATGGCCTGTACTCTAAAACTGAGGTACTCTAGATCCTGGGGTCCAAGTGAAATATATGCAAAGACCATACACCACTTTCTAAATGTGTATCCCCAAGGAAGTCATTACCATCTCAATGTCTCAGGTTCCTCATCTGTAAAAGACGGTTAACAACAGTTCGTGCACCTCAAAGGGCTGTGACCAGGATTAAAAGAGGTACTACATGTAAGTGCTTAGCACAATGCCTACAACATAAATGTTGGATATGATCACTATGACTTTTCTGGGAAAGAGTCCAAAGCTTTCATCAGATTCTCAAAGGGTCTGTGACCCAATAAAAATCAAGAGCCCCTGTTCTACATGCTCCGAATGGAACTAAGGTCATTCTGTGGGAAGGGAAGTACCTCCTCCAGCATCGTCACCTTTCCAGAAGAAAGGGATTTGAGGCTTCCTATGCCTCCAACTCTCAGGGGCATAAGAAAAAGAACTCTGATGACCTGTGCTAGAGGCACGGAGCAGTCGCTTCTGTGGCTGGGAAAGCCCCCATCTAAAAGTGGAGAATTAGGAAAGAGAGGACCAAGCCCGCCTCCAGTCCCCACACGCTCGGGAATGACCCCCCCCCCCCGGTCTGTCGGGGTGCGGCAGAGGAGCTTTTGGCACTGTGGCCTTCATTCCAGGAGTCTGGCCACTGTTCCTGGACCTCCCGCTGAGGAACTCAGCAAAGAGAGTCAGCTCACTGCAGACACACGAGATGTGCTGGAATGTGAGAAAGACCAGAAGCTGAGGTCCTGTCTGGAAAGAGCTGATCGAGGAGGACAGGACAAAGAGAAAGGTATGAAAGATGTACAAGATGGAAAACAACATAAATCCCAACTTTGTTGCTCTTTGGTCTCATGAACTTGGACAAAACAAAAAACTCAACCTCAGTTGCTCCATCAGTAAAATGGGGTGCTCATTAACAGTGCTGGCTTTACAGAGGAGTTATGAGGTCGAGATCTGTGTAGACATTTAACGTCATATCTGGCAGCAACTCCCTCCGTGCTCACTCGCTGATGCCAACTATTATCACCATTACAGGGTTATGAGGAGGAGGAGGGACGAGGCAAAGGTCAGCAGAGATGTGAGGGGAGAAATACCATCCTAGAAAAAATGCAGGGTCCTGGGTGCAAAACACAGAAGAACTCTGACTGCAGAAACCCCTGGGGTCCTCAGCTCAGAAGCTCCCCTTGGGGCAATGAAGGTAGCAGACCAGCGCCTCCCAGAAGGGCCAGCTCGACATCACACGTCTTTCCTCTTCGCTGGAGTGACATCAACTCCACAGAGTAACCCGGTGATTCTCTAACAGGTGGTTAGTCTACCTGTGATCAACTAGGGGGAATTACTACTTAATCAACACAATGTTGGGTTAGATGAACCTTTCAAAGCAAGGGACATTCAGGAGGAAAGTAAGTATAAAAATGAAAGAGAGGCGTCTTTGATGGCAAAAAGACTGGGGATGACCGTTCCCACGGCAGCCCTGGCTCCCAGCACCCCCAGGTTCCAATCTGTTATCCCTCCTGAGCTCACCTTGTTTACCCCTTGGCAGACTAGGAATGAGGTTGAAAGCAACCATGCTTTTTTCCAAATAATGTTCTCTAACATAAAAGTAATATATATCAGGTAAAAAAGGAGAAACATCTGTAACAAAAATAAAATTTTTTTAAAAAGTAATACATGTTGCCCTGGCCAGTTTGGCTCAGCGGTTAGAGCATCAGCCCGCAGTCCAGAGAGACCCGGGTTCGGTTCCTGCTAAGGGCATGTACCTCAGTTGCAGTTTGTCCCCGGCCCTGGTTGGGTCGTGTGGGTGGCAACTACTCGATGTGTTCCTTTCACGCCGATGTTTCTCTCTCTCTCTCTCGCCCCCCCCCCCCATTCTATCTGAACAAAATATCAAAAAATGTCCTCGGGTGAGGATAAAAAAAAAAAGTAATATATGTTAATCATAGAAAGCTGGGAAAGCAAAGGAAGTCTCAAAGGAAACACAACAATCCAACCACCAATGTTAACATGTTCATTTTAGTGCTGACAGCTTCTCTGTTTTTTAAGGCAATTCCTTTTGATTGCAAGAATCACATCACGCAGTTTTCCTAAGATGCCAGATATAAAGAATTAGTAAAAGCAGTAAGAATCCAGAAAAGTTTAAAACTGGTTGACAAAAGGGAGACAAGTACACACACACTCATGCACACACGCACACGCACACATACATACGCATGCACACGCAGGTCTTGCCTCTGACAGGTCGCTTAAACTTACCAGGCAGGATGGTCACTGTGGTCACCCTTGAACTAAAAAGTTTAAACTTAAAGGATCTAAAAAAAAATTCCACCCACTAAAACAATGCTCTTTAAGAATCAAAAAGTCTAGCATTTCAAACAAGTATTTTTAAAAACATATTTTAAAAAAAAACCCAAACCTATGATGTGTTCCTTGGCACAAATCTGGGTCAGTTCCTGGTGGGGTTCCAGGACAGAATTTCAAAAGATACTATAATTATTCCTCATGTCACTGATACGGTTCTATCAGACTCGAATAAATCAAAATCAAAATGAAAAAGAAAAACAAAACAACCTCTCTGGCAGCACACTTGGTGCATAGTTTTCTACCAGCATCTTCTATGGTTGCTTCTTAAAAGCATTTTTAATACCACTTATGCCAGAGTAACAGGAAGAGCAATTTTTGTTGACTAATTGCAACAAACTGTACCTTCAAGGCTACCCTCATCTGTTCAGTGGAGAGAAGTCCCAGACAAGGATGTCAGCTCCACGGGGAGGAACTTTCCTGAGAAGAGCCACCCAATACTGAAAAGGGCAGCTTCTTGGGAGAGTGAGCTCCTCGCTGCTGGAGGTATGCAAGCAGAGTTGTACAAACCATGTGGCTTACAACTTGAAGATTCAGAGTCTTCACTTCTTACAGTGGAAGTCACGAGGGCCTTGCCCTGTTGCCTTCCCTCATTCCTCACTGATGAGAAAGAGAGGAAGATCACTTGTGTGAGTTCCAGTGAAGCCTCTATCAGAACTCAGAAGGGCCATAAATAGCGGCAGAGCCAGGCAGTGGGAGTCACTCATGAGCCTGGAGGGACCAGAGAAACCCAGAGGAACAACCTCTAGATTTGGACAAAGAATTCAGTGGTGTCCGTGGGTGGCTCTGGGAAACCAAGACTCGGAGCAGGGTCCACATCCCCTACTTTGAGACTGAACTGCAGCAGCTTTTCTGGAAAAGACGGCACTTTTAGGACTTGATACAAATCCCCCTGGGGCCTCAGGACTCAGGCATCTCTGCCACTGCCCCACAAACCCCTGGACAGGAGCAGTCAAATGTAAGCAGAAGCTGCTCCAGTCCGGTGCCTTCTGGGACCCCAAGATAACCGAGCCCAGCAGAAATGGCCACAATGAACCAGGACGTTTTATTTTCTCTGCACTCTACTTTTATGCTAAAGAAGGGGTAACAAAGTAAATTGATACTTGCGCCAAAAGTCATCCTCCAGGAGATGCCCTGATTTGGTCCTCATCCTGATGGGCCCTTGTTTTGATTGGTCCATGGAGCTAGGAACAACACGTGGCCCAACCCAAACCTAGCACGTAGAATTCTGGACAGCCCTTAAAGTCTTACTGGCATGATCACAAAAGGCCACTTAAAGTCTTACTGGCATGATCACAAAAGGCCAAAAGATGTGCATGTTACTCCATGTAAGGAAGCCTTGTCCTCTAGGACAATGTATGTCTTGACTTTTGGAGAAGCAAGACAGGACTTTTCTTCTCCAAAGACTAAGGGAGGTGGTGCATGGGGAGGAGAAGGAAGAGACAAATCCTTCCCTTACATGGTGACGAGTCAACAGATAATGCCCAAAAGCAGCACACCATGCGAGTTATTGAAAAATGTGGAAGTAAATACCAAAAGAATTAGCTAATATTTTTAAATGACTGCCACTGGGGAGTTGGGGTGGAGGTGAGGGGGCAGGAGGAACTATTTTATTCTTGAAACTATATGCATATATATTTGTGATAAACACTACATATTTTAAAAAGAAGAGGAGAAAAAGAAAAATGGGCTAGGATAGATGGGATACATAGATTTTACAACTTAAGATATAAAAAATGAATAATACTTTGGGTATTGTTTTCCCATCTTTTTCAAACAGAGTATATTTTTTAGTAACTTTTTCTGATTAAAGTAATACTGTGCACTGTTTTTTGAAAAAATTGTAAAGTAACCCCCCACCAAACAAGGGGGGAAAGGGAAAAATAGTTTTAAATATCATCATCCAGAGATAACCACTAGATGATTAAGAGGTAGTTTCTTTTTACGTATATGCATATCAATAAAAACACTGAGAATTTTCTTTAATTCTTTGGACTTATCCAATGACCATAAGGTTTTTGTTTTATTTTGAGGGGGAAGGAATATTTTATTATGAGGCGTAGTAAATAAATTGGTCCTTTGCTTCTTATGCCATCTGTCAACATCAAGATTTCGTTCTATAGGGCTAGGCATGTCAGGTCATAGTCTGGCTTCATGGTACATTTACAAGAAAAAAACAAACCCTTTGTGCACAGCGATTCTGTGATTTTCTCAGAATTACCAGACATAAAATTACAGCCATGGGTGGAGGCTTTACTGCCAGTTGGTTTCACCTCACACTGTGTTGTTTTCTGACTCTGCTGAGTTTGTTTCTTCCTGAGCAAGTCTCTCTGTGCTTCTCTCTCCCCGGGCCCTCCCCGGTCGCTGACTGTCCGCCCCACTGCACCCTGCGTCTTGTTTTACTCCCCCTCAGGCCCCGACACCTTGTCCCTGCCACCTTTAACCTACGCAGAGCCCAAGTCGTGTTTATTACTTTTTGCATTTGCAGAATACAACTGTCTTTAAGTTTAAACTGGGAATACAAAGCATTCCATTTATGCCTTTTCTAAAGCCCATGTTGCCTTTTTTATTTTTTAAACAAACGCAGCTCCAGCTCCAGGGTCTGGGACCTAAAGGAGAAAACCCTCCAAATGAGAAGAACTCTGACTCCTGCCGGGGAAGCCAGTGGAGACAAGGGAGAGGCCTCGAGTGGGCAAGGGGGTAGCTCCCCGGAGGGGAGGCCGGGGGGAGAACTAATGTCAACGCCGACTTCTCTGCTCCTGGGACACCCAGCCCAGCACCACCTCTGGGGGGGGGGGGGTGAGTTGGTCCAGAAGGCAAACCTGGAACTATCAGGGGACCCAGATGAAGAACCACCTACTCCTCCATGCCTCTAAGGAGGACCTGCCTCTTTTTCTAATCACCCAAAATGCCAGTCTTTTTCCGCAAGAGCTTCTTTTAAAATCAGGTCACCCCCATCCGACACATACAAGATTTTTCTGTAACCGAGATGCTGGGCATATCTTAAAAGAGCTTTCTGGGCCCTGATTACTCTTTGAAGTGAAAGCGCTCTCTCCCAGCCCTAAGAGGTCCGCACACAGCACATGGCTGCCTTCCACAGCTCCCGTGTCTGATAAAAGAACTGACCAGGTACAACCCCAGGTCTGCCACGAAAGGCCTCCCGCGTGGAGCAGGCACACCAGCTGGCAATCCAGCCTGCAGGGATCCACCTGCAGCCCCGTCACCCACTTCTCACTGCCCATTCCCACAGGCTCCCGGGGGACTCTGCCCGTTAGATGCCCGAGGTCAGCACGCACGGTACTGTATCCACTGCACATCCCTGAGTCCATGTCAAAGAGGGAATACGATCCAATGACAGGCTCGTACTCCAGAACTTATACCGGTTAATTACTCCTGCAGTCTTCTTGGTAACTGTTTCCGAGCCATCTCCTTGTGAAGATATATGAAATTTAAAAAGAAAGAAAAGAGAGAGAGACATGGAAGTACAAACAAGGTAGTTCTGCTTCCCCCAAGTATGTCCTCAAGAAAAGCAGGCGATCGCTCCAATTCCGAGAAATAAGCCAGGAAATTCCTCAACAGTCAATTTCCTCCAAGTGAGGCCGGCACCTGGGGGAGGTGGTGTGGAGGGGCGCGGAAGGGATGGACCAGCTCTCACCCAAGAGCACAGCCGAGTTAAGGTTTTAGACAGTGGCAAATGTTCCTTTTGGACTTGCTTCAAACCTGTGTGTGGGCTGATTCTCTGAAACAAAATTCTCTTGTATAACAGAGGTTATGGGGTGACTAAGAGGGTGAAGATCCCAGTGGAAAAGAAATCATCCACAAATCACCTTTGGGAAATCAGATCAGTTCTTCTGCCTCCACTGGGTCTTGAGTCTGCAAAACCTCACCAGGGACACGGAGCCATATCAAAGGGTCCACATACCCCAGAGGGATGGGTACATGCTTCGGTTTAAGTTCAACAAAAACCTGAACCAGTGCGGCTTTTAAGATCATTGATACTGTTGCGCCCACAAAGGGCTGAAACGCCAGTTTTGGCTCAGCCAGCTCCCCACGCCGCCGAGGGGCACAGTGTCCTGCACAGCAGTGGGCCAGGCACAGAGGGAGGTGCAGCTGCTGAGCGCTCGTGTTTACCGGGAAGAATGAGTGTTGATTTTGCAGATTTTTGGTAATGTTTTCACGGCCAGTGTTCTTCCCAACCCATTTTAAAATGCAATCTGAACAACACCCTCTCCTTGTCAGTCCCCCTGAGCCTAAATGGTTCCATCCACCTCCGTCCTGGAAGCCCTTTCTCCACTGGCCACACCTCAGTTTGGACAGATGGAGGAGAAGGGAACCAGGATCTCTGCGATGGCAGGGGCAGGGAGAGGAACGTTACGTTTACACACGGGACACTCGGGTTTCGGACCCTGGCCCCAAGCAGGTGCACCGTTTCCCTAAGCCAGCCAGGGTCCCCGAGGAGGGGCTCTCACAACTCTAACCGTCCTTGGGTCTGTGGCTGTACTGAACTGATTCCATGTTCTTGCTTTAAATATAGTGCAGTAAGCACAAAAATTTAAAAGGACTACAGTGAACTAAGAAGTTACTTTAGATTGGGAACAAGGAGTGGGCAGAACAGCCAGCCGCCTTGCCAGAGGGATCTGGCCGCTACAGAAAGGACCCAGGCTAGAAAGAGCCGTTTTATAAAATGCTGAGAGTTTGCCCAGGCCCTTTTGAAAACTGGGTTCTTGGATTGTTTCCTGATTTCTTTTTTTTTCCCACCATCTCGAACATTGATTATTATGTAGAAAAAAGAAACATTTAAAAGGACAAATATATCTTAGTGAGACACAGGAAGAATGCTATTTGAAGTCAGGACTTTTTCTCTCTTTCTCTCTCACACACAACCTCATACACATACTCAACTAGGCTTATGAGTAATCCGCTGCCATGGCAGATGCCCAGCTAACTCCGCCGTGGCCGGCAGCCTCTGCCAAGCACTGATGCAGTGGAATAGTTGTTTGACCAGCTCCCTTCATGATGCTGGTCTATTTTTGGTTAAAACTTGGGCTTCAGATAGGGCTCAGACTTGCCCGGGGCTCCCTCCTTAGAAGTACTATTTAATGATAGTCATCCTCCAGGGTCTGTACTAAAAATGGCACCGTGAAGAACGAGTTCTAGACCCTCATTGTCATGGCTCTGAGATCTGGGCAGGGATCCAGCTGTAGCCAGCCCAGAAACATCCTGGTGAATCTACCTATCCTAGTACTGATTACCTCTCTATAGTATGTCCAGCACGCCATATAGTCATCACAAATTCCGTGATGCTCACAATATAATTTCAGAGAAAAAAATCTGCCCAGTGAAAGCTAATCAGACAGCTGTCTAAAACAAAAGCAAAAAATAAAAATAAAAAACCCATCTTCAGTCCCAAGAAGGTATGAGAATGAATTAAGTGTGGGCTACAAAGGTCACCCTGACTTTGCACTGGGCCTTGGGGCAGGAGGAGAGTTTGTATAAGTAGAATACAATAGAAGACACTCCAGGTAAAAGACGTCCTTCGTGACCATAACAGAAACCAGTGGCCAGGTCATCTGTTGGCCGACCAAGAGAGCAACCATGAACAAACCCCTCCTCTCCAGCCCCGCAGCTGTGTGTCTCTCAATATGGATTACAGGCTTGAAGGTGGGGAAACTCCAGAGCAGCAGTTCTCAACCTGGGGGTCGAACGACCCTTTCACAGGGGTCGCCTAAGACATAACAGTAGCAAAATTACAGTTATGAAGTAGCAACGAAAATAATGTTATGGCTGGGGGTGACCACAACATGAGGAACTGTGTTAAAGGGTCGCGGCGTCAGGAAGGTTGAGAACCGCGGCTCTAGGGAGATGTCCAAGCAGGAGCTTCTGGGTGGTTGGAGTAAAAGTGGTACCCACCACAAGTTGGCAGAGTGAAAAGCAAGTCAAATTCTCTTTAATTTTCTCCCTAAGTGTGGTTCCCTGCATCAGAATCCCTGGAATCTCTCCAGACCCGAGAAATCAATCTTCGAGGGTGTGGCCAGGGAATCTGTGTTCTTAACAAGCCACTCAGCATGATCCCAAACGTGTAAAAATTGCTGCTAGCTTGTTCCAGCCTGTCCTCTTCTCAAATGGGGTAATTAAAGAAAAGGCTGGGTGTTCAATGAAGAAAGAATTATACTGCCCTGGCTCGCTTGGCTCAGTGGTTAGAATGTCAGCTCATGAACCAAAGAGTCGCGGGTTCAATTCTGGTCAAAGGCACGTGCCTTGGTTGCAGTTCGGTCCCCGGACCTGGCAGGGGTCGTGCGGGAGGCAACCCCTCCCGTCCTTCCACTCTACCTGAAGATAAATTGAAAAGTATCCTCGGGTGAGGATTAAAAAAAAGAGAGAATTATGTAGAAACCACACAGGTAATGGAGACCGGCCGTGGCTGGAGCAATTACTGGGAAATCTCTTAGGGTGAGAGAGACAACATGGTGATGAGCCACCCAGCCACACAGGGAGACCTGCCTCCACTCCAGCCTCAGAAAATCATGAGAAAGAAGGTGATTTCTTTTCAGGAATCAAAGACGGCTTGACTTTGGTGGATCTGGGCCAGTCTCAAGAACGGAGGTGTTCACCAATGTGGGTGGGGCTGTCCAAGTTCGGCCCAGAGCACCCTGCAAGCGGTACCTTCTCCCCACACGCCACAGCCCTGAGAAATGGTGATGACCAGAGGCCGTCCCACGTCCTAACGGATCCAAGGAAATGGTGAAGCTGCTTCCAGCTCACTCCGGACATCACAGCCACCAACCCAGTGTGGCCAATGCCCATTAGCTCTGTCTGGCTACAGCACGGCCCTGAACTGGCATCTACACTCCCCCAAGGGTCAGCGGGTTCACCTGTCACTCTCTAGGCCCGAGGCGGTGGCTCCCGGTCTAAGTGGTGTGTACCAGCTCCCAAAGCGTGGTCACCAGCCCAACGGCATCAGCATCGCTTGGGGACTTGTTGGAAACACACATTCTCTGGCCTGCTCTAGAGCTCCTGACTCAGAGTCTGTAGGAGGGCCCGGCAATCTGCGGCTCCACAAGCCCTCCAGGTCAGCCTGGTGCAGCTCACGTTTGAGAACCAGTGTGCTAACACTATTAATACGGCGAACTGTAATGGTAAACTCAACGAAAGAGGTATCTGTTTACATAGGCCTATAAAACACTGTGAATGTTATCCTAGGGTTACCCTCTTCTAATCCTAAGGTGCTACCATTCATTTGAATCTCATAGCTGTGCTGAGGCAGATAAAGCAGCATTATCATCTCATTTTGCAGGTAAGGAGATTGAGGCTCAGAGAGGACGTGACTGGCACACGTTACCCCACCCAGAGCCCCTCGCTGACGAGCCACGGGACAGTCCCTGAGACTGAGGAATGAAGTTATCAGCCACACCAATTTCTTCTCTCCACGGCCCAAGGGGACACTGTTGGCAGCAAAAACGGACATTTGTATCTGGCCCATGGTTACTCACCTCAGATGACTATTTCTAAGACCATCCTTCAATAATTCTGGATTTGAACCGAAAAAGTAATTTTAAAACCACTGCCAAACAGATCCACTTAGACCCCGTGCTGACCTGACAGACAACGACCCTCAACTGCCAAGTGGGCCACGTGCCAGCAGTGCCCTTGTCAGCCAGAGGGTGGAAGGCAGATCGCTTTCCCACGGACACGACACGAGCCGGTGGTCAGGTCCCCAGATCAAGCCACCTCCAGCCCGTCTGAGAGGGAGCGGCACAAGGGCAGGGGCAGTTTGGCTGTGAACCAGAAGGGTCAGCGCCCAGCCTTCCCATCATTAACCAGCACGAGACAAAGCCCAGCCACTTCGCCTCTCTGGCCCTCCGCCTCTCTGGCCCTCCGCCTCTCTGGCCCTCCGCTTTCCCGCCGGGAAACTGTAATACCTCGCAGGGTTGCTGGGAGGATTGAATGACAATGTCCATATAGTGCCTGCCACACAGTAGACGTTGAACAAATGGTTGCCGTTTCTGCTGTTTAATCCTAAAGTAGCCATCACGCTATATTTTTGTCCTGAAAACAAGGCAATTTACCAAAGCAAACATTTGAAATTACGATGGACTGACTGTAGGAGGATCGACTACCTTCTCAAAGACCAAGAAAAAAGAGGGAGGGCGGCAGGCTCAGGGGGTGGCACAAAAGGCGAGGTCACCCGTCCCCTCCCCTTGGCCTTCCAGCTCTCAGCTCAATTCTTTGGGGACCTTCCTGGCCTCCCAGACTGGGTCAGATCTCTTTGGTGTATGTGCCAATGGCCCCAAGTACTTCCTATTCATAGCCTTACAATGATTGTGCTTTAACCCTTATATGCTTAAAGTCTATGTTCCCACAACCCCGTTAGCTCCACGGAGGCAAGGCCCAGGTCTGCTTCCGCTCACCAGTGTCTTTCCCTGGTTCACCGTGTGCCTGAACACAGTAGGCATGACAATAATTGAAGAATGAGTCACCCCAGGGCAGCTGGGCAGGATGAGTAATGGGAAGAAGAGGTGTGTGCAGCTGGCTGCGTATATGTGCAGATAACTCATAGTCGGAGGTCTATGACTCAGGGTTGCCTACACCAGCATGCAACTCTTTCTGCCCCAGTAAAATCAATCTGCCTTGGCCATGGCACTTGGCCAATAAAGGCTGATTATTAAACACAAGTTATTAAATTCACAGGCATCTTCTTCCAATGGGCGCACATCCCCCAAAGCCTGTCGGCTCACAGGGACAGTGCGGGAGAAAGTGACGCTGGTGCAGGGGGCTGGGCAGTGCTCCCCGCCTCAGCCTCGGCTAAGAGGAGGGAAGACTCCAGCCTGGCCCAGCCTGAAGCAAGGCGTGGAAAATGATGCCTCTGGTAGCGCTTTCCTGAACGCCTGTCTGTATCGGAATAGTCTGGGCGACCCTCAAAACCCAGGGAGGTGGGCATGGTTCCTAGTCTCCAGACGAGAACACAAAGACTCAGGAAATGAGGAGCACACTGATGATTACACAGCTCATAAGCAGGGCCAGAACTGGAGCCCAAATTAGTCAGACTGCAGTGTGTGTCGCTCTTGGCTGTATTCAACCACCTCTTCCCAGAGGGTGTAAGTTTCTCCAGACGGTGAAGGACGCACAGGCCTCAATGAGCCAATGCAGTGGTGACCGGATTCTAGCCCCGGTTTTTCCACTACGATGTGATCCAGGGTAAGTCATGTCGCTTCCCTGGGCCGGGAAGGCTCCTCGCCAGCCATGTGGAAGAGTGCACCAGATGACTGTCAGAAGGGACCCACATGCTGAGCACATGAAACTGCCTGCCCGTCAAGACCTATCACGAGATCCCCCCTGCCTGGCCCTCACCTGGGCCGCTAGGCTCTGCTCAGCTCTCTCTCACCCAGAGAGGAAGGTGCCACCCGGTGGGAAGAAAGGAACCAAAGAGCCACTGACTTTTCTACTAGACCCCCCGAAACAGGCTTGGAACGAGCCAAGGATAAGAAACAAGAAATGAGACTGTTGACCATACATTTAATTAAGGCCGAACCTCCCTTCCTGCGGCAGGAAGCTGAAAAAAGATCATATGCTATGAAAAGGCAGCTGTCTACCCCCAAGTTCCCCTTGAGCTCATGCCCACCAGCAGTCTCCCAAGCAGCACCAGCTCCCTCTGGGATGGGTTCAACATCCACCCACGACCAACTGCAGGAACAGCCTGCGAGGCCAAGGCTGTCCGTCCAAGAAACAGCTTCTCCCTAGCGTCGGCCTCTGCACTGCTGTCCAGAGACAGGAATTTACAGCCTCTTCTACAAAGCCTTACAAGGTCAAAAACGTTCACGTTGTAGAATTCCTATGATGAAAAGGCTGCGGAACGGCCCAGACTAAATGGCCAATACAAAGGATGCCTCAGAAGCCAAAACTCACTGGCCAAACCGCACAGTCAGCAGGGGCACAGCAGGAGCCAAGGAGCCGGGCTGGCCAGGCTTCAGCAGGGTCCAGCCTGTGCTGCCACCAGCCCATGACAGTGGCCGCCTCCGGCCAGGCCCGCCAAGGCTGAGCACAGTCACCACAGCACCAAAATGGGGGTCACAAAGAGTTGTCATCCACCTCGGGAAAGGGTGCTGACGCCTGAGCCGCTGCTCTGGGAAGCCATCCTGACTTTCGCACGCGTGGTACGGCACGGGGGAAACGGCCAAGACAGTTCGCCAAATGTTCGGTAAAATAAAGCCTGAACCACGAGGAGAAGAGGAGGTGGAGAAGGAAACATCCCCTTCTTTCCCACAAGCCTAGATGCACTAAGTCTAGCAAGAATGGGCAGGAACGCGGGAAGAAACAAGGAAAATAGAGCAAGAAAAGAGAAGGAAACATCAAGAGAGGAAGACGGTGTCGAGAAGGACGCCTGAGGTCAAGCCGCCCCCGACCCTGCCTCCACAGCCCACAGCCCTACTACTTACCAGGGCTGTTCAGGAGGGAGGTCTGAGATTCCACCCCAAACATCAAAGACATAACAACGCTAACAAGCCAACTGTACTGCGTCAGCACCCAATCTCCTGCAAAACAAGGAAAGCAAACTGGCA
This sequence comes from Molossus molossus, assembly GCF_014108415.1. Classification (NCBI taxonomy): domain Eukaryota; kingdom Metazoa; phylum Chordata; class Mammalia; order Chiroptera; family Molossidae; genus Molossus; species Molossus molossus. The sequence goes on along the minus strand of NW_023425352.1, from coordinate 27,850,519 downwards.
AAAGTCAAGTGCACCCACCACACCAAGGAAGACACCGGGTTGGAAGACATTCCTAGTTTCGAAAATAAGCTCCTCAGTGCCTGAAGGTGCTTAAGCAGACCCTTTCAAATTAGATGATAAAATATACCTTTAGCAAATAAAAATTTTAAGTTTAAAAATAAATAAATAACAGATATGCTGTGCTTGCATGAAAGGCATGGAAACTGTCAGGATTTTGCAATAAATACTGGGAGCCCAAGAGACTGCAGCAAGACTGAGACGAGCTAACCTGCGGGTTGCAGACCTATGGGTCTACAGATTAGGCAGCTAAACAGAGACCAACAGATTTCCGCTCTGTAAGATGTGTTAAAATGGACATTTCTACAAAAAGATGTTTAAAGTGGTCTTTGTAGATTAACTCGAGTTGTCTGAAGACCACCTACCCTATTGTTCAGATATTAAAAAGCTACACACACAAAAGATGGTTCCAGTTCTTTCCATGCCCGGAATTTGACGTAATTACCACAGGTGGGTCCCCCACTGGACAAGGAGACAGAGTGTTTGTGAAACACCTACTGTGTGCCAGACCTCAGAGCTCAGGTGCCCCTTCGCCTGACCTTTCTGGCCCCCACACAGCTGTGACAGGTAAGGAATGGAGAAAGAGGGCGGCGGTCACCCCATGCCTTCAGATTCAGCTGACAGTCAACAGTGGGCAGAGGGAGCAGCAGAGAGCTCGGTGCTCCACGTAACAGCAACACGTCTGTCAGCCCTAATTTGGAGATGACTTTCTCATCTTAAGGGGCAGACAAATGAAGACCGATTAACTCTCATCATCCCTTCTCTGGGGACTGCGGAGCCAGCCTTCCCACCCTGCGGGCCCTCCTGATGGGGGACAGAACCTCTCTCCCGAGTTTATCTTGTTTCACCACAAGGCTGGTCTGGAGCCCAGCAGGCGGACCTTGGAGCAGCGGAAAAGTGAAAACGGGAGCTGTCCTGAGACAGGAACGAAGTCAGGCCACAACTGCAAGAAGACAAGTTTCCCAGGCCCTCCTGAAGCTGAGCCAGGGCCCAGTGTGCTTACCGGTTAGAGACAGGAAGGTGAGAAAGCTTTTCCAGTCTCAAACCCAACCCCGAGGGCCTCCTCTCTCCTGCCCTGTTGCTAATTAGTCCCCTTCTGTGTGTCTAGTCAGCCGGCACAGTGCTGAGGCCTTACTCAACACAGGCGTGTTTCCTAGTTGAGCAGAGCCTTCATCAACACCGTGAATGGACACAGCACCTGACATTTCACCAAGTCTGCCCTTCAAGGATCTTGTAGAAGACTTTTGTGAAAAACAATCTCTGAAATGAAATTTCACCGAATGTTATTTTATGTGGTTGGACCAGAACTCCCAACAATGACCCACACCCTGCCAACTGCATGTCAATATTCAGAATCACGGGGGCAAAGTACTGATAATAAATGCAACACCAGGGCTCGTTATCCACGCTCATGCGTGGGACACACGAGCCAACCTAGAAGGCTGGCACTATCGGTCTAGCAGCAATAAGGACAGCCGCCTGTTCGTGGGTCGGGCATTAGGCTGGGGCTTCCGTACATTCACTGGTTCACTCCTTGCAAGTGAGGTCAATTTCAGCACCCCAGTTTAATGGAGGGGGGAAGCTGAGCTCAAAGACCTTACCTGCAGTTACACAGCAAGTAAGAGGAAAAGCCAGTCTGGACTCAGGACAGTCCAACTCTTCTCTCCCGGGGGGTGAGTCAGACAGGACTCACTGTCCGCAGCACATGCGGCCAGACCCTTCCCAATTCAGGGCTCCCCTCTGTGCCAGAAATTCGGGGGACTGGTGGCAGTGACACCAGCTTGTTTTTCATTATTTAAAGGATGGAAAGGGGCTGGGAGAAATCTGCATGTAATATTTTCTCTATGCACCCAATAATGTCACTTTCCTCCCAAAGCAGTATCTCAAGCTTCTGCACTTGAACATTTTGAAAGTGACTCTGGCCCTGGCCGGCTTGGTTCAGCAGTTGGAGCATCGGCCTACGGTCCGGAGAGACCCAGGTTCGGTTCCCACTGAGGGCACGTACCTCGGTTGCAGTATGTCCCCGGCCCTGGTTGGTCGTGTGGGTGGCAGCCACTCAATGTGTCCATTTCATGTCGATGTTTCTCTCTCTCTCTCTCTCTCTCTCTTCCTCTCTCCCTCCCACTCTATCTGAACAAAAAATGGAAAAATGTCCTCGGGTGAGGGAAAAAAAAGTGACTCTGGCTATGTAAGAATGCGGCACAGAGAAGTAAGGTCTGGCCTGATCAGGCTGAGTTGCAAAGAAGAAATCTGTACTGTTTTATTCAAGTTACATCCAAGATGTGTCTAGAACTTTCAGATTTCAAAGATAACACCATACGACTCCCAGGCATCTGGGCTATCAGAGCATTATTAGCTTCTCTACTTTGTCCTCAGGTACCACGGATGGCGATGCAATGCCAGCGGTGCATGGGCACTGCCAGCCTGGCCCCAAGCTCCTGGCTCTGCAGCAAGCCTGCAGCCAAGCTCTGCAGCCCTGAGTCATGCTGACCAACCGAGGCACAGGTGTGTGGTGGTAAGAAAAATACTAACAGGAGGCATTATACTCCCATTTGGAAAACCAGAGAAAATAAAACCACATTCACCAACATTCCCACCATGGTATTATTTGGGGACATTTCCTTGCACATCTTTTCATATATGTTTAGCACACAGTTGTGACTGTAGCTTATAAACAACTCTGTTTCTTATTCCTCCAACTACTACCTCTGCTTGGTTATCAAGGGCCACCTGTTCTATGCAGCCCCCACCCCCACGCCAGGTGGAACGGACCTCTTTCATCCTCTATGCGTCCACTACCCTCTGAACACACCTGAGTCGTGCTCTCTGAAACTTTACTAATTAGCCTAAACATCAGGCTCCCCTGTTGGACCACAGTCCTTCCAAAGCAGTGACTGTAAACTTAGATTATTTTTCACATAGTTGGCAGCAACGACACCCAAATGTTAAGGGGCCACGGCGGAGCGGCGCACCGTCACTGACTTGTTTTCGATTCCTTCTGCTTTTTGATGTGGTTCCAGATTTTCTTCAGACAACATACAATTCTTTCCTACATATTAAACTGACCATGAAAGTTTCTTAGACCTGTGACCAACTCCAAGATCACACAAAGGAGAAGGGGTGAGACACGTCCCAACTTTAAGCCAGGAAAGTGGGCAAACCTGACGTCTACAAATGAAAAAGCCCTGAAAGCTACAAATTAAGAGACTCCTGGCAAATTTAGAAAACAAATGGTGAGGGGGCATTTAGAAAAGAATGGGAACACTGGGAAAAGGCAATGTGGGTACAGGACGACCAAGTCATGCCAAAAATGTACCAGTTGTTTCTGGTTGTGATTGCCAAGTAGAAAGACCAGGTGAAATGTGAGCGAGAAAACGCATCTTGATTTCAGCAAAGCAAAGCAAGTGATTCACTTGCAGATAAGTTAGTGACACGGAGTCAGTGGCTGAACAACTACCCCCACAGAATATATATCACTCCCTCCTTTGGGCCACGAATACTTTGCACATACCCCTCTCCTAGCACCTACTGAACCTGACTTCGCTCTAGTCTGTCTTCCTTCCAGACACCACGGCCCACAGGCGAAATCGAGCCCCCACCTGTTTTTGGTACATTTCACTGGAAGAGCCACAGCAGCAGGGCAGAGATGAGTATTACGAGAGAGACGACCCACAAAGCTAACGCTATTTAATACGATCTGACCCTTTAGAGAAAAAGCCCCCTCACCTCTACGCCAGATGATTACCCTTTCCCAGGCAGAGGTTGTGCTGTTCCTCCGTGTGCCCTCTGCACCAGCACAGTGCCTGGCACCTAGCGGGCGCACCCGGACGTAGCCTGATGAGAAGCCGGACAAAGTAACTGACAGCGTGACAGTTCTTCCCAGTTCAGCTCTTCGCCCGCCACGCCCTGCCCAGTGTCTTAACAATGACTTGACTGCGGAGAGACCAGGAGGCAGGCTCATCAAACCCCGGCCGGCACCAGACTGGGAAGAGGAGACACTCCCGATGACAGCATCAAGATGCAAATGCTCCAAGCAGCCTATTCTGGGCGAACACAGAGCTAGCTGTGCGAGAGCGCAGGCCGGGCCATCCTGAGCTTCCTCGAGGCCATGAGGCCTGCCCCGCAGCCATTCAGGCAAACAGAGCTGGGTACTGTCACTGACCACAGGGTTCATCAGAGCCCACAGGCCAGAGTAATGCAATCTGAAATGGCAGCAAAAGTAGGCCAGTGTCCAAATCCCAGAAAAACGGTAATACTCCCGCTGTACCTCACAGCGGCCGGGCCACAAGTGGAGGATTCAGCTCAGGACACCATACTCTTTTAAATGAATTCCTTAAATGGGTTACAATCAGATGATTTAAAAGGCACTCAGTGGTTTATAGTGAAAAGTTCCTTTTCCACCTAATCTCCTCCTCAAAGGCAGACAGCATTACCTGTCTCTTTTGTACCCTTCCACGGGTACTGGATGTAGATACAGGCAAATAAACACACAGCGTCCTCTCGCTTTTTGCACAGATGGTAGCACACCATTCACACAGGTCCACATTCTGCTTGTTCCATGTGCGAAATGGATCCTGCCCTGGCTGGTTTGGCTCAGCAGAGCGTCAACCCGCAGACCCAAGAGTCACAGGTTCGATTCCAGTCAAGGGCACGTACCTCGGTTGCAGTTCGGTCCCCAGCCCTGGTTGGGGTCATGCGGGAGGCAACCAATCGATGTGTCTCTCTCACATCGATGTTTCTCTCTATATCTCTCCCTTCACTGTCTGAAAATAAATGGAAAAGTATCCTTGAGTGAGGATTAAAAAGAAGAAGAAAAGAAATGGATCTGGCAGAGGCCACACCAGTTCTCAAGGAGCAGCCACTGTTCCGCAGCCGCAGGCCCGCGGCGTGGAGCTGCTGACTGCTGCACACCGAGGCTGGGCCGCCCTCTGCGCCCGCCCTCTGCGCCCGCCCTCTGCGCCCGCCCTCTGCGCCCGCCCTCTGCGCCCGCCCTCTGCGACCGCCAGCAGGTGTAAGGAATGAACCTACATCATTTCTCACCTGTGTAGGCATAGCTGCAGGACCAATTCCAAGAACTGAAATTACAAGGAAAGAAAACAGATGCATTTGTAGTTTTGATGGATATTGTCAAATGGGACTCTGCCTTTCAAAGAGAGTCATGAAGTTTCCCAAAACAGGGGGTTGGGAAGAGAGATGAGCACCATCAGATTCAAATACCCTCCGCTACCACCAATCAGTTCAGTCCTCCTTCACTTACCCCGCACCAGACACATCCTCAGACTGACCTGCATCATCCCACTTGACTGCTGTGACAGCCCTGAGGGGGGGCGTTTTTATCCCCATTATGCAGATAAAGACTGAGGCCAGAGTACTCTTGCCAAATTCCACAGAGCTGGTAGGGACAGAGTCAGGACTCAAACCAAACTGGGTAACTCCGCCATCTGAGCTCCTGTCTATCGCACCTCCGGGTCCCTCCAGCCCTCAGAATTGCTGGGAGGCTTCTGCACAGCCCCGCCCTCAGATTCTGAGCTGACTTGTCAGGGCACAACAGGCACAGGTTGAAAAGCCCCCCTCAGGTGACTCCAATGTGCAGCCAAGACTGGGAACTATTGCTCGAGTCTACCCACAGCAGGCTTTCTCCAACCAGGGAAGGCAGCAGTCACCTGGAGCCCTGGGCAAACAATTTCCAGGCCTCAGCCCCGAGTTCCCGAGTCAGCACTGCTGGGGTGGTGCTGAGGAATGTGCTTTTCTACCAAGTCCCCAGGTGATGCTGCTGACCTGAGGACCGCACTCTGAGAACTCCGCTCTGGAAGCAAGAGCTAGTACTACTCTTAGAAATATACAGCAATTAACATTTTACAAGGTACATCACCCCAATGAGAAGGTCCAATGAGATAATGTTCTCTATAAAATGAAGTGAAAACAGATACTCAAGTGTCTTAGCCAAGTTCATACAGTTTGCAAATAGTACAAAAATCTTCATTTCCTTTTTTTTTTTAATTAATTTTTTTTTTTATCCTCACCCGAGGACATTTTTCCATTTTTTGTTCAGGTAGAGTGGGGGGGGGGGGGCAGAGAGAGAGAGAGAAACATCGATGCGAAAGGGACACATCGAGTGGCTGCCACCCGCACAACCGACCAGGGCCGGGGACAAACTGCAACCGAGGTACATGCCCTTAGCGGGAACCGAACCCGGGTCTCTCAGGACCGCAGGCCGACGCTCTAACCGCTGTGCCAAACCGGCCAGGGCTTCATTTCCTTTTTCTTTCTTCCTTTCTTTTTAAATAAATGTCTTTAGCTTGTACTCAGGTTTTCTGACATCTAGTTCAATGTTCTTTCCACTATACTAACACCAGGGTCTACGTTCCAGGAGGCAGGAACCTTGTCTATCTTGTTTTCTCTTTTTTTTTTTTTTAATCCTCATCCGAGGACATTTTTCCATTTTTTGTACAGACAGAGTAGGAGGGAGAAAGAGGAAGAGAGAGAGAGAAACATCGATGTGAAAGGGACACATCGAGTGGCTGCCACCCGCACGACCAACCAGGGCCGGGGACAAACTGCAACCGAGGTACGCGCCCTTAGCGGGAACCGAACCCGGGTCTTTACGGACCGCAGGCGGACGCTCTAACCGCTGAGCCAAACCGGCCAGGGCTTGTTTTCTCTTATTCATCCTAAATTAAAACATAGTTGGTACTCAACACATGCCTGAATGAATCAATCAATCCCTATGTATAAATACAGTGAGACATGGGTCCTGAAAAAGAAAAGTATAAGACAGGTTGATTATACCTCATATTAAAGAATTCTAATAATTAGAAGCATTCAAAAATAAAATGAACTGCCCTGGCTGGTTTGGCTCAACGGTAAGAGCTTCGGCCCACCGACCAGAGAGTCCCGGGTTTGGTTCCCGCTAAGGGCACATACCTCGGTTGCAGATTGTCCCCAGCCCCAGTTGGGGTTGTGTGGGTGGCAACCAGTCGATGTGTCTCTCTCACATTAATGTTTCTCTCTCTCTCTCTTCCTCCTCTCTCCCTCCCACTCTATCTGAAGATAAATGCAAAAATGTTCTCAGATGAAGATTAAATAAATAAATTAATTAATTAAATTAAATTAAATTAAATGAACTGCCTCTGTAAATAGTGAGCTCCCTGTCCTTGGAGAGACACCAGCAAAAGCCAAACAGCCAAGTGACAGCCAAGTGACAGAAATGTCACAAAGCAACTATGCACGCCAAGGTGACTTCCATCCCCTCTAACAGTGTTTGCAAAGATACATTTTAATTCGTGTGTATTCCGGCAGACAGGAGGTACTCTGTAAATCCTTCTTGATTGTTGGTCAACTGGCCTGCCGACAGCTTCATTATGTATACTTAGATTCATTACTTCACCCCTGTACCTCAGTTTCCCTGAACACAAAATGAAAGGGTTTGTTCATCAATCTCTGGGAATTATCTAGCAAAATAATAAACAACTAACAGATGTATCAAAGTACTTAAAATGCACACAGCGTCTGTCCTTTCTCCTCCCTGCCATTCTGCACTGCGCCCAATCCTGCATCTAATTGATATTTCCATGAAATTAAACTTAAGGAAGAACAAGGGCAAATTCAAATTCACAATGACCAGATTTCTGAATGCCATGCTTTTACCAGTTTAATTGCTGGTCTGTCATTTTTTCATTTTTTGTTCAGATAGAGCGGGAGGGAGAGAGAGGAAGAGAGAGAGAAAACATCGACATGAAAGGGACACATCGAGTGGCTGCCACCCGCACGACCCAACCAGGGCCGGAGACAAACTGCAACTGAGGTACATGCCCTTAGCGGGAACCGAACCCGGGTCTCTCTGGACCGCAGGCTGACGCTCTAACCGCTGAGCCAAACCGGCCAGGGCTGGTCTGTCATTTTTTAAAAACTCATGCTTCCAGAGGCCACGTGTTGGGCACCCACTATGGATAGAGAACTGGGAAATACGGGGAAGAATCTTGACCTGCCTTCCTGTATACAAAACAACATCTACCACTTTAATCGTTTAAGACCGTTCTGGCCCTGTCCAGTGTGGCTGTTAGTTGAGCGTCATCCTATGTACCAAAAGGTCGCTGGTTCGATTCCCAGTCAGAGCACATGCCAGGTTGTGGGTTTGGTTCTGGTTGGGGTGTGTACAGGAGGCAACTGACTGATGCTTCTCTCTCACATCGATGTTTCTCTCTCTTTCCCTTCCTCTCTCTCTCTCTCAAATCAATAAAAACATATTTTTTAAAAATAAAAGTTACAAAAATAAAGACAGTTCTGGATTTCTGCCACCTCAGTAATGTCCAAGGGTTCATCAAAATTTACTAGTGTAGAATTCTGTGTTTATAGATTGATTTCAACAAGGAAAACCGTAATAGAGAATAATAAAACCAGAAGTGAACCAAGATCCAAAGAAATGGTCTCAGTTTTTAAGATCTCAGATACTAGGTGCCAAGGTTTCACCTTTGAGGGGAAAGAACAGTGTACCCGCCTAGGACCATTTCATCCACACCTGAAGGACAGGAAGGGGTCCAGCCGAGAGTGGTTCTCGGGCAACAGCTTCTCCAAGTCGCCAACACTGTGGGGTCTTGGGCCTACGAGGAGATTTCTGAGGGAAAGGACAAGAACCTGGAGCCACTCCCGGGCAGCTACAGAAAGCCCTTATTTACTTACGTTGAGCATTAAAAACGGTTTTCAGACACAAAACCAAAAACATAAGAACCCATTCAGCAGTTACTAAAACAGTGTTTTAATAGCTGGCCTCCCTGACTAACCTCAGGAAGGTGGCCTGAGGGGGACCAGAGTGGAGATGCTGTTTGTGAAAGACAAAGTGAAATGTCGGCCTCATGTTCAGCGACACAGATAACCTCGCCAGAATGCAGGAGGTCCAGGGAGAAGGGCCGGGACAGGGAAGCCAGTCAGCCTCGGCTCAGCCAGAGCTGGACAGCTGAGATGGGTGCATGCTGCAATGATTCAGCTCCTAAACAGATCCTGACAGTCACATTCAGGTGCCCGGTGGCAAGGCCTGCGGAACAGCCCGAGCACAGGCCGCCGAGTCGGGCCCCTCGGCTGTGGGGCAGCTTGCTGAAGGCATCATTGCGAGGACCAATCATCTCGAAAGCGAACGTTTCACTTTCCAGTTCCTGTGCACATAGCTGTGGCTGAGGGCGTCAGGGGTGAAAGGATTAAGCTGAAATCCTGTAGCCCTGGCTCCCCAAACGCTGAGGTGTCCAGGAATCACCTGGCGTGCCTGCTGCAGGCAGACCCCCGGGCCCCACTCCCACGCCTCTGGTGGGTGAATGGGGCGGAGCCTCCCGCCAGGACTGCAGCACCATGCCATGCTGGTAGGTGGTCCCCAGACCGCTGTTTGAGAAACACTGGCCTGGCCCAACAGCCCATTTTTTCATAAGTGAGAAGAATGAAGCCCAGAGAGGTGCAGCGCCTTACCCAAGCCCAACAGGAGGAAACCTAAGTCTACATAAATGCCCCAGAGCATAATCCCAACTGCTGAAGGGCACAGTCAGCGAGGGCAGCGGGCAGCAAGCTAACTCCTCCGACACAGCCTCTCACCAACAAAAAACCTGCAAAGAAATATCCTTCCCGAGAGGAAGACTGACTAGCAAACACCAAAACCAAGGTCAGCAGGGCCCATTTCCAGGGCTCTGTCCACACTCCACCCGCACTGTCACCTCCCATTCACTGCAGACAAGCACCTGAGTCCGTCCATCCCTGCATCACCGCCAGCACACAGCAGGCTTCGGTGAACGCGCCACATTGTCAGGTGAAAACAATTCCGCCCTCTGCTGAGAATCCCTTCGGAGCGGCCGGTCCACCTGGCACCTTTCTCAGCCTTCCAGCCCAGCTCAGGGGTCACCTCCTCTGAGCAGTAATGGCCCCTCCCCCACCAGACACAACCAGGTGTTCCCTCCTACCTCTCCCGGAGGATCCTGTACATACCCCGTAGCACTTATCACACACACCTGTAAGGTTCCGTTTACCTAGGAGAGCCCTCCTAGAAGGCAATGATTTGGGTCTTTGAAGCCTCAGCACCAAGCTCAGTTGCCATGCAAAAATTGCTCAACAAATATGTAGGTGTTCGATAAATGGGAGGGAGGATGGGAGAAACTTAAATATCTTCCTACAGACTCAAAATCCTAAACCTGCAAATGTGTTTCACTGGGGGGTAAAAATTCCCTATTATTTCCTCTGTTCACACTTGCAAAGTCAAGTCACTAGCTTGCCAAAGCCACTATGATCAGAGAGGAGTGTGGGCTACAACTGGAAAGGGCCTCACCTGTGGATGCCCCGCCACACACACACACACACACACACACACATACACACACCTGTGGTCCACCATCAACACACATCTTCAGCTTCCACCTCCCGGTTTATCCAGAGCTTCCCGAGCCCCCAGGTTCTCCCACAGCAGCCAAGTTCTGTACCTTGTGTACTGAGCATGGGGTACTTATCTCTGTTCACTGCACTGTGGGTATCTCCCCCTGAGCATCTGTGGACAATACTCCCCAAGGCACAGGCCAGGCAAGGAGCCAAGGGAGGGCCTCCAAATGTCTAGAGCCAAAAAGGGGCTTTGGGGGCACAGCTGACTTCTCCTTGAGATGAGGTGGAAGCCAGACATCTGCCCTCCGCTGGCTCTGATGCGCCCTGCACTTTAGGCAACTAACAGCTCACAACCAGGTAGAGCTTCACTGCGTTTAAAACTAAGGCATCCAGAAGGTTGCCAGTTCAACTCCCAGTCAGGGCACATGCCCAGGTTGCAGGTTTGGTCCCTGGTCGGGTGTGTAGGAAAGCAACCAATCGATGTTTCTCTCTCACTCGCTGTTTCTCTCTCTCACTCACTCAATGTTTCTCTCTGTCTCTCTCCCCCTCTCCTTTCCTCTCTCTAAAGTCAATAAAAACATTAAAGAATAAACAAAATAAAACTAAGGCGTCAACTCTGTGGCTTCCACCTGACACCCCATCACCTGTGCAAAGCCCTGCAGAGCTGGCATGGCTTACTCCGCCCTTTCTGCTCCCTCTGCACACCGAGATGCATCTTCCGTCTCCAAAGCAGAACTGGAGAACGGCGGGGTTCAGACTCTCCACCCAGCACTCCTCACTGCGGTCGCACTGTCCACCCTCTCCATCACGGCCTTCCAGTTTCAAGTCCAACAAACCGCCAGGCTTTTTTGAGAGTTCTTCCTCTTCACATTTTACTGCTATAAAACTAACCAGATTTCCTGTTTCTTTCTCGTGTTTATTATGCTCAGGATATTTTTTCCTAGTGCCCTGAGAATTATTCCCATAGGAAACATTTAGCTCCACTGGAACTCTTTTGACACTGAAACCCTCTTCCCTGAGAACCTTCCTTTGGGGTCATAACAAGCTGGCCGCTGCTGATAAGCCCCAGTGTGGGGTGGGGAAGGGCACCGACTCTGAGTGGGGCAGTCCGCGGCCCGGCTCCACCACCGCTGCTTCACCCTCCTGGGCCTCAATTTCCATAGAATACAAACAGTGAACCTAACCTCAGGGGTTGTTGCCAGGATTGAAGATAATGTCTGCGCTATACCTGGCACAGGGGCAGCCCCCCAAAATTTGAGCTGGTATCATTATTTCAGCTGCTTTCGGGCACAGCCAATGTGGAGGTGGGGGCAGCAAAATATAGTTTTTCTTAGGCCTGGAGAACTCTTTCCCCAGGAAACACTCAAGAAAGCCTCCTACCATGAATAACTGCAGTCATGGAGAAGAAACCAGAAATGAAGGGGGCGGCTTGGAGACCTCGGGAAGGCAAAAAAAGGATGATTGCTCTCCTAGGGCTAAAAGCCTCTCAGACACCCCCGTCCCCTCACTCCCGACCCGCACAACCTTAGGTGTGTTACCTAAGACCATCACAGAGCCTGATGCATGTCGCTTCCTCATCTGCACAACAGAGATAACCTCACCAACAGCCGCCTGGTCAGGATGCCATCGGGCGGTGTATCTTGGCGTGTGGTCTACCAACCACCTACGCACTGGGCCCGGTGGTTGCCTTCCCAGCCCCTCGTCCCCTTCCTCCCCTCCTAACAGAGCCTCCACTTTGCTCAGGTGCCCGTCCCCCCAAGCGACTCCAGAAGTACAAGCGCCTTCAGTGACTGGCACAGGATGGACATGTGACCCAGCTCCAGCCAAGGAGGCATCATGGAGGTGCCTCAGCCAGAAATCAACCTACATCCCCCTTCTTCTTCCTCTGGATGTCACTGTGTCTGAGATGCTTGGAAATGCAGCAGTCACCTCATTCCCGCCTGCAGATGAAGTAGCACCCACATGGCAGAGGTGGGAAGGACCTGGGGCCCTGCTGACATCACTGAGCCACTGAAACAATCAACCCTGAAGCCCACCCTACCCCAGGGTTCAGAACTACCCTCGTGCACAACTCCAGGGGGCACAGTTCACACCACAGTCCCCATCATGGGGGTCTTGGGGCTGTTTGAGAGACAGTGATATTCCCTGTTAGCCAATCTGAGTTAGACTTTGTTCCTTGTAGCTGAAAATATCTGGATAGAACCTGCAAAACCTACAGAACATGTTAAAAAAATACAGATTATTAGGTCCCACCAGGGAATAATATGCATTTTTAACAAGCACCCCCGGTGACCGTGATGCTCCCCACAGCTTAAGAACCACTGCTGTAACGGAGGTGAAGATACCAGTGCAGCCAGGCACGTGGTCCACACAAGCACCAAAGTCCAAAATAGACTTTCAGAGAAACACCATCCACCTGCCTATTTCCTGTGAAAAGCTACTGCAGGAAGAGCAGATGAGGGGAGTGTGAGTTGTCAAACAAATCTCACCTCTTCCCACAAAAGGCTGCTCTGCACAGTTGTAGGAAAACATCTGCTAACATTCAGCCAGAACCCTCTTCCGTGACAACCGACTGCTGCTGTCCTCGGCGCTACCGCTGCAGCCCGTCCTGGAGCCGCCCTCGCCGACAACCTCAGCACACAGCCACCACCTGGCCATCCCGCTCTCCCAGTGGCCCTTTCAACTTTATTAAAAGGTCATTTTCCTGGCCTGGCTATTTCTTATCCTGGATTGATCACCCTCTGTGGCACCAGGAAACTGCAAGGGAAACTGTATTTATTAGAAGATAAAAGAAGGAGCTGGCTGAGCCACCAGGCTGATTCCTGAAATCACTGTATTTGAAGTGTCAAGTACCCACACCCCTCATTCCAAGGGAGAAACCAAGAGCAAAGGGGTGGGACTTGGGGCTCCCCTTCACGTAGCTCTTTCTTTTCATCAACAGTCAGAGTTACCATGGCAATGGTGATAGATGGAGGGGGACAGAGACTGCTTAGTATGGAAGAAAAAAAAAGATGGGAGGGAGGGACAAGAACTAATTTAGAGAGGCCTTGCATTTGCTTAGATGAACCACTGCCCGTTCCCCCCTCTGTCTGTCTCCTCCGTCTTGCTCGTCTCTACATCCCCAGCACAGGTCCCGGTACCGTAAGATGCGGGCTGCACTCGGCGAATGGAAAGAAGGAAGCACTCAGGAAAGCTGGTTGATGAAATGGGTAAATGGTTGGCTGAATGGGCGGGGACGCCAAAGAACTCCAGCCACAGAATCAGGGAAGTAAGTCTTCCTGAAGGGCTGAACATCTGAGCTGGATCTTGAGGCATTTAGACAAGTGGAGGTGAAGGGAGGACCCACTTCATCCAAAGTACCTGGTGCCATCTTGGGCAGAGTTGGTGCTTAGTAAGTGCTTCCTGGATGGGTTGATTGCTGAACTTGTTTCCTGCGTGAAGGAAGCTGGCTTCATTACCCACAGCCTTTGGTTTCTCCCTAGGCAAACAGAAGCCACTCCTAAATAGCAATTAAATTAATAAACCAAGGAAAGGCGCTGTCTACCACCCTCTACAAACACTCCTATCCACAGAGTCTAGCAGAACGAGGATACTCCATTACTGCTGGTGTGGCGTTTTCCAGGATCTACTGTGACGTGACCAAGGCAACGCATGTCACCCCCACCTGTGTGTATCTGCACATGGAAATACTGGAGGGGTACACAAGAAACTAATGAAAGTGATCATCAATCTGTAGGGGAATGTACCATTTATCCTCATTGGGGACGCATTTGAGAACGAAAGAGGGTGTTTCTGATCATTCACTGGCTCAAAGAACATAAACGAGGCCTGTTGTGGACGAACTGGAATGTGAGTCCAGCCCACCAAATGGGGTCCAGGTTGTGGGAAAGTGAAGTAGACATCACAGGGGTGACAGTGAAAATCTTCTATGGGAACATTTTTATAGCGTTTTGATATCTGAACCATGTGTATGTATCAACTATTTGAAAATGTAACAACCTTATTATACATATATCTCTTTATTGTTGAAAGTATTACAGATGTCCCTCCTTTTTTCCCCATTGCAATAATCTTTTTAATAGGATGAAGAAAAGCCGGAGAAGGGAGCCTTCGCACTCTCTGGGACGAACACAGCCCCTCGGAGGCCGGGCGAGCACAGCCCGGCGGAGGGGCGCCCTCGACGCAGCCCGAGAACAGCGGGGAGCTTGCATGGCCTAAAAAGGCCTGGGCTCCGCGGCTGAGCGGGGAGCGGGGTATAAACACTGTGACAGACAGAAAGCAGTTCAGGTTTTACACAATCATGGCAACAAAGTGAGACTGATTCAGGACTGAATTAAGCCCTTTATATTGTTTCTACTTAAAAAGGAAATGTATTGACTACAGTCCTCCCCACAGATTTATCTCCCCTGACATCAGGCACATTCATAACCTATTTTAAATTCCAAGGAACAATGCTGGGGGTTAGGAGAGGGGATGCCAGGAACTCTCGGGGGCTGGGAGACACTCCTGACTCTTCACCGCTCAGAAAACACACACATTGCTTGTCCTTATCAGTCATAACTCACGTTAGAAAAACGCTTTTCCAGGATGACTGAACTCTAGGGCTTGTCTTGGTTTTTGTTTTGTTTTTTTAATCCTTACCCGAGGACATTTTTTACCCTTTTTTTTTTTTTTATTCAGACAGAGTAGGAGGGAAAGAGAAGAGAGAGAGAAAAACATCGACGTGAAAGGGACACATCAACTGGCTGCCTCCCGCACCACCCCAACCAGGGCCAGGAACGAATCACAACTGAGGTATGTGCCCTTGCGGGGCGAGACTCTAACTGCTGAGCCAAACCGGCCAGGGCCAGGTCTTGGTTTTTTGTTGTTGTTAATCCTTACCCGAGGCTATTTTTCCATTGATTTTTAGATAGAGTGGAACGGAGGAAGCAGGAGAGAGACACTTCGATTGGTTGCCTCCCCCACGACCCTGACTGGGGCTGGGGATCAAACCTACAACCCAGGTACATATGTGCCCTTGACGGGGAATCGACCCTGAAACCTTCCGTCTGCGGGCCAGGTCTTTCTTTGGAAGAGCTGCTTTGGAGCCTCTTAAAAGATGTGTGGTGACACTCTGGCCTTTAGTCTCGTTTGTAACCATCTCCTCCTTTCACACTGCGGCTCCTCGGGCTCAGGCCTGAATTACCTGGACTGGAAAATGTCTCATCTCCTGCCTTCCAAAGGTCACCTGACCATGTCCCTCTGTGAACCCTCCAGGGGCTCCACCCAGCTTTCAGGACTGCAGAGCCATAGAACTGATCATCCAAACAGGGACCCCTGAGAGAGAAAGGGGGCACGACTAATAGTCACACTGGGTAACTAGCATGTGAGGTCATCCTACTACTGGGCGAATCCAGTCCCTTTAGTATAAACTTGAATTCAAGACACTTCGCCATCTGGCCCGGCTTACCTTCCAGACATTTTGCCTCCTGACCATACCACACGATCCAGCTCCAGCGGACATGCTGTTACCCGTCAGCTTCACCTCTGCATTTGCGCACGCCATTCCCCTCCTGCCTGCACCCAGCCGCCCCTGGTCAGTCCGCCTCTTCCCCATCTAGGCAGGTGGAACTCCTCCGCTTCCTTCAAAGTCCAAGTCACACGGCACCACCTTTACTGCACTCGTTTAACAAATCTTTACTGACTGCTGATGATGTTAGGCACGTAAGAAGAATGAAAAAATTCCACCTCTAATGGAACTGTGTGTGTGTGTGTGTGTACAATTGTGACCGCTGGTACCAAGGATGAGCACAGGGTGATATGCTGGAGAGTGTGTGTGTGTGTGTACAATTGTGACCGCTGGTACCAAGGATGGGCACAGGGTGTTATGGATTTGTAGAGACATAACCACCACACCACAAGGCTGTGAGCTCCTTGAGACAAAGCCCAAGACACCCGTCTTCCAGCCCCGCTGAACCCATCACACACCCTTGGGCACAGCGGGCACTCAACAAACACTCACTGAGGAAAAAATTCACATGAAAGTTTACTTAGTCTGAAGACAGTTTCCTAACAACTACTTCTGAGTTCTCCACGAATCTGTAGGGGATCAGAGGGGAACCTGAATTTCCACTGACCTTAGAGAAACGCCCCCGGTCCTACAACTGTGACTCTCATAAGTCACCTGATCAACACTATGTGGCTTCTCCAGAGGTAAAGCGACTCACTCATCGAGGGCACACACTGGTTAGTGACGGAGCCACTGGAGAGGTCGGAAGAGACCGGCGAAGACTGAGAACTTAGTGATGGGATAAGTGACCAAAGGAGTCGCTGGGCAGAGGTGTCTGGAGAGGGAGTCGACCCTGGAAGTTGGAGTGGCAGAGCACTGGTGAAGGAGGTCTGGGGCGGGGCCCAGGTGACAGAAAGGAAGTGATGGTTCCCATCGGGGAGCCAGCAGGGTTTCCGACGGCACTACGGTAGGAAATTTGGCAACGGAGGGCTATAGGCTGGCAGAGGGAGGCCTGCTACCGAGGCAAAACAACCTTACCTGGAGACGAACACCACCTGAGAGAAGGGCGCAGACACACCTTCTCCCTGTCTGACCGGGAAGAGGGGGCCTGAAGTGAGAGCAGATGGGGCGAAGCAGTGCCCCCTCGGGCCTGGCCAGGCAGCGCCCCTCAGGCCACGGGGCTGCTCCATCTGACCCACTAGACCACTGGCAACACTCAGAGAAGCTGCTCGCAGAAGCTCAAGTAAAGGCCCCGTCCGGGGACTTCCCCCAGACCTGTTTGTCTTTCTGTCCTCAGTGCAGGGTGCAGACTAGGCAGACGGGAGCGAGCAGCACAGGACTGGCGAGCAGCACGGTTTACCCTGGACATCCGCGACGCACACACCCCTTCCTCAGGCCTCCCCAGGGTGCGCAGTCACAGCCATCACTTAATAGAGGCATGTAGGGAAGAAAAAATAGCCACATCACTGGATCTGAGTTCCTATTTCAGTTACACACAGAGAAACAGCCAAGTCCATTCTCAGCAGCCTGGACAGGACCCCGCACACCTGTCACCTGCCTGGCTCACCCGCAGCCCTGAGCCACCCTGGCCTGTCACACCTTGCTGGAATGCTTCCTCCTGGCCGCCACCCACCACTACCACCACCCTGGCCCCACAGGACTCTGTCAGCGAGCAGCCCATGCCACAGACATTCATTAACATACAACATAAGTCCTGGAGCTACAGGACCAACTAAGATTCTTCAGTGGGCTTTCCTGATGGCCTTGCACTAGCCCTGTGCTCCGAGGGACTGTCTCTGTGCCGTGGGACACCTCTGCTGGGGCTGTCCTGTGCACAGTAAGATGTTTAGGAGCACCCTGGTCTCTACCCACCAGATGCCAGTAGCACCCCTAAGTTGTGATGATCAAAGGTGTCTCTAGACATTGTCAAATGTCCCCTAGGGGTAAAATCACCCGTGGCCGAGAACCCTTGCCAAAGGGTGACCTCCCTAAATGTTCTCTCCATGCATCCCAGATGCTCAGGCTCCCGCAGCCCCTGGTCCCACAAAAAGCTCAGAGGTTGAAGGCAGAGCTTTGGATCAGGTGGACTCTGGCTGCAGTCCTGCCTCTGACTTACTAACTCTGTGACTTTAGGTAGGTCACTCAGCCTGTTCGAGCCTCAGTTCCTTCATCTGTAAAACGGGAACAAAACAGCCCTGCACCTCATGGGAGACCATGGCAGTTAGTAAAAGGACGTAAAAATCAACTGGCACGATGAGTATTCAATAACTATTAGGGATGATTTGCCGGCCAGGAACATTCCTTTGAGCCAAGCCCAGAGTTTAGTCTTCTATTTCTGTGGCTTCTGATCTTCCCCCTCCTTCCTATGCCCTTTCCACCTGTTCAATGCCTTTGGTCTTAACCTTTGGTCTGAAGGAATCCTTCCTGCTGGTTCAAAGGCATCTGAGGTTAAAGTGAAGGAAAGAACACACACACACACACACACACACACACACACACACGACCTTGCAGATCCAACCCTGCCCAGACCAACTCCCCTGACAAAGGTTTCCATTGTCGTCTTGTCGTCTATAAACAAACTTTTCCACGGGGAGGCTTTAAAAGAGCCAACAAGTCCCAAAGTCTCCAGACTCTTCCAGTCCTCGTCCCCATTCTGCCCCTGACCGTGCCATATCCCTCCTCCTTCCTGGGCCTCAGTTTCCCAGTCTGTAAAGCAGGGCTGATGAGCTCTGAGTGCCCATGGCCATTCTGTCACAGGCTGCCCTGGAACACTGCCCGATGGATGGCAGCTGGACCACATTTCAAGTAAGTGTTTAACTGGGAATAAGGGTCATAAAGAAAATTGTTCTATTTCTCCCCTGTGTCCCCCAACAGCAGTAGAATATAGTACTTGCAGAATGTAGAAATGGGTATTTGTTGCCACTGGAGTCAGAGACCTGAGTAAAAGGAAATCCTGCCCTGGGACCTTGGATAAATGAGTTCCTTCTGTGGCCCTGTTGCCTTATCTGTAAAATGGGACAGTAAGAGAGGCAGAAATGACGTGAAGGCTGAGACAAAGACCACGGACGCAGGTGCAGAGCTGGTGCACACGCTGGGAATTCAAACACACACGCCTTCCTTTCTGGACGCTCTATTTTAAATTCTGTAATATAACTCCCTGTCCTGCTCTGGAAAGCCTTCCTTCTGTCCTTCCCCAAGCTCTGTCCCAGCCCTCCTCTGCCAGAAAGACTTCTCTGCAAGACTCTGTTTCTAAAGGTCCAAAGCCATACATTTCCAGAAGACTGGTGTGGGGGGCGGGGGGGGGGGGCGGGGGCGGGGCGGGGCCGGGGAGAGCAGGAGGGGAAGAGTCACCAACAACCAGCTCCCAGCCTGACAACAGCCCTTCTGCGATTCCCGAAGATGAACTACCCTTCCCTGTGCCGGCCCAGGAGGGAGCACTGAGCTCCGCACACTCCAGGAGGACAAGGACGGGGACTGGGCGGGCTCTCCTCACCTCCCTGGGAGTCCTCACAGCTCCGGCCCAGCCCCTCCCCCTGCCCAGCCCTAGGACTAAGGACTCCACTGTGAGAGATGAGCTTGAACCATGAGGCAGAGTGGCCGCCTGATAAAAACTGGAGCTCAGGCCCTGGCCAGTGACTCGGACCAAAGGGTGGAGGGTTTGATTCCAGTCAAGGACATGTGTCTGGGTTGCAGGGTCTATCCCTGGCCCCGGTTGGGGCACGTGTGGGAGGCAACCCATCGACGTGTCTCTCTCACATTGATGTTTCTCTCTCTCCCTCCCTCTCTTCCACTCTCTAAAAATCCACTGAAAAATATCATCGGGTGAGGATTAAAAGAAAAGAAATGGAACTCAGGAGATAAAGTTACTGGTCCAAGGTCTCCCAGCGAGTTCAGAGGCAGAGCTGGGGTTAAACAGGAGTCTGGGCTCCAGACACATCAGGACTCTGCCCACACCCTCTTTCCCACCAGCTGGCCCCCTCCTGTCTCAGGTGTCACCAGCCTCCCTTGCCTTATTTCTCTCCTCTTATCACCAAGACCAGTAACCCTTCAGTGATAAAAACTGCAGACGGCACCCCGCATGGCCGGGTTCCTGTCACCTCAGGACAAGGAGCCCAGGCTAAACCCTCAGAAGCCGTTCTACCCACCAGGGCCAGACCCCTCTCCCTTCCACATGCCTTTCTCATGCTGTTCTCCTGTCCAGCACCCTGGCTCCTCTGTCCCACTGGGCTAACCCTCTCCTGTCCAACACGCCCAGCCCAGGAATTGGCCCACCTGGTCCCACCCCACTCCCCTGTGTGCCCCCTCCCCTCCCTCCTGACCGTCCTCTCTCAGCTCCTCTCGAGACCTTTGCCCACATCACTCCCCTCCTTGGACAGGTCTCCCCTTCTCCCTCTCCGATGTCCTGGGGGCCTTCCAGGCTCTGCCCACGGCCCCCGCCAAGAGGACGCCCCCGACCTCCACGGCCCACAGCAACCTGACTCCTCTCACACATGCCCTGCACAGTGGAGGGCCTACGCCCAGTGCCCCGGCCTCTGCTGTCACTGCACTGCCAGGGCTGTAGGAGCCCTGCCCTCACCAGACCACGACGGCCACCCAGCAGCTTGGCCATGGCCCTTCCACCCCCAAACTCAGCCTGGCGGTCATTCCACAAACATCTGAGTGCCTCTGGCATACCAGCCAGTTAGTCCTTGCTCTGGAAACCCTCCTTACCCGGCAAGGCACTGAGGAAAAGCCACCGACTCTGACTCCTTCCGGGCCCACCTCCCCACCCCCACCCCGGAGTCTTCCCCCTCCACCCTGGGACCTCCTAGCTGTTCTCAAGCCCATGTCCCCATGTCCTCCCTGAGACCCAGACCTTTTCTTTACTCGTGGCTGGGCCTTCACAATACCCTATACCAATAAGCCCCAGTGAATAGCTTTCACTGTGAACTGAAACAGAATCTGTCCGGTTCTCAGGCCAGTTTGGGCTCCTGGGTGGCCTCAAGCTCTGTACATCCAAGTGACCTCTCACTGTTCTTCCAAGATTGGATTTGGGCCCAGACTGAGTCAAATGACCTCTTATCATTCTTCCAAAATTAGGCTTTCCTCTTTAATTACACCTTATCTAGCCATACTCTGTGTGGATTCTAATTACATAATTACTTCGAGCCCCGGGACTTAAAAACAAAAAAGAAAGGCGTGTACAGGACTACACAGGTAAGTAAATACATCAAATATGCATATTTACATACACCGCACTCCATTTTCTTATTCACATACAATTCTGTAACCCAGAAAATATAGTCCCCGGAGGGGTCGACAGGACATTACGGTAGAAATCTCACTGGCTGGGAACAGATGAAGGAGAACTTCAAGGAGACGCCTAACCCCGAGATGGGCTGAAAGAGGCTCCGAGTCAGCCCCCAGGCCTCTGCCCTTTCCCTTCCACAATGAAGAGGGGGCTGTATGACCACGGACATGGTAGAGTTTTTAAAATCACGAGCAGGCCTGATCCCTCCTCACCAAAACACCCACCCTCCTCTGAATTCCAGGTACCCCTGTGCGCTCGCTCTCCTGGGGCTCATGTGCACAAAGTCTCTCCCCTACCAGTCGGTGCGCATCCTGCAGACAGGGGCCCAGGCTCACCCACCTTGGTGTTCCCAGTCCTCAAGCCTCCAGTACCAGAAGGGGCTTCCCAGCAGGCCCTCCTCCGGCCTTGGCTCCAGCCTCCTCCCAGTGCCCTAAGCCTTCCCTGCCTTTTCATGTGCTGCCCTGCATCAGGAATGCCCTCCTCCGGCCCAGTCCAGCTCCCTCCTGTGCCCCCACTGCGCCTGACTGGCCCTAACTTAGTACTGATCACACTTTGGCATGAAAACTTTTCATGTGTCTACCTCTCCCTTCAGACCAGTGGTCACCACATTTTTTTTTATCATACCTTCCTACTAGCAAAATAGCATTGAGCATGTTCATTTGTAAGTTAATTATACAATCTGTGTTATCAATAGGAAAGCTACATTGTTCTACCTTTGAATTAAAGGATAAATGAAAGAGTAAGAACTTTAACTGATCATGTTTTCTTCCTGCCCTGGATCGTATCCTGAGAGCTCACCCGCTGCTCTGGGTGAGAAACGGTGGGAGGACAGGGAGGCAGTCTTATGCTCTTTGTATTCCAGAATCTGGTACAGAACCCAACGCTTAATACATGAACTAACTTACTCTGCAGACAGAGAATAGCTACTATGGGCCAGGCTACTGTCATCATGGGGACAGCCTGGCCACTGTCGTCACGGATCCTCCAGACTGGTGTACGGGCAGAAACAAGGATTTTCTCACCAAGTGCAACGAGCAGCTGCGATGGATGCTGTGAAGAACTCTGTCCAGAAACCTCAAATGATGAGAGCCTCACACAGGAGGTCTAACCTGCTCTGGAGGCCAAAGGCTTCCCCTCTGCTGCTCCAGGCAACACCTGAAGGATGAGCGGCGCTGTCTAGGTGCAAGGAGGGAAGCGGCTCAGGCACAAGGCCTGGACTGGACGCGGAGGCTGACACCAGGCCCAACAGAAGCCAATGAAGTGAAATGAATGAACAAGCCCCAAAGGGTGGTGCATTCTCCCCTTCCCATTGACTCCTCTCCACTTATCAGGACCACCCCCAGCTTCATATCTCTAAAGGGGTCACTCAGCCCTGACACTGCCCAGTCCTCCCAGAGCATCCCCCACCTCTTCTGAGGAGCCCCAAAGCCCCAGGAAGACACTCCAGAAAACCATGCATGTTGCCATGGGCACCACCAATCAAAGGCGCCTGGGCAGTTTAATTTTTTAAAGAGCGTGTTAAATATTTTACATCATGTAACAGCACGGATTCTTCCTTGCCTATTTATGCAAATAAAATGCCAACCTGGAAGACAGTCTGGGGGTGCACAGCCCTGTCGAGGGCATCCTCCGAATGTCCTGGTCGCCCAGGGGTCTGTTCCCCCAGGGAGCAGCCTGGGGACTCTAGAACCACAGCCGCAAAACTCTGCTCTGCTGGAGCTTCTCTGACCCCAGGAAGGGAAAATTATTAACACTGATGCTTCAGGTGAGAGTTTAAATAGCCCGTGACTTTAATAATTAAAGGCAAAACCAGGACCACAGACTGTAATGCGGGCTGGCAGGCGGGCCTCCTCCCGCAGCAGCTGTCCTGAGAGGAGCTGTATCTTCTATCAGTGCTCAGGCATGACTAACATTTCCCAGTTCCTGGGGGCCTCGCCCCCTCACACCTGCCAGGGCTGGCTCACTAACGTACCGTGGCCAGCATAAAGGCCCGCAAAGCAAACAAAACAGTCCTAAGGCCTGAGGCTGCTCGGCCCGGCTCGTGGGCCTGGCAGCCTGATTTCCAGCAGCCACCACGGGGCCCTGCGTAGGCCTCAGCGCTCCCGAGCCCCGGCCTTCCGGCTGCTGTCTTCTGTCCCTGTTGGGATTGTGCTTTCTCTGGAGCCTCACTCATTTCGTTCTGCTTACAGCAGCCCAGTTCCGACTCTGCCTTGGCTTCTCCATCCAGATCCTTGGCCCGCGCTCAAGCCCACTGCCCAGGCCACTGGGGCAGCGGCTCAGATCTCCCGGCTCAGTTCCGGCCGCTCTCACCTCACCCCTGGCTTCTAGCTCCTGCCCAGTGTCCCATCACCTGCCTCCCGTGTGCACTGCCTAAGAAGAGAGGCCCGCACGTGGAAGAGTCAGTGGTGCACAAAAGGCACCGCTGTGGGAAAAACTTCCTAACATTGATGTAGCACAAAAATGTCTCCACTTTCCCCATCAGTTTGCCATGAGCAACTACAACCCCTGACCATCATTCTGTGCTCACAGAAGATAGTCACCCAACACCGGCTCTGCCCCGACCAAAGACAAACACGAAGTAGAGAAGCAAGCTGCCAATGAATTATCTGTTCACACGCCAGTCAAGGAAACTGCTCGTGGGCACAGACACCGTGTTCCACACAATTCCAGGCAATAAGAGCAGTTGTCTAGATTTCACAAGGTATGTCCTAGTGACCCTTCATACTGGGAAACTGAGCTCAAAGGTCGGCCTGCAGACTGATGTTAATAATCGATGCACAGGCATTATATAAATGAGTAATGAGTTTTCACATTGACAAGCAGGCAGAAGGGTGACTCCAGGATCGAACTAAGCACCCATCCCTGTTACAGCTGCTGTGAGCTGAACATCACCCATGATGGAAAGGCCCAAAGGCCCAACTGAGGTTGGCAGAGCAGTTACAGGTTAAGGTACAGGTACTCAACGCTCCTGATCACTGGTGTCAGCACTCGGGCAGTATTTTTATTGCCACCCTGAGAATTCAGGTCGTCAGAAACAGTCTCCTCACAGGTCATTCCTGGGTCGGTCCCCAGCCTCCCTGTGTGCCTCACTGCCCTGCATGTGAGTGTGCCCTCCACACTCCCACCCCCACCCCTTTGTCATGCTAAAACCTTCCTGCCTCAAAACCTGAATGGAACTGCTGAATGCCTGCTGGGGAAGGTAAGGGCCTAGCCCTCTTGGGGTTAATGAAGAAATAACCTCCAGGAGGGCAGCACCCATGTCTGCATTGTTCACCGACATTTGTTTAATGAATGAAATAAAACTGTGGCTATTGAGCACTTCTTAAACTAGAGATGCGCAGGGAAGCAGGGATTCACCTATCAAATGGGATGCCTTCCCATCCCTGGGGCTAATGTCACAGCTCTCCTCTTCATCCAGCAAAATGGGACACCTCCAGGACACCTTGCTACATGAGACGGACCTGCTTGCAAGACTGAGCAATGATGGGAAGGCAAGTCATCATGCAATAGAAACCTCAAGGAAAAGGCCAGGGTCCAACTGCTAGAGCGCCTGGGCTTTTGGCCCTTCTCCTGCACTCCTTTGGCAAATCCCTCTGCTCCACAGGGGTGACGGTAAATGACTGTGACCCCACTCCTCCAAGGTGGAGATGCAGAGAGGGGAGAAGGGATGTCTGGGGACAGGAGTAAGGGCTGTGGGCACAGGCAGACCAAGAGGAAGGCAACATCAAGAGGATCTTGCTCAGAGTACCAGTGACCAGTACAGGGATTCAGGGGTCTCGGGAGCATGCTGCATTTTCACGTCAGTGCACACAACCAAAGCATATGGCTGAGAACTTTCAGTGGTGTCCTCTCCAGGTGACCAGTGAGTCTACAAACAGCCAATGTTCTTTTCCCCTTCCACGGTCCCCTATTTAGAATGCCTCGTAGCCCTGGCTGGTTTGGCTCAGCGGTTAGAGCGTTGGCCTGTGGACTGAAAGATTATGGGTTCGATTCCGGTCAGGGGCATGCACCTGGGTTGCAGGTTCAATCCCTGGCCCTGGTTGGGGTCGTACAGGAGGCAACCAATCTGTGTGTCTCTCTCACATCGATGTCTCTCTCTCTCTCTCTCCCTCCCTCCCTTCCACATTATCTAAAAATCAATGGGAGCCCTGGCCGGTTTGGCTCAGCGGTTAGAGTGTCGGCCTGCGGTCCCGAGAGACCCGGGTTCGGTTCCCGCTAAGGGCGCGTACCTCGGTTGCAGTTTGTCGCCGGCCCTGGTCGGTTGTGCGGTGGCAGCCACTTGATGTGTTCCTTTCACATCAATGTTTCTCTCTCTCTGTTCCTCTCTCTGCCTCCCACTCTACCTGAACAAAAAATGGAAAAATGTCCTCGGGTGAGGATTAAAAAAATAAATAAATAAAAAATAAAAATCAATGAGAAAAGAAATCCTTGGGTGAGGATTAAAAAAATATATATATATACATATATATATATACATATATATGTATATATATATACCTCCTAGACTCTACCAGTAACTTCTCATTCTCAGTATAGCAACAGCACCCCTGAGTGATTACTGTGTGAGGCAGTTCTAAGATTCACATTATTGGATTACCTGATCCTCCCACAGTCCTGTGAGGCAGGTGCTATTATTCTCTCCATTTCACAGGCCAGGCAACGGAAGCACAGAGCATAACTGCCCGGGGAGCAGCAGAGCCAGGATGTGAACCCAGGCAGCCTGAGTGCAGAGACCACCCCTTGGTCACTCTGCACCCCTAACTCACTCAGGGAGAGAAGAGCCAAACTCCAAGACAAGAGATCTGTTCCCACATCGGGCCCATCCAGCCACATGACCTAAAACAAACGGCTTTTCTCTGCCTCAGTTGCCTCAACGGTGAAACAGAGCCAAGCACAGCTGCCTGGTCTAGGAGCAGTTTCTTAGCTCTGTAGGCCAGCACTGCCCAAGAGAACTTCCTGAAATGACAGAAACATCTATATCTGAGCTGGCCATATGGCAGCCAGGAGTCTCACGTGGCTACTGAGCACTTGCAGTGTGGCTAGTGTGACTGGGAAGCTGAATTTTAAATGGTATTTCATTTTAATTAAACTTAAGTAGCCACCTGTGGCTAGTGGCTACCATATTGGAAAACTCTGCTCTACTCTGTACTAGGATGGCAGGTGTCATTTCTCTTTGGTCATCACTGTATTCCCAGGGCTCAGCATAGACCCCTTAGTAGTCTACTTAGTGGTCCTAGCACATTAGCTCACAGGTTTGGGAAAACCAAAATAAGTTATGAAAAAGCACTTAAACATTTTTAAACACTAAACACAGGATTATATCTGTAATTCATTTTCTTAGTTGAGTCTGATCTTAACTCATAACAATGTGAGGCTGATTAAATATATAACTATGATCTGTTTGGGGAAAAGAATCTTCTACTGTCAGGGCTATGGTCCAAAACTGCTATCTCTCCGACTTGAAGCTCCGTGCATCTGAGCCCCCAGGCTTGTACGAGAGCCAGGGAGTATGCAGCTGAACTCCCAAAGAGTGAGGCTCATTCTCCGAGTAGGGTCTGGGGATTCTGGCGGAGCGACACACGTTTTCATATTTCCTTGACGTACTCTTTCCAAGTGGAAAAACCTAACATACACCTCCTGTGCACTGAGAACTGTGGCAGACACAGGAGATGCCAAGATGACTCCAGTGCGGTCCTCACAAGGAGCCCACAGTCCAGAAAGAGAAAGAGGTCAAATTTATAGTCCTTCCTCTGTGCAAGGCACTGAACTACAATCAGGAGAAAGGTGTAAGCCAAGCACAATCAATTCAGTGACAGATGCTGTTAGAGACAAATGTATCATGCCCTGCACACCGTAGGCACTCAGTGCAGTAAACTGAATTAAATCTTTATTTATTGATTGATTTTAGAGAGAGGGAAGGAGAAAAGAAGGGAGAGGGAGGGAGAGAGAGAGAGAGAGAGACTGATTTGTTCCACTTATTTATGCATTCATTGGCTGGGTGATTCTTATATGTGCTCTGACCTAGGATGGAACCCACAACCTTGGCCTATCGGGATGTCGCTCTAACCAACTGAGCTACCAGGCCAGGGCCCTGAATTGAATCTAGACCAACAGCTCATTTTAAGACTCATTTTAAGGGTCTTGAAGAAAACAAGACAGTTTAAGCGACTTCTCAAGGTGACCCAAGTAGTTAGTGATGGGACTGACGATAGCACCGGAGCCTCGTCACTCACCAGCTCAACAATCTATATGCGGTCTCTCTTGCTTCTTATCATGTTATTATGTCTATCTCAGAATAAACCATGGATTTATTTTTATAGGACTGTGTGTTTGGGACTCTTGAAACCTGGTGACTAACTGTATGCATACCATCTTAGAAACACTCAATCACTCAACAAACATTTCTTGGGAATACACTATATATCAGGCACCAGTTAAGGGCTTGAATGAAGAGATGAAATAAACGTCTGGTCAAATCAGGGTTTGAACAGCCATATGTATCTCTGCTCTCTCCCAAACCCCACTAAAAGGGAGGTTGGTTTGTTTTTAATGGAAGGAGACAGCGGCAGACAAGATATGGCAACAGGAGGGGCTGAGGAGAGGACAGCCTGCTAAACGCTGGTGCAAAGAGCAATCCCGACCCGGTCCCTCTGCAGGCTGCTCAGCCTGGTCTCCCCTCCCTGGGCCAGCAGAAAGCAGAGGTTCCCTGTTTAGGCAAATTACACCGGACTGCTCTCAAGTCAGGCGCAGTTGAGGGAGGGACACAGCTGAGGGAGGTTGGGAAAGGGGTCGACTTTCAGAAAATGAAATTGAATTGAGCGAAAGTCCACACACCGAAGAGGGTACCCAGCCTCCTTCCCCACCAAGGCTCCCAGAATGTGGGACTACCAGGCTATTACACCCCCAGGCAAGCTCCTCTCCAGGGAAACCCAACATCCCCAGAGAAAGATCTACAGGCACTGACATCAAAGTGTCTCCCACAGAAAAAAAGGGACTCTCTGCTGGATCACCCTCCAGTGAAATTAACAACCCCTCTTGTCACTCAGAGGCCCTGTCAGCACTTTGGGGTCCACTCTTCAGTGACCAGCACACATGGAAGGATGGCTCCAATGGGAAATACAGTGACCAAAACAAGCAGAAAAAGGGACGGAAGGGAACAGACACTGTGGGGAACAGCAAGAAAATGCTGGGAACAAACAAGCCAAAACCTATTGTAAGTGAACCTACTACACCCATGAAACAAGAACAGGATGATTTTTTTTCAAAAAAAAGAAAGAAAAATAGTGAGCACTCGGAGACTAGGGAGTTCTAGAAAGTAAAACACGCAAGTATGTTTCATGCAAAACCATGAAAACATAAATAAAAAATTCAAAATGGTTAATTAAAGATAGAGCTGAAGATACCTCTCAAAAAGTAAACTAAAATACAATCAAAAACAAAAAAATAAAAGATTTTAAGATTACAAACTCAACCCAGTAAGTCCAACATCCAACTAACGTGAGTTTCAGAAACGAACATGGAAAGTGGAGAAAAGGAAACTGTCAAAGAAAATTTCCAAAAACTGAAGGATGTGAATCTTTAGTTCAAAAGAGCATACCAAGGATGCAGCACTGTAATTTTTAAAGCAAGAAAACTGCAAATATAGAGAAAGAGAGAAGATCCTAACTTTCAGCAAGAAAAAAAGCATGTTACCCATAAGTGATCAAGAATCAGAATGAACATCCAAATCTTTTACATCAATGTTGGAAGCTAGACGACAGTGTAGCAATACCTTCAAACTTCTAAGGGAAAATGGCTTTCATCCTAAAATTCCAGACAAATCAAACCACGAATTGAGCGTGAGTATAGAAAAAGAACCTTTCAGACATGCAAGTTTGAAGTTGCCAACTTCCACAGAAACTCCTGGAAGAATAAATCAAAAAAGAAGAAACAGGATGCAACCCAGGACAAGATGAGGGCATCCCCAAGCTGAGTTATGTCCCAGGCCTACAGGTCCGTGGGCCCAGAATAGAGGAGAGGAATGGAGGCCTCTGGGAGCAAGGTCCCTAAGGGAAAATAATTTAATACAATTAAAAGAAATATATGTTACAAAACAGAGATGTTTTAAAATGCTATCAGAGAATCTGGAAATTTGTACTAAGTACATAAAAAACTAAATAAATAGAAAAAAGAAAGCAACTGCTAACTCAAAGAAAAATGTACAAGAAAGGAAATATCATTATATGGCTCAGTCATGAACACAATTTACACAGTCAAAATGATGTAACCAGAAACTGTGATGTAACCACAATGGGATGACAGGGAGGAAGGGACGTATGTGGGGAGGCAGGGAGAAGAGGAGAATACAGGTTCCTCTAATCCGTAGTAGGATTAGAACTAACATCTAAAATGAACACTCAGGAACCAGTATTGTACGCAGGTAACTTACAAATGATAATAATATAAGGAGAAATGACTAAGAGCGTTGGAAGTGAGTGACTGTGGCAGAATAATAGCCCCTCAAAGATGTTAATATCCTAATCTTTGACCCTATAACACATTATGGCAAAGGGGAACTGAGGTTGAAAATGAAAATAAAGGTGCTAATCAACTGCCTTTAAAATAGGGAGATTATCCTAGATTATCCAGGTGAGCCCGAAGTAATCACAAAGGTCCTTAAAAGTGAAAAAGGGAGTCAGAAGAAGACGTGACTGTGTTAGAAGGACAGAGTGATGCAATGGGAGGACTCACCTGGCCATTGCTGGCTTTGAAGATGGAGGAAGGGGGCCATGAGCCAAGCAATGCAGGCGACCTCTAGAAGGAGCAAGACAGCTTCTTCCCAGAAGGGGGCACAGCTGGGCTACCACCTGGATTTTAACCCAGTGAGACCGTTTTCAGACTTTTTTTTAATCCTCACCCGAGGATATTTTTCCATTGATTTTTAGATAGAGTGGGAGGGAAAGAGGGAGAGAGAGAGAAACATCAATGTGAGAGAGACACATCAATTGGTTGCCTCCTGCACAAAACCAGTCAGGGCCAGGGATCGAACCCAAAACCAAGTTATGTTCCCTTGACTGGGAATCAAACCAGAGACTCTTTCGTCCGTGGGCTGAGGCTCTAACTGCTGGGCCAAACCGACCAGGGCCTTTTCAGACTTTTAACATACAGAACTGTAATATAAATTTCTGTTGCTTTAAGCCACTACATCAGCGGTAATTTGTTGCTTTAGTAGAAAATCATGTTCAGTGACTGACTCTGGGATGTGGATCATCACCAGGATGAGATGGGAGGCACAGCCTTCTTATAAGTCTTGCAGTATTATTTGACTTTTACACATATATTTTAAAATATGTTTTTATTGATATCTGAGAGAGAGGAAGAGAAAGATAGAAACATCAATGTGAGAAATATAGCTCAGCTACCTCCTGCACGCCCCCTACTGGGGATCCAACCGGACTCTCTCGGTCGTGGGACAGTGCTCAATCCACTGAGCCACAAGGGCCGGGCTGACTTTTAAAACTGCATGTGTGTGTATATACAAAGCCCTCCACTTTACCAAGGACTTTGATACAAATTAAAATTTAATTTCAAAAGGTGAAATGCAGATTCTCTCTTGCCAGATCTCACAGTCTGCTGGACAGGGAACCAACTATTACTAAAAAGCAAATGCAGGAAGAAAATCGTTCAGAGGTGAGGGGAGTCTGAAAAGAGGAGGAGTCAGACAGGTAAAGGAGAAAAAGGCCTTCTGGTGAGGGGACAAGTCCTGGTGTGGGGAAGAACCTGGTCTTTGGGGACGCGGAGGAGTTCTGAACAACTGAGACCTCAGTGGGTTCTCAACACCACCAGATGTGACGCCGGCCCCACGGCTGGCTTCCCCACTGGAGGACAGGCCTGCTATGCATATTTGCGGGGGGAGGGAGGGCATGGGCAGGTGAAGACCCAAGAGAAACACATTTTCATGGACCATCAATTATACCCAACTGTAAAGCATTTTAAATGCTTTTATACTAAAACCGGCACATATTATAGAACATAAAACTCGTGTGAATTTTTAACATAAAAACTGGAGACTTCAAGGGGACTTCTTGCTTAGGAGGCCCACTTTTATACACTAAACTTCCCCCTGACCACGAGCACCGAGATTCAACCTTCTCTGTAATTAATCAGAGTCCGAAGAGAGGTTACAAGGGCTAAAATATGCATCCATCCAAGTATTGGGGACTTCACACCAGCAACCTGTCGGTGGCTGCCTACTTTCCCTGTGTCACCACAAGACACCCTTGGGGTCCTAACCAATATGAATCAGAAAGTTGAGAAGCAACTCATTCTTTTCCAAAGGAGCCTGGGTCCTGCTCCTGCTGGGTGGGTTATCTCAGCCTGGAGAAACAAAGAAAAACCAGTGCGCTGAATTTTCCAGAGGGAACAGCTAAAGGATCCACAGAGATGCTTCCAAGGCCTGAAGAGTATTCTCCAGCCATAAACCGGCCCCTCCCCCACACTACACATTACCAGAACCACCACCAAGAGTGCAAGCTTCACCATCACCACCCCCAAGCCCTCACAGAGACGCTTTCCAGGGCAGGAAGTCAAGAAAAAGGGCACATCTCTTGGGAGAGGGTGTCCCTTGTGTCCACAATAGAAGGGTGGAAACTTTTTCCATTGTAATAGCTGTTTTTGTTATAAAAACAATAGCCACATGACAGTGAGCTGGGATTTTTTTTTTTTTTTCTGTAAAGAGCTACTACTGACCACAGAAGACAGAGAATGAAGGACAGGGGCGGGGGGGGGGGGGTCAGGGGGCGTCCAATGAAGATCACACAGAAGTAAAAAGACATTTAATTGGGTTTGGTTTGTTTGTTTTGTGTGTAAAACACATATACCTACATTCAAAATGAGTGAACTCAGCTGATTTCAAATTAAGAACAGAGAAGATGAAATTTTAATGACAATAAATATATTAAAATACATTATAAAACTCTATCATTGACAGTAAAGAAAGAATGGGGAGGAGGGCAAAGAGAAAGATACAACAGGAAAGAAAAAGGAATGTACAGAAGAGGAAAATGTGGGAAAGGGATGGGAAGACAGAGCTAGAGGGACAGACACACAGGCCTAACCACACCCAACAAGAAGGAACAAGTAAAATCCAGAGATACTTCCTAGGCTGCAGAGTTAGCCAAAGTGAATTACCTGTACATGGCCGGCTGTTGGCGTGGGCTATAGACTTCAAAGTATTACCATCTATTATGCCTTTGAATGGTTAGTGATCTGGTTAACCACTGTTCACAGCTCTTGATTGTTCACTGAAACATTCTGAGACAGCTCAGATCACAGGCTGGAAGCTCCCCCCAAAACGAGCTACAATTCAGTAAGTTGGTCCTCTCCAAGTATCTCCTCTGAAAGGGAGTACATGAAACACTACCTCATAAAACCTACCTAATGCAATGAAAGTCAGAGGAGAAAATGCTGCTGGAGTTGAAAAGAAATTCCATGGAACTTTTTTCAGTTTCTGCATTTAAAAAATCTGGGACTTCAGCAGAACTGGATCCAACCTCAGCATTCTCCAGCATCCCCACCAGCACACCTGACTTCCCACGTGTTCAAGTTCTGTGCATCCCAGTGGCTCCAAAAGCCTCAGCTGGCCCTGAAATGAAGCAGCCTCCACGCTGCAACCGGAGGGTCAACAGGAGAGATCCCAAGGAGACTCCGAGTTAGTCCCAGCCCCAGGCCGGACTCTGAGGCCACCCCACCCCTTGTCTAGGCCTCTGGTACTTAACTTCACTCTAAGGCAATGGTTCTCAACTTTCCTAATGCCACAACCCTTTAATACAGTTCCTCATGTTGTGGTGACCCCCCAACCATAAAATTATTTTCGTTGCTACTTCATAACTGTAATTTTGCTACTGTTATGTCTTAGGCGACCCCAGTGAAAGGGTTGTTCGACCCCCAAAGGGGTCGTGACCCACAGGTTGAGAACTGCTGCTCTAAGGGCTGCAGAAATCTGCTATTTCACAGCCAACAGAGTGCCCCCCTTCCAGCTCCACCCCTTTCTCCCCCAAGCTTGGTGTCTGTGTTTTCCCTTCCCACCTGACCTGCCTCAACCTCCTCCCCAGTCAGTTTCTCCAACCTCTCCCTTCCTCAGCCCCTGTGTCCTCCTCACTTTACCCTGTCTTAGAATTGTTTCTGTCAGAGGAGAGGGGCTTCAGAGATACATCTAGAACACAAGACCTAGAATCTATATCGGTCGGGGATTCTGCCCCCACTCTGCATCTTGCTAGCTGTGTGACCTCAGACAAATCACCAAACCTCCCAACCCTTCAAATTATTCAGGCTGAATGAACCTGGCAATCACAGGTCTCCTCCAACTCCCATGT
The DNA here is from genome assembly GCF_014108415.1 of Molossus molossus. Classification (NCBI taxonomy): domain Eukaryota; kingdom Metazoa; phylum Chordata; class Mammalia; order Chiroptera; family Molossidae; genus Molossus; species Molossus molossus. The sequence goes on along the minus strand of NW_023425352.1, from coordinate 27,816,984 downwards.
TCTAAATATCTAAACAGTCCCCTGTATAACCATAAGTTAACTACGAGTTAAGCATACACAGAAAGAGAAAATGGATTATAGCAATTCCTGTCCCTCAGCATTCTATCAGCCCACCCTCATCTCTCCAGCTAACACCCATTCTGAGGGTCCGTGCCTCCCACTCTGGGCAGTCCCAGCTCTGAATTATTTACATACAGTAAAACCTCAAGAATCACACTAATCAAGAAAAAGGTGAGGCTAAATCCAACAGAAGCCCGAGTCTTGGAATGCTTCTTTCATGCCATTCAGCAATAAGGTGGCGTTAACATCAGCTTAGCAAACAGAAAAGAATCTAAAAATGCCATCACAAACTGTACTTTTGAATCTAAGAACAGTGATTCTGTTAGAAGCCCCGGAAAACGGTCTGCTCCAAAGCCCTCCACTTTACCAAGGACGAGGGAGCAGAAGCCACTATTAGCCCAAAGCCCAAAGCAGGTTGGTGGCCAGGATCAAAGCCAGCTGTCCTGTCTCTGGTCCAGAACTCCTCCACCAAAGCTTTTAGAGACCATTCATTTCCTTCTTCACAGAGACAGAATAAATCCTAACTTACCAATGGGTACTCTCTACAGCAAACCCATTTCCATGTCCAAGGAAGGGTACAGAACGAAATCCGATGAGCAGATGATTTACTAATGCTGCCTAATAAAAGCCTACTTTCCTCAACCCTGACCATTCATTCTCTGCAAAGAAAACTCCAGACTTTGCAATCTATGTCGAATTCTATTTTGGAGAGGGGGAAGAGGGGAGAGCTGAACAGTTCTCTGTTCTGCCACAAGAAACATCTATAAACTCCTACCTCACCCCTCACCCCCAATATTCCCAATCCCTTCTGAAAAATTCACAGCAACTCTCCAACTAGAATTGTAAAAAGCAGGTAAGAGGAGGAAAGAGCCAGTAGTGGGTGGGTGTCCAATAGAAGATGACAATGCCCTCCCTTCTCTTCACCCAGTGGGGCAGAAAGCATTTCTTTTCAATTGCTAATACCCTGCAGGGAAGTCAGCAGAGCTAGTTCAACTCAGGGCCCTCCAGCTGAGAAATGAGCTCTTGGCAATCCCTGGAGAACTAACCCTAGACAAACCATCAACTCTAACAGTGCCCAGGGCAAAGGTACTAACAGACCAACCCTTCCCTGCTGGCCCCTGGGGGAAAGAGCCTGAGCCATCACAGCTGGGCTGGCAAGGAGCTATTTAAGGCAGCATCCAGAGGGTGGGGCAGAAAACTGCTGGCAGCATCCTCCTCCTCCACCCTTCCCTCCCAGCCAACACACACACCCCTCACCCAACAGATAGCCATCTATCTCACCTATGTTTCTTAAGGGCTGTAGATCTGGAGTCCCCAAAAGTCCAGTCAGTGTTTTCTACCATTGAGGTTGCTGTCCCCTTCTGCTGCCCATCCCTCTTTTAATTGACTCCCTTCTCCTGGATCACCACCAAACCCAAAACACAAAATTGAATCTAGAGGAGCTAAAAACCAAGGAGAGGAGTAGATACAGACAAGCCATCCCTGGCCTTCACTTATGAGAGGAGAAGGGGGGTGATGTCAGATGCCTGGCAGGCCAGATAGTTCCATGATGTCTCTAAATGAACCTCCCTCCTATTGACGATGAAATCAATTCGGCCAATTTCAGCAAGTCGGCTCTGTGACAACGGGAACATCCCAGCGCTCAGTTTAAAACAAAAATTCAAAGGCTCAGCCAGAACATGCTGGGAAAACCCAGGGTCTGGATAAAACGAGCCACTCTCAGTGGGATCCCTTCTGCTTTTATGTAGCAATGTAATAGCGTAATAAATTCTGTCTGCCTGAAGAAAGCATGCACTGGTGAATTTCAAAGCCATCTTACGACAGCGGATGCAGGGGGATGCAGAATTCGACAGCACATTCCCCCATGAAAGGAACATAATGACTTCAAGCCTCTTTCTCCCTCTATCTTGAACGGAGCTACCGCTTATCAAGGAAGCCACGTCGTAGGGCAGCCAGGGCAGAGCCGGGGATGCCCGGGGAATTCGGAGAAAGGAGTTGCTTTCTGTCCATCTCGATGATGAGCGGCCAGTCACTCGGGAACGAAGGAGCATAGCACGGTGTCCCCGGACACGGACACACACACGTACCCGCTCACTCAGGCGGGTCCTAGGCCAGACTGGTCGTCCTTGGCCCCTCCCGCCGCCCTCTCCTCCAGAGGGATGCTGATGAATGAAAACACCTGAGATGCCTCCATCCTGCCGCTCGCTCCCTTTCTTCTTCCCTGGCTGCAGCAGAGGAGCCTCTCCTCGGTAGTTTCACTTTACGGCGCAAACCCACCCGGGTTTTGATGTCTCCTCCACCCACCCATATTGCAGCCAGCCCGAAGCAGGCGGACGTTCTTTCCTAGTAGAGGCCATGATCGCACGTACCCCCACCCACCCCAAAACCCTGGAATCTCCCAGAACCCCCGCACCCTGGGGAACTTCCCTTGAAAGACTGGCAGGAAGGGGGCTTCGGCCGAAGGGGGCCACGGTTTCCCTGTGACTACGGGGGATGTTCTGGGGGAGGGGGTCCCCAAGTCCTTCTAACAGCTGGCCCTTTAAACGCGCCTCCTCTGAGCGCGGAACAAAGGCGCCGCCCGCGGGGGCCGGGCTGGCGCACGCCCCAGGCGCCGGCGCAGCCGATCGGGTGAGCAGGCGGGCGGGCGGCAGGCGCGGGCTTACCTTGCGGGTCTCCGGGCGGGCGGGCGGGCGGGCAGCGCGCGTCCTGCCCCACTCGCACTACACGCTGCAGTTGGCCCCGCTCTGTTTTTCTGGGACTCAGTGCTGACTTCACCGACACTCCGCGGCGGGCCAATGGGCTGCGGCGGCCGCCCCCTCATTAGCATGCGTCTGGAACCGTCCACTCCGGCTGCTTTCTGCCAGTGGGCGGAACCAGTGGGCGGGGCCGGGCCTGTGGTGACAGGAAGGGGCGTGTGCGCCAATGGGAGGCGAGGAAGTGCCCTGCGCCCCGCCCCGCGGCATTGTCGGCCCCGCGCGGGCCCGCGGATCTCCGGCGGATAATGCGCGCGCGGGCCCAGTAACCCTTTCTGTCGTGGCCCGCTGCGGACTAGGCTGGCGCTGCACACCCTTGGAGGGATTGCCCACGGGGAGCTGGGAAGGAATCTTGGGCATAAAAATTACAGCTATCGGTCTTGAGTGCATAAGTTACTTAACGCCTATGCCCCAGTTTGCTCATCTGTAAAATGTAATTGGTAGCATGTTGTGAAGATTAATACAGTTAACCTATGTAAAGCATTTAGGTCGCACTACGTAAATGTTTGCTACTATCATTATTATACGCTGTACAGCTACTGTGCTTAATGCTTCCTGGATGTTTTCTCATTTGATCCTCATAAGAGAGGAGCTGTTACTAATTCCTATTTTTCAGGCAGGAAAAATGAGGTATGGTTTAAGTGGTTTGCTCAAGGTCATGCAGAAAGAGAGCAATTGGGACTTGAACCCAGGCTCTGAGTGTTCATTCATGCAACACATTGATTCAGGGGCTGCATGGCAGGCATGTGCTGGGCCCTTGGGTCACTGCAGAAAAAAAAAAACAAGCAGACAAGGCCCCTCTCCTCATGAAGCCTCCTTTTTAGTGAGGGAGACAAACAAGTGAATAAATACACAAGGTCACCTGTGATGTGAAAAGTAGATGGATAAAATAAAACAGGGTAATGTGCAAGGGCAGAGAAGAACTTTACAGGATTGAGCTCAGAGCTAACCACTGTGCAATACATCCTGCCCTCCTCCAGTTCTGCTTGTTCAAGGACACAGGGCCGGCAAATAACTGGCATGGAACTTGCTCCCTCCTCGCCTAACTTCCCATATCCCTGGGACATCTCAGTCATGCTTGGGCTGAACAGAACTGACTTTGGTCAGCTGCCCTTGGCAAGAATCTTCAGCCAGAGCACATCCCCAGTTAACAGGCTGTTTGTGGCACAGTAAAGACAAGCCCTGATGCCAGCACAGGGTGATGGGAAACATATCTGCTAATGTTCTTAGATGTCAAGTAACAGTGACAAGCCTTTGCTAAGCACCTGCTCTCCTCTTCTGTGTAAAAAATAAGTAAATAAAATTTTAGAAGACTCCTAGCCACCTGGGAACTTACTCTACAGATGAGGAGACAAGACACGGCTAGAAAACTACTCCATCTAGAGACTGAGGCCTAGGCCTCTCTCCGCTTGCACCTCATCCAGCTGCTTCGCCAGGAACACTGGACTAGGTAGGAATTAGGCTTCCCAGGCTCTATTACTAACTTACTCCATGATATAGGCAAGACAGTTCCTCCTGGGCCCGTAAAGTAATAAAGTGGCTTTTATTGAATATGTCTAGTTTGCTATGCACTCTTCTGTATTTGTGCTAAGAGCTTTACCTGCATTAACTCACTGACACCACCCCACAAGCCCAGGAGGAATACTATAATTATCTTGAGGTTACCCACACAGGAGGAAAATACAGGTAGAGAAACTAAGTAAGCTGCCTACCCAGCAAATTCAGAGCAACACCATTTAAATTTTTTATTTATTTATTTATTATTTATTGATTTGAGAAAGAGACAGAGGAGAGAGAAACACTGATTTGTCGGTCCACTTATTGATGTACTCATTTAATTCTTGCATGTGCTCTGACTGGGGATCGAACCCACAACCTTGGTGTATCGGGACAATGCTCTAACTGAGCTACCAGCCAGAGCCAGAGCAACACCATTTAGAATAGAAAAAAAAAAATTAAAATAATTCAAATATCCAATTGAGTGCATTGGATAAGAAAATTATAGTACAACCAGATGACACAGTACCAACAGACACAATGAAAGAGTATAATGACAGTTATTAATACATAAAGATGCTCATAATAATATATTATTGAATGGAAAAGTAGGTTGAAAATTAGTTTTATACTGTAATTCCCATTAGGACTAAATAGATTATGAACATTTTTTGCTCATCTATACTTTTCTGAATTTTTTCTTCAAGAACATCTATTAACTTGTTCAATGAAAATAAAACAAAATAATTTTAAAATGAAAAACCAGACTCTACCCGTGGACAATGATCTACAGGCAAGGTCATCCTTGTAAGTGGGAAATGCCTCAAGGAATCTTAAACGAGGCCAAAGTCTTCAAGTCATCCCTCCAATGCTGAACTCCTCTGCTGGTTCCAGTCTGCGTGTCTTGCATTTCTCACTGTAAAGCCTAATATTATCATTAGAGTTTGCGAGCTAAATGGAAACATACTGGAAGGACCAGAAGGAAGGGAAGAGGGAAAACAGAGACAAAGAAAAATCCTGTCCTTCAAGACTCATCTCAATGTCTCCTCCAAGAACTATTCAGAATCATGGTCTAATAACATTTTAACACTGAAAACCACCCAAGGAATCATCAGAGGTAATCATGTCAGTTCATTCTAATCTCCAGTCACTCACTGATTGGTCTGAGTAGCAGACCCTGTGCTAGGTGCTGGTGACACGTGGCTCCCTACCTCCCAAAGGTAACCCCTGACGAGGCAGAGGCCCAGGGAGGACCAGGTCCATGGATGTTCAATGTTCAACCTTTGCTGAGAAGGGTCCCATGCTCTGCTCTCACCATCTTGAAATTCTTCATTTTTTAATAAAGGGGCCCCGCATTTTCATTTTGCACTGGACCCTGTGACCCGTGGGAGCCTGTCCTGGGAAGGAGAAACAGCAAGGCCTTATCAGTGTAGCAGTGATGGAGCCTGGAGTAAAGCTCAGGGCTTTCACTCTCCATCCCAACCATTCTCTTATGTCACCCGGTCTCTCCTGGTTCCCTAGGGCAATGTGAGCACTCCTGCTTTCCAGCCCTACCAGCACTTCATTCATTCCTTTCTCATGGAATCTACCATATTTGGCAGGAACTCGTGTATATGTGTGTAGTCTTATTCCTCATCCCCACTCCCCACCAGGCTGTAAATTCCATGAGGTCCTGGCTTGTGTCTGCTCATCTCAAACAGTTTTTAGCAGTGCGCTTTACACACTGTTAAAAATCTGCTTAAATTTAATTTAATCGTATTAGTAAATCCTTGTTTTCTCTTCATGTGCATCAGATTATTTCCAGCAGTCCTTGTGCTGTTAGAGAGAAATAAAAACATCAGGCAGAAGAGTCAAGCACACAACCAGGGTCATAGACATGCAGGAGGAAGTAGACCATGAGTGTGAGGAGTTCGAAGAGGGAGCAAGAGAAAAAGCGAATCTATACTCTGGTGCTGTGTAGATTACTGAGGGTGCAGGACGGACCTGAACATCGTGGAATGCCAGATCCGAGAGTTCTACTTTCTTTGGAGGTCAATGCTGGGCATGCGCTTTAGGGAAGTTTGGCGAGATGGGTGGAGGTTGGTCAGGAGAAATCTATGGGGCCAGGTAAAAATGAGAGGAGCTGTGGGGATCACTGTGCTGGGGAAGCAGGGCTAAATGAGCATAAATCAGTAACCCCAAAAGTCCACAGGCCTCTGTTTATCCATCTAAAAACATTTGCTCCAACCTGTCTTGTGTTGTTGGTTGGATAAAAACATGTACATATAAGAATCCCGGTTCTATACAATTGCATTGTATTTGACCAAGTATGTATGATTTGACTTTGAGATGGTTTTACGCTATTGAATAATCAAAATAAGATGTTTAAAATGTTGACCTAGGTGGACCTTTGAGAGCAATCAGAAGTACGGGACACACTTCTGTGCTAATAGACTGGCCAGCTCTAGGTCAGGGGTTTGGGAGGGGTACAAGAGGAGGGTGTCTGGACGTAGCTGCTGGGCCAGGGACTCGTCAATTAGAATACGCTGAGTTTACTTTAGAAGACTTACTACTCTGAAGTCATTTAGTTAATGAACCTGAAAAAAACATGTTTATGATTGCCGATAAAAGCCAGGAAAAAGGAATAAGCAGAGAGAGAGAAGGAGAAAAAGAGGGTGGTGAAGGAAAAGGGGTGGTGGTGGGGGCAACAGAGGAAGGGAGATTATTAAATGGCCTGAAGGAAAAAAACAGAGCTTCGGAAATGGGGCCCTAAATGAATGTAACCTTAACAAGGTTTTAAAAATCAACAACAATGGTGTTAAGGGAATAACTGACTTTCTGGAAGCTGTTGGAAGCTTGTCAGAGGTGACTGGAAGAGTTCGCCGAGGAAACTCATTATACAGGGCCAGACCGAGCCCCATGGTGCCCTGGGACAGCTAACAGCAGTCTGCCAGCGTCCCCAAGAGGGGTGCCGAGCACAGCGTGGGGAAGGCACAAGGAAAGGCCGCAGGGCTGCCTATCTGGTGTCGCCCCTTCTCCATTACTTCACAAGTCTGTCCTGTCCCCAGACTTGCCTGCCCTGTCTCTAAACCCGGCTCCTAAGCCTTCACTTACCTTGACCCACTTCCACGAATGGCAGTTTAGTGGCCCTCTCCTGCCACCGTGACTCGCTCCGCAGGGATCTTACCGCCTGCTTCCCCGCTGGCTGGACCAAGCGATTCTCCAGGCACACGTGGCTCTCTGTGAGGGGAGGTCTGGGAAAGTCCTGTTTCGGGGGATCTCAGAACCCTCTTAAAATTGACGATCTCAGCAGGACTCGCACACCTGTTTATCTGGCTCTGTCTGTAAGAAGGAGATAAAGTGAAGAATCAGGTCCTAAGAGAGTAAGGGCAACTGGACTTTGCACAGGAGAGAAGTGGACAGATACCTGTCTCCTCCCTTAGGCCAAAGGAACCAAGGACGTTTTCTTTTGACCCTGATTAGAAATAGAGCAGAACCAGGCAGCATGCTAGAGCCAGGCGCCCCGAATCTGCTGCAGCCCAGGCTGCCTTCCAAAGGAGGGTTATTCATGGTGAACCCTCCAACAGGAGGAAAGTAAGGACCCCTGAGGGTCAGTGACAGCCCTTTTGTTCAACTCACTGTGACCTTGGACAAGGCTCAGTGGTGTAAACAATGTGATTCTACCAGTTGGTATTCAAACCATGGGCTGCTCCACTCTGCTTCCAGAGTGAGGACACTATACCCGGACTGGAGCAGCTTGATGGTTCTTTAGGGTGGGAGCAGAGCCAGCCAGGTAGCCCTAGGCCGTGGGGAGACAACTCTCAAATCATCCAGTTAACCAGTTCGTGTGCCTGCCCGTTCCTGGTCCTCTGCTCAGTGCTGGAGAACCAGGGAACAGGACAGGACCTCATCCCCAAGATGCTCACAGTCTAGTGGGAGAGACCACAAATCCATAGGCACTGACCAGACAGTGTGATAGACACTTTCTTTTTTTAAAATTGAGATATAATTCACATACCAGAATATTCACTCTTTTAATACTTCAAATCCAGTGGTTTGAAGTATATTCATAAGGTTGTACAACTATAACCAGAAACAAATTCCAGAATATTTTCATCACCGTAAAAAAGAAAACTTATGCCTATTGGCAGTCAGCCCCCATTTCCCCCCTCCCCACAGTGCCTGGCGATCACTCATATCCTTTCTGTCTCTGTACATTCACCTATTCTGGGCATCTCCTGTCCATGGAATCATACCACACACGGCCTTTTACGTCTGGCTTCTTTTACTTAGCATGCTGTTTTCAAGGTCCATCCTTGCTGTAGCACGTATCAGCATTCTGTTCCTTTTTCTGACTAACGTTCCACTGTACCTTTTCCTACAATGTGTTTGTTCCTTCAGAAGGTGATAGACATTTGGGGTGCTTTCACTTTTTGGTTATTATGAGTAATGCTGCTATGGACATTCGTGTACACGTTTTTATTTGTTTTCAGTTCTCTTGGGTCTCTTCCTAGCAGTGGGATTGCTAAGTTGCGTGGGACGTGTAACTCGAAGTTCAACTTCTGAGGAACTGCCAGACTAGCTGAGTTTGGTTTCTATTCGAAACAGCAGAGGCCAGCACACCTTGCTGAATGAAAAGCATGGGCCCTTTATTTATGTGTGTATCATTATTTTATATATTTTTATTTTTATTGATTGGTTTATTTTTTATCCTCACCCGAGGACATTTTTGTATTTCTCTCTCTTTAGACAGATTAGGAGGGAGGGAGAGAGAGAGAAACATCGATGCAAGAGAGACACATCCACTGGTTTCCTCCCGTGTGACCTGGACTAGGGCAGGGGACAAACCACAACCAAGGTACGTGCCCTTGGCTGGAGTCAAACCCGGGTCTCATTGGTCTGCGGGCCGACGCTCTAACCGCTAAGCCAAACTGGCCAGGGCTATTTTATATATTTTTATTAAAAATCCCCCCCCCCAAAATTCCTGAGGGCCCTGGCCAGTTTTGCTCAGTGGTTAGAGCATTGGCTCGCAGACCAGAGAGACCTGGGTTTGGTTCCTGCTCAGGACGCGTTGTCCCCGGCCCCAGCTGGGGTCCTGTGGGTGGTGACCAGTCGATGTGTCTCTCTCACATCAATGTTTCTCTCTCTTTCTTCCCCCCACCCCTCCCACTCTATCTGAAGATAAATGCAAAAATGTCCTCAAGTGAGGATAAAAAAAAAAAATTCCTGAAGATAAGTGTGCTACTAATCATTTTAGACAATTTTGAAAATACAGAAAACATTTAAAGGAAAAATATGAAAATCATCTATATCCCTAGTACCTAAAGTTACCACTCCTCCCATTTGGCTTGCTTTTTTCCTTTTAATCTTTTTTTCCTCTGTATACTTTTAAATATGTTTTTATTCTAAAATTTTTTTTTTTTCTTTATCCTCACCCGAGGACATTTTTCCATTTTTTGTTCAGATAGAGCGGGAGGGAGAGAGAGGAAGAGAGAGAGAGAGAGAAACATCGACGTGAAGGGACACATCGAGTGGCTGCCACCCGCACGACCAACCAGGGCCGGGGACAAACTGCAACCGAGGTACATGCCCTTAGCGGGAACTGAACCTGGGTCTCTCTGTACCGCAGGCCGACGCTCCAACCTCTGAGCCAAACTGGCCAGGGCTAAATATGTTTTTATTGATGTTTTTTGAGAGAGAGAGAAGGGAGAGAGAGAGATAGAAACATCAATAGGCTGCTTCCGGCACAACCCCCACTGGGGATCATGACTGGGAATCGAACCAGGACCTCTCAGTCCATGGGAGGACGCTCAGTCCACTGAGCCACACCACCTGGGCTCCTCTGTGTACTTTTAAAAAGCAATGTCATGTTGTATGTTTAGTTTTACATTCTGCTTTTCTCTCTGATCATTATATTGTATGTAGCTCACCATTCATTGTGTTTTAAACTAGTCTTTATTTTATGTATTCTTTTAAAAAAATGTTAGCTTTATTTTTCTTGCTTTTGAAGAGGAGGCTAAGGTGACAGAGAGAGATTTGAGGGAAAGAGGAAGAAGATACCAAGGAGAATACATGAGAGAGAAAGAAAAAAGCAGAAACAACCCTTGTTTGCTTTCTTGCACATCATATTGTGCCCTGCCTGACTGCAGAAGAGATTTGAAGCACTGTTGTCTCTGGCCTTAGAACAGCTCTCCAGTGTCTTTTCTGGTGGCGATGGCTGCCGTGGCTGCTGTTGTGACCCAGAGGCTGAGCCAGAGGCGGCTTCTGCAGGATGCAATTCAAGACGGCCAATTCGCAATCCTAGCAAAATCAATCTATTGGAAACTACTGAGGCACAAATAGTTCATGCACTTGGCCAGGGATCTGCCAAATGAGATAAACAGGGCTCAGTCAGCAGGGAAAATCAATGATGCAAAAATGCATTTCAATCTAGCGTTATTTCCTCCTGGGATGCTCACGACATCACATTCTATTGTTTCGATGCCCCTGTGGCAATTTTGGTCTAAGCTTCTGTAGGCTGGGCCAGGAGAACTCCCTCACCCAGGGTTTCATGGGTCCAGGGGTTAGTAAAAAAAAAAAAAAAAAAAAAAAAAAGCTAAGATTTGGTGGCTGTAACACAGAGGCCTGGGCAGCCACCGTGTGTGAGAAGTGAGGACTTTCAGTTTTTAAGCAAACACGGATCTCTGTGTTTCTAAACCACGCTCTCTAACAGGTGATGTAATTAGCAAGGAACGTAATGGTGAACTTTCAAGATAGCAAATCACAAAAGCAGTATTTCATTAATTGACATTTATTGCACATAAAATATAGACTGATGTTTTTAATAGCCTACCATTTTTTTGTGCCACTCAGTTTATTTTGTCTTAACTATTCTACTAGTAAAATTTGATCATTGTGGAAAAAATTAGAAACTACTGATAAGCAAAATATTTTCATCATCTTTATTAAATTTTATTTATATTTTGCCAAAGTTCTCTCCATGCAGAATTATTTTGTGAAAAATAAGACCATGTAATATATGCTGTTCTACAACCTATTTATTTAAGAAATATATAATATAGTGAAGTGGTTTATTCTAAACAGGTCTTTTCCCACAGTGTCATGATGTTGCCTATGGTCGGATCTCCACTGTCTGTTTGGGACCATTTGGTCTTTGGGAGGCTTAACTGTATGGTTTGGGTCAAGGATCAGGCACAAAATCTGATCCCAGATCGGGGGTGTCCTGCAGAATCAGAGGCCCAGGCAAGGAGTTAAGTCTGATAGGCCTGGCCAGTCAGCTGGCTCCAAGGCAACCATTAGGGATAAACAATTGCCCACTTTCCCTTGTGGGGTCAGCAGCTTAAACCCAAGGGCGGCTAGAAAACCAAGGGCATAGGCTGAGATCCAAGGCCCAGTCTGATCAAGGAGGCTCAGGGTGAGGTCATTGCAGAGTCCTGGAGAAGCTGTGGACAATCTGAAGTGGCTGACTCTCTGCTCAGGAGCAGGGAACGGGTCCATTTGTGCCAGGCCTGGTTCTCAACAGAGTGGAAATTCAGTAAGAATCTGTTAAATAACGGAATGATTGTTTTGCTTCTCCCTAAGTATATGTCTAGTCTGCACTTATTATCTCTGGAGAACAGATAGAAAAGGGAACGTCAGTCCAGACTAAGGGAATGGCCTGAGGACAGTCGTACAGTCAAGCGCCAGATGTGTAAGAAGAGACGGGGCTAGGATTGTGGCTGTAGTTTTAGGCATAATGTTAGAAATGTTAACTGGGATTCGGGTGCAGTGGCCTTGAGAGCCAAGCTCGTGATTTTGAATTTTATCTGGTATCCAGTGAGGAGTCAACGAAGGTTTTTAAACAGGGGAGTGGTGTGATGGAGGTGACATGTAAGGACAGCCTGTCTGTTGGCAGCAGCAGGATGAAGTCGAGACCACAAAGGCCAGAGGCAGAACAACTGGTAGAGAGTATACTGAAACAGATCTGGTGTGAGGTAATAAGGGCTGGAACTAGGGAGGTGACCATGGGGGATGGAAAGAAAGAGACATCTCATTTACCTACTCATTCATTCATTCAACAAATATTAATCACCGAGAGCCAGGAACTGTGCTAGATCTGGGCACTAAACTCATAAAGGAAGATGTGGCGAGATTTGCCTCCTGTTGGGATACAAGATCCAAAACAGAGGTGATCAAAGATGACCCCCTAGATGACAGATCATGATGGTGCTGTCAAGAGAAATAGAGAGGTCAGGATAAAGACCTCATTTGGGCATCTAAGAAATAATTCTGGATTTCTTTTTATGTTACCGTAGGACAGGCAGATAGGACGATCTACCAGGCAGGTGGGAAGGTAGGACTTGAGCTGGAGAGGGGAATCAAGGCAGAAGGTGGAGCACAGGTACCTCGGTGAGGAGCGGGACTTCAGACCCGCAGGAGACCATGACTGGGCCTGAGCCCGCCTGGCCGAGCTTCATTCTGAGCTCAGAGCAGGGAAGGAACAATAGACCGGGTACAGAGCTGCTGCCTCTTTCCTGTGACTCCCGACCCGGTGGCCCCATCTCACACGTTGAGGTGACTTTTCAGATGTTGCTTATTTAAAGCCTCCATTCTGACTCCTGTTTCACTTCCAGCTTGGAGAGTGCTTCGCCCTCTCAGCTAGGAAAGGGTATACTGCAGCCAGATGGTAAACTGTGAACGGAAATAAACTCTCTTCACATGTAGCCAATATATTTATATCCAATCCTATAATATCACTGCAGGCATAATTATAGCCAATCCTGTAACTGCGTTGCAGGCATCAGGCATCAAAAACCGACAATCAAATGTGCCGCAGAGACCAGGAAGATGTGGCTGTTGGGACAGGGAGCTGCAGGCCAGCGTCTGCCCGTGAGATGACTGGGTGACACAGGGCAGGGCCTTCGACAGCCTAACCAGGGCTCTGCCCACAGAGGGGGGAGGCAATACTTTCACGGATTTACAGCCCAAACTCCTGTTTCAGTCGTGATGCATGCTTTAGTCTCACTTTTAAAAAATAAAATAAAATCAATACTCTTCACTGCGTAAGGTTTAGGAAATATGGAAAATTATCCATAATCCCACAATCCAAAAATAGCCTTGTTAGAGGGTATTATGCTAAGTAAATTAAGTCAGACAGAGAAAGATAAATACCATATGATTTCACTTATATATGGAATCTGAAAAACAAAATAAACAACAAAACAGAAATAAACTCCTAGATACAGAGAACAAGCTGATGGTTGCCAGAAAGGAGGGGGCGGGGGGATGGATAAGAAGGGTGACGGCCCTGGCTGGTTTGGCTCAGCGGTTAGAGCGTCGGCCTGCAGATCAGAGAGACCCGGGTTCGGTTCCCGCTAAGGGCACGTACCTCGGTTGCGGTCTGTCCCTGCCCTGGTTGGGGTCGTGTGGGAGGCAGCGACTCGATGTGTCTCTCTCACATTGATGTTTCTCTCTCTCTCTCTTCCCCCCTCTCTCCCTCCCACTCTATCTGAAGATAAATGCAGACATGTGCTCAGGTGAGGATAAAAAAAAAAGAATTCATAATTAACAATAAAAAATAAATAAATACAAAAGAAAAAGAAGGGCGACAGGATTAAGAAGTACCCGTTGCCAGTGATGAAAACGGGGCGGGGGGGGGCGCCGCTCTGCCTGTGCTGAAGCCACATTCTGTTTCACGGCCTTACTAATAAACTCTTTCACTTCAAACTCTAAAAAATAATAATCATAAAGACAGTTGTGGGGCTATAAAGTACAGCATAGGGAACAGTCAACGATATCATGATAACTCTGTGCGGTCCTGGACTTACCAGGGTGATCACTTTGTAAGTTACGTAAATGTCTGATCACTATGCTGTACACCTGAAACTAATATTATATTGTACGTTAGCTTTAACTGAAAAATCAATTGATAAATAAGTAAAGATGAACTGTCTCCCACCTAAATAACAGTTAACATTTTTGTACTAGTCATTGCATTATTTTGTGTGTATGTACATATATTTTTAGGTCAAACTGTAAATAGCATTTTATATCTTGTTTTTCTCATTGAATATTATGAGTACTTCCTTATAGCATAAAATATACTATAAAATATTATTTTAAAACTTTCTATTGTGGTATATGCATATGAAATACTATATAGCATTTAAAATGAATAAACCAGAATTTCAACGTATCAAGAAATACTAATTCTTGGGGGGGGGGGATCAGGAGGAGGGTGTCAATGGGGGGAAAAGGAGAAACATCTCTAACAAAAATAAATAAGTAAAAGAAATACTAATTCTTGTTTTTTGTTCACCTTCACCGAAAGATATCTTTTCCATTGATTTTTAGAGAGAATAGAAGGAAAGGAGGGAGGGGGAGAACGAGAGAGAAACATCAGTGTGAGAGAGACATATTAATTGGCTGCCTCCTGCACACGCCCAGACCAGGGCTGGGGATGGAACCTGCAATCCAGGTACACGCCCTTGACCAGGAAGCAACCCAGAACCCTTCAGTGTGCGAGCTGATGCTTTAACCACTGAACTACACCAGCCAGGGCAAGAAATACTAATTCTTAATATAAAATGAATAAAAGGGTAATTTGCAGAGTCAGAAATGTAATTCAGTTTTTGAGAAATAAAAGATAAAAAACAGTATTACATACTGTTAATGACTTCAGGCATGTAAAGAATATAGAAAAATGGCCCTGGCCAGTTTGGCTCAGTGGTTAGAGCGTCGGCCTGCGGTCCGGAGAGACCCCGGTTCGGTTCCCGCTAAGGGCACGTACTTCGGTTGCAGTTTGTCCCCGGCCCTGGTTTGTTGTGCAGGTGGCAGCCACTCGATGTGTCCCTTCACGTCGATGTTTCTCTCTCTCTCTCCCTTCCTCTCTCTCCCTCCCACTCTATCTGTACAAAAAATGGGAAAGTATCCTTGGGTGAGGATAAAAAAAAAAAAAAAAAGAATATAGAAAAATTGATAGAAGGAATTTTCTCTGGGGAGGAAGAAAAAGAGGTTTAAAGAGACCTCTCTTTAGAAAGGGTATAAAGAGACTCGGTTTCTATATTTTGTTATTTCTTTTAAAAATGGTCTAAAACACACATGGCAGTATCTTAAGACAAACCTTTGTGGGAATCAATGTGTGTTCACTATATTCTCAGTATTTTTCTGCATGTTTGAAATATGGACTGTTATTTTTTAATTAATAGACTTTACTTTTTAGAGCAGTTTTAGGTTTTCTGAAAAGTTGAATAGAAAGTACAGGGAGTTCTCATATACCTTCCCACCACCCCCTCCACACACACACACACACACACACACAGTTTCCCCCATTATTAACATCTTGCCTTAGTGTGGTACATTTACTACAATTGAGCCAATATCGATGCATCATTGTTAACTAAAATCCACAGTTTCCATTAAGGCTCACTCTTTGTGTTGTATCCTCTGCAGGTTTAGACAGCTGTATAATGACACGTATTCATCACTACATCGTTTCACTGCCCTAAAATCACCTGTGCTCCACCTGTTCATTCCTCACACCTCCCTCCCTCCACCCAAGTCCCTGGCAACTGCTGACCTTTTTACTATCCCCATAGTTTTGCCTTTTTCAGAATGTCATATAGTTAGCATCATACAGTATGGAGCCTTTGCAGATAGGTTTCTGAGTAAATTATTTTTAAATCAACCATTTAATGAAGAAAACAAAAACCACCAGGAATTTCTGATACAATCATTATTAACCATGCATACACTGCATCGTTTTTCGTGTAATTGGCATAGTAATGTACAAAATATTATGTTACCTTGTTTCCACTTCACAAACACTATATTATGAAATCAGTGTGATTCAAAATGTCTTTATTTTTAAGGCCTTCAAGAATGCTTTGTGGTGTGGAATGTTATATCAGTGAGGTAACTAATAGTTAAATACTATTGGACATTTAGGCTGTTTTCACCGGTGGCAAGAATTTTCTGGCCTTGGGGAGTCCCTCTTAAATTAAAAAGGACCCTTGAAGTCTCCAGAGAATTGGTAACATCCAGACTTCTAGATACGTGTCACCGGGACAACACGTTTGACATTAACTGTGAGTTCCCTCCAGTCAATTTTTTACCTTAATTTACCTCCTCTTCTCCTCTCATGGCCCATCAGAGTCCAGTGCACAACAGGTATTTGGGGAGCATGGATGCAACGGACCTGAAGTGCCCTAATCAAGTTACCTTGGGGTCCTAAGGAAATTCCTGAACCACAGAGGGAAATGACTTCTTCAAGAGCTTGGGTTGTTCACCAGGAATCCAGGAAAGAGATCGAGGAGCCCTGTTTTGTAGAGCAAAGCTAGACGGGCTCCATGAAGAAATGGGACGCTGGGACTGGGTGGGAACAGAGGGCAGTGGGCGTGTCTGCCCAGAGACCGTGAGAGTCTGCCCACTGGCCCGGGGCTCAAGGCCAAGAGTGACTGGTTTTGTGTGGGCAGAGGAAGTGCTCAGGCTGTCCTGAGAACATTTTCTTATCTCAGTCAGTGTAATCATACTGGTTGAGAACCTAGGGTCTGATATGGATGGAATTTCTGATTCAAATCCCCAACTCTGCCACTCTCAGGCCATTTGACCTTGGACAAGTGGCTAAGCCATGATGGCCTCAGCCCCAAAGAGGAATAAAAGGCCACCACCTCAAAGAGTTGTCCTGAAGGTTAAGTGAGATTATATATCTATAATGTAAAGTATGAGGCAAAGTACCTGGCACTTAGTAAGTGCTCAGTCAATATTAGCAACAACAGCTGAGCATCTTTCTTTTAAAAAACAAGGTGAACAGTCAGCAAGAACATGCGCTAACTAGGAAGGTCAAGATGGTTCTCACACTACCACTTTCCTCCTAGAGAAAGGCCCGGCACCTTTCACAACACCAGGCATGGCCGGGATTCAAGTGGGTGGGGAGCTATGGGAGGAGGAAATACAAACACCTACTCAGTAATGCCAAAGGAATTTGGGCTACTTTAAAGATTTTTGTAAGCTACCTGCCAGTCTGTGTACATTCCCTGTTTTTATGTTTGTTCTCATGTGTAACCATCTCTAGCTCCTATCTTTTGTTTGGTTGCTAAATCCAGTCATTGCAGGTGGATTTTCAAATGGACACATGGCCTTTGAAGTCACCTGGTTCTATCTCCTATCCAAAGAGGGATCTCTACCCACGATAGCGTCCATGTGCTGTCTAATCTAGGAGACATTCTGGATTCCTCTCTTTCCTTCAGTCATTTCCAAGCAAACCTGATTGATTCCGTCTTCAAACAGATCTTACATCTCTCCTCCTGCTATCGCCATTGCCCCTCCTTCAGTCCTCATCTAGACTACCGGCCCCTCGCTGGTCTCCTGACTTCCATCCTACAGTCTGTTCTTCCCCAGGAACCAGGTTACCTTTTAAGAACATAAATCAGCCCTGGCCGGTTTGGCTCAGCAGTTAGAGCATCGGCCTGCGGTCTGGAGAGACCGGGTTTGGTTCCCGCTAAGGGCACGTACCTTGGTTGCAGTTTGTCCCCGGCCCTAGTTGGGTTGTGCAGGTGGCGACCGCTCGATGTGTCCCTTTCACATCGATGTTTCTCTCTCTGTTCCTCTCTCTTCCTCCTGCTCTATCAGAACAAAGAATGGAAAAATGTCCTCTGGTGAGGATAAAAAAAAAACAAAAACAAAAACGTAAATCAGATCATGGCTCTCTCCCTGTC
Source organism: Molossus molossus (assembly GCF_014108415.1). NCBI lineage: Eukaryota > Metazoa > Chordata > Mammalia > Chiroptera > Molossidae > Molossus > Molossus molossus. The sequence goes on along the minus strand of NW_023425352.1, from coordinate 27,799,001 downwards.
TTAGGTTGAGTTAAGCAGACCCTGAGACAAGGATTCATGAGCAAGTCTTTTACTTAAAAAGTGCCCCCAGAAGAAACCCGTATGGGAATGGGGCGTGGGGAGCCACACAGAGAATCGAGAGTCACCAAGCAAGGAAGAAGCCTGGACTCCCATCTACCAGCCGAGCCCTGGGCTAAGGGGTAGGAGGAGCTCCCTGTGCAAGCAGGCAACAGCTCCAGTGGCCCAAAGGCTGTCTGTCCTTGGAACAAAGTTGCAGGAGTCGGTCTTTACAATCCAAGTGCATAGGAGCTGGGGACTGACACACAGAAACCACAGCAGGGACCCTTGGCACAGCACCGGCCAGGTCCACTCCAGTTCCCTCCCTTCCCACCTCATTTCCCTCATAGCACACAGCATGATTTAGAAGTAGTTTATATCACTGTCTTTATTTGTGTGTTTTCCCCATGAAAATGACATCTCCAGAGGAGTGAACAAATTTGTCTTGTTGCTTTTTGTACCCCGGTGCCTAGAATAGAGATGGCACACAGTGGGTCTCCATAAGAATGTATATGAGTAGATAGACGATGGGACGTTGGTTTGGACACCGTCAGCAATGGGGGGCTTCTGCAGGTCGCCCCTCATTCAGAAAGCCTTAACTGCAAGTCTGCCCCAAAGCTGAGCTATATCAGCTTCTGGGTCACACCAACCAGTCTCCCCTTGGGAACAACTCAGGAGATGATGACCTCTTCCACATCAGTCCCTCATCTATCCAGTGTCCCCCTTTTTTCTCCTCCAGGCTAACCAACCCCAGCTCCTTCAAAGGTTCCTCCTTGGACATGGATTTGAGAGCCATTGGCATCCGGAATGTCACTAGTCCAATGAAATTCTTTCTACCCACCCACACAATGAATGCATAGCGATCCCTCCCACAACACCCTCAATACACTCAGTCTTGGAAGGTAAACTGGGTCAAGCCAGATAAGAATTTGGAAGAGTGAAGCTGAAGAGTACCAGCCAGGACTCCAGAGTCAGCAGAACCAGATTTGAATCCCAGCTCCACTTTTTCTTTAAATGTTTTTATTGACTTTTTGAGAGAGAGAGGAAGGGAAAGAGAAAGAGAGAAACATCTATGCAAGACAGAAACAGCACGTGGCTGCCTCCTGCATGCCCCCACTGGGGATCGAGCCTGCCACCCGGGCGTCTGCCCTGACCGGGAATCAAACCGGGACCTCTCAGTCCATGGAACGATGCTCAATCCACTGAGCCACACCGGCCAGACTCCCAGCTCCACTTACTGTTAAATGACTGATCTTAGGTAAAATACTTAATTTCTTCATCTGTATAGGAAGAAAATAAGAGTACCTACCTAACAGAGTTGGTGTAAGGGTTTCATTAAGACAATGGATGTGAAGCACTTAGCAGAGTGCCTGGCTCATCTTTGAGGACATGGAGCTTCCCCAAACTCGACCTCTGACCTGACAGCTCTCCATGCCCCACAAACTGCTTTTCCCCAGGCGAGTCTTCCTGCTCCCCCAGTGGTATCGCACACGCCTCCACGCTCCTCCAGGCAGGGTCAGGCTTCCAGGTCCTGTACCCAGATGTTTTCCTGGCGATGGTTTCTTCCCACGTTCTCATCCGCACTCTCCGTGTCAGGATTCTGCTCGTCTAACCTACTCCTGGCTACTCACCCGCCTTCCTGCCCTTTCTCCCTTTCTCTTTCACTTGTCCTTCTTGCTCACTTAATTCTTTCTTGCTTCTTGTCCCCTCCCCATCTTTCTTTATATCATGCAACTCTAACCAATAAAGTTATATTTTTTAATTTTTAATTTTCTATTCTGCCTCCTACCTCGGCTGCGATAGCTAAAAGGAAATGGTCCACCAGGTAACTAAAATGTGTAGATGCCTCATAGGCATCCTAAGCTCTGGCCATTCCCATCGGCTCCTCCACAGACCGAGCGGTAAAAGTCAAGTGAGGACAGAGGAGACGCAGGAGGCTCTTGACCCTCTTCCCACATGTCTGCTCTTCATTCCTTTTCGAGCCCATTGTATTAGCACATTACAGTGATCCTGTCTCTCTTGTTCCCGACTTGAATGAAAATGCCTCTAGTATTTTGCCATTAATTACAATTGTTTTCTGGGTTTTGCAGGGGGCGGGGGTGGGGATTCTCTTCTATGTCTGGGTTGCTCAGCTTATATAATATGTAACTGTGGTTGTTTGGCTTGTGTTTCTGGGTTGGAAGCGGAGCACTGGAAATCAGGGAAGCAGAGTGATAAGAAGCTTGGCTTGGGAGGCATCCTGGGAATATCGGCAGAAAGAACTGAGGCCGAGCGGGCAGACGGGGGCCGATGGAGCTTCCTGTCCTGAGGGGCGGCCGTGGCCCCGATACGCCCCATGCTCTGCTCTTGCGATCCAAAGGCTCTACCGGACCCTGGAGGGTGGCCATGCACAATTTGGCTCTAGTTCTGGATCTTTTTCTTCTTTTATTGATTTAAATAAGCAACTCTGGATTTTCAAGAAGTGTTGGGAGCTTCTTGAATGGGAACAGATGGCTGAAACTGCATCCCTTTCACGTGAAAGCTTCTGGAGGTGGATCTGATCCCAGGGATCCATCCCGGCGGCTGCTGTGAAAGCCGCTTGTTCTCGCTGTGGGCACATCGGCCTCTTTTCTCCCTGATGGAAATTCAGGAAGGAAACCAAATAATTCCCAGCAGAGACCAGAGCTGCCCACAGTACCCTCCGAAAGGCTTTTAAAGATTTCCATCATGCACGTGAGAACATTGGCAGCCAAGCTCGGTTACTCGCTCCACACTGCCGGCGAGACAGGCTGGGGGAGGTGTGGACTGCCATTTTGACAGAAAGGTTGTTTTGATGAAGGAGGTTGTTTTTTTTTTGATGGAAACATTGCTGAGGTGCACTTGAACACTGGATATTTTCCGAGGAAGTGTGTGTGACAAGCACCCACAATGAAGTACTAAGCACCCATGCACAGCTGGTCCTCCTGTGGGCCTGGCGAGAGGAAGGGACGTGCCCAGTGTGGCCTCTATTGAGTGCTCTTCACCCCTCGTATACGGTGGCTTTGGGGTTTTTGTTTTGTCTTTACAGTGATCATAAGTGCTAAGAACCTGTCCTAAACAGAACATGTAAACTAACTGGTCGTGTGTCAGACAGCTTTGGGGTAGTCTCAGGAGTGGCAGGGAAATAAGATCTAGGAAGAAAAAACGTTGAAGGAACTGGCATAGCTCAGCCTTAGAAAGAGAAGGTGGTGGACGTACATAGCAACTGTTTCTGGGACAGTGAACTAGATGATCACACTCCAAAAACACCTTCCGTGCGCACCTTAGGGTTAGTGGGATGCTCCACTCCCACCTCTGCCAACAGGTGACTGTGGCCATTCCTCTGTTTACCTCCTTCCACCCCTGTAAAATTAAGAAGTTGGATGATCTGGGGATTTCCAGGCTAGACTTCCTTTGGGTTCACCAAAGAAGAAATGTTTAGATGTTTCCAACCACCCAAAAGGCATAGTATTTTTAAATTATTACATAATAAATTAATTGATTTAGTGAGCAGAATCATTCAAAGATGGAGCTTGCTGGGAAAAAGAATAATAAAAGAGGTGTGATACGGCTTTGGGAACCACTCTGTGCGTAGGACACTCTACAGGGGGGATGGTGCCTGCTTCATCCTAGAGAGATTGGCACCCAGCATGGCACCTCCTCAAGGGCTCATTTCGTTTCAAACATACACAAATGCAGAAAGAACATAGTGTAAAATTCCCATGAACCCATCACCTAGCTCCCACCCAACTGACCCCTAAACCTCCTCTTGGGTTATTTTGAAGCAAGTCCCCGACATCATCTAATTTCACCCACCATTCCAAGGTGTCACTCTGAAAGAGATGTTTTGTATATACAATATCTTCACACCTAACACATGAACCATACTTTCTTAAATATCATTTATCAATTCAGTGTTCAAATTTTCCTGACTGTGTCCTAAAAATGCTATTTTAGAGTTTGTTTACATTAGGACCGGAATTACAATTGGGTGATATGTATATTGTTTCGTTTAATCTAGAATCACCACCCCCCCACACACACACACCCCTGTGACTTGCTTGCTGAAGGGAGTGATCTCTTGTCCCAGAGTTTCCCACGGTTGGGATATTGCTGGTTGTCTTCCTATCACATCATTTAACATGTACTTTGCATTTCCTACAAAATGGTGGTAAGTGCAAATGACTCGTCTGGTTCAGGTTCTGTTTTTTTAGTCAAGAATACTTCCTAGGTAGTTTTTTTGTTTGTTTGTTTGTTTTCATTTACACCAGAAGGCATATAATGTCCTTTTACCTTTCTTTTTTCTTTTTTTCGACATTAGCAACCACTGATGATCATTGCCTAGATCCATTATTTCACTATAAGTTGCAAAAATGTTGACATGCTCACTTCATTTCTTAGCTTCCTCTCTTCCTCCCTTAGCTGGCACATTTCTATAAAGAAGACCTTCCCCTACCAGTGATCGGTCATCCTGACACAGCTGGAAAAGGAATGGCAGAGTCGATGTGGTTTCCTCCCCTTTCTTTCCCAGTTTCGAAACCATAGGCTGTTCCCGGCGTCCTTCGAAAGACGACAAGGATTTTTTTTACAAGTGCTATTACGGACTCGTGGGTTTAAATATATGTAAGGAGTTTGAGTTCAATGAAGTTATGATCCTTACTGACCATCTATCCCATCACTGTCCACTGGGATGGTAGGGGACTTATTGGCTCAACTCAAGTGGTGTTTGGGGTTCTTACTTTCTCTTTCTGTTTTTCTTTCCAGTTTTATTTAGATATACTTGACATATAACACTGCATTAGTTTAAGGTGTATAACATAATGATTTGATATATGTATATATTGCAAAATAATTACTACAATAAGTTTAACTAATATCCATCACCTCACAGTTAAAAATTTTTTCTTGTGATAAGAACTTCTAAGATTTACACTCTTCAATATAATCTAGCACTAGTAACTGTGGTCACGACACTGTAGTCCACAGCCCAGGACTCGTTCATCTTGTAACTAGAAGTTTGTAATAACTTCTTAGTTTTGTGGACCCCACTTCTGAGGACATGTCTAAGGTCCTTCTTAGCACTGCCATCAGCCCAGGGAAAGAGGGGCTCTGTCCTTGGCTTCACATATAGACATTGAGACGTAGAGTGTTTTTTTGTTTTGTTTTTTATCCTCACCCGAGGACATTTTTGCATTTATCTTCAGATAGAGTGGGAGGAAGAGAGGGAGGAAGAGAGAGAAACATCAACGTGAAAGAGACACATCGAGTGGTTGCCACCCACAGGACCCCAACCAGGGCCAGAGACAAACTGCAACCGAGGCACGCGCCCTTAGCGGGAACCGAACCCAGGACTCTCGGGTCCGCAGGCCAGCGCTCTAACCGCTGAGCCAAACTGGCCAGGGCAAGACAGAGTGTTTTTTCTTCTTTTTGGGTCTCATAGGAAAACCTTCTGAAAGGTGGGCGACTAAGTGAAGGCTGAGGGCTGAGACTGCCCGTGACCGGGGTGGGGGTGGGGAGCGGGATGGAAATCACAGCTTCTGCCTGTGGAAATAAGAAGAGTGCCTGCTTCAGTTTAAAGTTGGCCCGTCAGCCCTGGCCAGTTTGGCTCAGGGTTAGAGCATCGGCCTGCGGTCCGGAGAGACCCGGGTTCGGTTCCCGCTAAGGGCACGTACCTCGGTTGCAGTTTGTCCCCGGCCCTGGTTGGTCGTGCGGGTGGCAACCACTTGATGTGTCCCTTTCACGTCGATGTTTTTCTCTCTCTCTTCCTCTCTCTCCTTCCCACTCTATCTGAACAAAAAATGGAAAAATGTCCTCGGGTGAGGATAAAAAAATAAAAAATAAATAAATAAAATAAAGTTGGCCCCTCAAATCAACCCCCATGGGAGTATGGACGGAGCAGATTTCCTGATGACCACCTTCCCGCTCATCCCACCCCCACCCTGCTCCTCGGCTGGGGCGGGTAGCTTCAGGAGGCACCTAGAACTGAAAAGTATGATGTGGGGGAGGGTAACCTTTCCCCCTAATTCTAGGGGAGCTCGATTGGGTTACTCCCTATCCTGGGTTTGGGTGTACCCAGTCACCACCCAGGAGTCCTGGGCCTGGGACCAGCTTCTGCCCTGCCTGGCCCAGCACAGCCCTGGTGATGTGACGCGGCTGCCCAGGTGGCAGGAATGACCCCGGAGACCCTGGTGTCTCCAGCTTCCAGTCTCGAAGAAGCAGGCTGTGGGGGAAGAGGGAGGCTTGGTTGGGAGCATGGGATGAACGTCACCTCATGTATTCTTTAAACATCTAGACATATGGCACATGGGGCAATAGTAGCACTTTTCCAAGTGCAAGGGCAGGGTGGTCCTTCTGGCTCAGACCCCAAGTCAGAGTTTGAAGTTGGTAAGAGGAGGTAGACTTCACAGTTCAGTCTGGTCCCTCCCCCCAGTTTTTCCCCTTCCTTTCCCAGTCGTTGGCATTGTTGAATTCTGGACATTTTGATTTGGCTTGGGGCTGCTGCTCTTCATTTAAAGTTGGCGGGAAGCTGCCGTTTGGGAGGAGCACGGTGGGAGCTTGAGAGGAATCTCGGAAGGGTTCTGACAACCAAGGGTGCCGCTTGCCATTTGTTAAAGCTGATTAATCATGGCGCAGACACCCTGTCCCAATGCTCTCTGAGAACTGCACAGACAGAGGCAGAGGCTGAGCATTTCTGCAGCCGTCACATCAGGGGCAGGAGGTCGGTGGATGCTGGCTACTGGGATGTCTGGAGCTGTCCTGCGTCCTTCCTCGTCTACATCTTCTTTGTTGATCTCTTCATTCAATTAGGTGATATGCTCATTAGTCTTCAAAAAATTACTTTTTATTAGTTTGAGCTAGCCTAAGTCAGTTTCTACTGCCTGCATGTGTGAGTATGCACACGTGCACACACACACGCACACACAGAGGAATCCTTAACTAAAACCATTGTAAGAAGGCACTCTGGAAAAGGAGCCAAAGCACCTGGATTCATTCCTTTCCCTCTGACACGCCCATCCCTGTCATCACATTTTTAAATCTCAGATTTACCAGTCTCTGCCTATAACCAGAGCTAAAGTAGTAAGGCAAAATAAAAATAATGATAGTAATAATACCTATTGTTTTTTTTTAAAGAACTTTTTATATCAGGAACTGTGTTAGATTCAATAAATTATTTTATTGAATCTAATACTCAGAAACAACCATGGGTTTGTTAGGATGCTTTTGACTCTACATAAGAGAAATCCTAAACTCAAAATAGCTTAAACATAAGGAAATTAGTCACTTTATGTGTAACAAGAAGTTCTTAGCAAGGGCAGCTTCAGGGTTGGTTAAATTAGAGGCTTGATGACGTCATCAGCAACCCAGGTTCTTTCCATCTTTTTGCTCAGTTGGCTTGGGTCTCCTTGTGACTGCAAAATAGCTGCTGAATTTCCAGGCATCCAATTACATGACAGTGAACATGACAGTGATTAGCAGATGGATGGTCTCCTCCTTGTATCTCTTTTTTAAGTAGAAGAAAAGCTTTCCGAGAAGCCTCTAATTGGTCACCCCTCTTATCTCTGTGGCCAGGACTGGATTATATATTCATGGCTAATTCAACCATTGACCAGGGATTAGGATTACTGCCAAGAGTGATTCACCCCTACATTGAGAGGGGAAGAGAGAAAACACTGGGAAAAAATGAGGCCTTGCCCTGGCCAGTGTGGCTCAGTTGGTTGGAGCATCATCCAGTATACCAAAAGGTTATGGGTTCAATTCCTGGTCAGGACACATACCTGGGTTGTGGGTTCGGTCCCCAGTTGGGAGGAGGGGCAGCTGATCAATGTTTCTCTCTCTCTCTGTCTCTCTCATCAATTAACATACCCTCAGGTAAGTATTAAAAAAAAAGAAGAAGCCTTTCCAACAAAGAAGGAAGAAAACTGTTAGGTAGTTAACCAACAGCATCTGCTACATAGGAGAAGTCAAGTGACTAGCCCAAGGAGAAACAACTAGTTGATGGCAAATGTGGGCTGTGAACCCAGAATCGACTGGCTCACAAACCTGTTCTCTTACCCTATACTCCGGGGGCGGGGGCAGTTAGTCCTCACTGGACTCTTTTGTTCTTGCGGAACTCAAGTCACTAAGGTTATCCTGGGTATTTCATGAGAAGAACTGGTGTAGGAGCTGCCAGTCACCAGATTCAAGAGACCAAGCAACAGAGCAAACATATCTAGCTAGTCCATCACCTCCTTCGACTTCTTCCCCCATGGGGAATCTCTTCACTCCCTTTAGAGGGAATCTAGAACAATGTAAATTCAGCAAACAGCAGGCTTCACTCCCAGATTGCTGGCTTTCTGAGTGCACCGCACAAGTGAACAGACAGCCCTTTCCATGTCCTCCCGTTTTTCTACTTATTCTCTTATTGCCCCCTTCAAGGAATTCCTTCTCCCCAACTTCAGTCATTTGGTTCTGCTGGGGACTTTCAATGACAATGGCAAGAGGTGACATCCAAATAGCTGACAATGGGAAAGCACAGACACCAACCAGTGAGAAGGTCACTTGCAGCAGGGTAAAGCAGGAGGAGGAAGCCCCTGGCTGAACCAGCAAACCCTTTAGTCGTTGGATCATGGGGAAGTCCAGGGTGTCCCCAGAAGGGCCAGCTGGCCATGGATGTGGAAGATAGGGAACTCAGGAGGCTTGGGTAAAAGGCATTTACCAACCAACATGGAAATATTTTATTTAGTGAGCTCTAATTTTAGACATTGCATTTATTGGTTCTAGAATGTCTGTTTGATTCTTTTTTTTTTTTTTTTTATCCTCACCTGAGGACATTTTTTCATTTTTTATTCAGATAGAGTGGGGAGCAAGAGAGAGAGAGAGATAAAGAAACATCAATGTGAAAGGGACACATCGAGTGGTTGCCACCCGCACGACCCAACCAGGGCCGGGGACAAACTGCAACCGAGGTACATGCCCTTAGCAGGAACCGAACTCGGGTCTCTCTGGACTGCAGGCCAACACTCTAACCGCTGAGCCAAACCGGCCAGGGCTATTTGATTCTTTTTTATAGATTTCAATTCTTTGTTGAAATTCTTCATCTTTTCATGTGTTGTGTTCTTTTTTTTCTATTTTATTTAACATGTTTATAGTACTTATTATAAAGTCCTTGTCTGCTAACTCAAATATCAGAAACATTTGTGTGTCTGTTTCCATTGTCTGCTTTTTCTCTTAATTATTAGTCATATTTTCCTGCTCTTTGCAATGTCTTATAATTATATGAAAGGACCATAGGGGTTATAGATGATGTTATTTTTCTCCAGTGACAATTCTCTTTTGCTCCTGTTAGCAGATGGGGTGAGGAACCGGTCACCTCAATTTAGTCAGGGATTCAGCTGTGTTGGGGCTGGGTTGCAGTTTTACTAGTCCCAGTTCAACTTTATTTTATTTATTTATTTATTTTTAATCCTCACCCGAGGACATTTTTTTCATTTTTTGTTCAGATAGAGTGGGAGGGAGAGAGAGGGAGAGAGAGAGAAACATTGATGTGAAAGGGACACATCGAGTGGCTGCCACCCGTACAACCCAACCAGGGCCGGGGACAAACTGCAACCGAGGTACATGCCCTTAGCGGGAACCGAACCCGGGTCTCTCTGGACTGCAGGCCGACACTCTAACCGCTGAGCCAAACCAGCCAGGGCCCAGTTCAACTTTGAGTCATCTCGTTCCTTGCGGGGGAGCCCACTGAAGCTGTTGACTGACAGCCCGCCAGGTCTTCTCAACCCGAAAGCCTGTGGGAGATTCTGTTTTTCGGAGCTTAGGTTCTTTGGTCTCTTGCCCCATACATTTTCAAAATGTCTTGAGGGGGATACCCACCTTATGCTTGGTGTAGCCCTCTCCCTCCAGTAGGACTTTGTTTCCTATGTGCTACAAGTCTGGGAATTTCCCTCTGCTGTTAGACACTTCCAGCCCAGCTTCTGCTCCACCCCAGAATTCAGCAAATGTCCTCTGGGCAAAGCTGACCGTGTGTTTGGAGCTCCTCTGGATTCCAGTGTCACACTCCTCTAGGTCACACTGATCATCAAGGCTCTACCAGTCTCTTTGTCCCCGTAAAAGCCTTAGGCCCGGACCAAGCTCTATCCTAGGCCTGCAGCCAGATTTGGCAAACACCCCCCAGGAAAGAAAATGATCAAAGATTGTCAGCTCAGCCCTGGCCGGTTTGGCTCAGCAGTTAGAGTGTCGGCCTGCGGTCCAGAGAGTCCTGGGTTCTGGTCCAACTAAGGGCATGTATCTCGGTTGCAGTTTGTCCCCGGCTCTGGTTGGGTCGTGCGGGTGGCAGCCACTCGATGTGTCCCTTTCACATCGATGTTTCTCTCTCTCTCTCTCTCTCTCTCTCTCTCCTGCTCTGTCTGAACAAAAAATGGAAAAATGTCCTCAGGTGAGGATAAAAAAAAAAGATTGTCAGCTCATTTCATAAAGGGCGTTCTCCTCTCCAGAATTTTAGTTCATGGGTCCTCATGGCTGCTACAACAATCCAATGTCTTTAAAAATATGATTTTATAATTTACCCAGTTTTTGTAGTTGTTTCGGCAGGAACGTTGGCTTGTTGCCACACACCACACCCTATCCAGAAGAAATCCTATGAAATTATTTCAAGATTTAACCACAGTATGGCCATGCCAGTATGGCCTGAAATGTCAGGACTTAAAGCATAATATATATATGGCTGAATGAACGCAATCATGCTAAAACCCCCCTCCCCCCATATTTCACTACAGTGAGGACAAAGCAGCCCAAGCAGACCAACCAGAGTCCTTCTGCACTGGAACTGGGAGCAAGAACCTTTCTATATTCCTAGTGGGTGGGAGGCAGGACAAAGCTCTGAGAATAAGTTGGCGCTTCCACTGGTTATGTGCCATGCTCATGGAAGAAGGCAGTCTCCCGGAGGAGGACGTGAAGACCTCACACAGAAAGAGGCACAGGAGTGCCCAGGGGATGGTGTTGGAGTCCCTCGTTCCTGCCATTCCTGCTTACTGTGGTTTGCTTTCCTGAGCCACAGACTACTCTTTTTTGTCTGAGCTAGTTCCGTTTCCAGACAACGGAGCGCTATTCTCTCTCTCTCTCTCTCTCTCTCTCTCTCTCTCTCATTTTGACCTTGGGCTTTCTGAGATACCCTGTGTCCACATAATACATTATCCTTTCTTCTTAAGCAAAGTGGAGGTGGCTTATGTTACCTGTTAACTTAAAGAGCCTTAAATAAGACTGCTTTTTAAATGATGGGCAGGTTCAGAAGAGCCTGGTGAAAGGTATCTCCCTCACTGCACAGGAGGAAGAGAGAGAGGATGGAGGGCGATGTTGCTGAGACCTCCGTTTTGGGGCCTGAGTCCTCCCTCCAAAGAGAGGTGGATGCTTCTGGATTCTGGACAGTCCACCGGCTGTGGGAGGAACTTCAGACTTGCCTAAGAAGTCATCCTAATCTGTCTGCCAAAACCAGGCTGTTTCACTTGAATCAAACTGGGAAACTGCGTCCTCACCCCCCACAGTATTCACAGGTGGGAGAGAACAGAAATTCCTGTGTTTGCACATTTTACCCACTCCGAGCTCTGGACTTGCAGATGAGCCTGAAGTTTACACCAGAGGGTAAACAAGATAGCTATTTGGACATCACACACCACTTTGCCAGTTTCCGTTCTCTTGAATTATTTACCATCTAATTGTCTCTATTGAAACAGAATCTGGAAACACAGTCAGCGTTGTAGCCTTATTTGTGTGTTAGAGAAGGAAAACTAGAGTTGATGAAGTACCCGGAACAGAAATGCCCGGTGTCTTTCTGAATTTCTCCGGCAAAGTGGGGAAACCAGTGCGGCAGACCGAGCCTCAGGCGGAGGCTCCCTGGGACTGCTAGACCAGTCTCCTCTGAGACCACAGTCCCCAACTAGGCAGAGGCCTGGGTTCCTGTCTGGACTCACCCCTGAGCCTTGATTTCTTGTCTGCAAAAGGCAGGCTGTGAAAGGGGAGGGGATAGATGAAAAAATAAGCCTCTCTTTTGATTTAAAAGGTTGTTATCACAAATTTTTTTTTTTATCCTCACCTGAGGACATTTTTTGTTCGGATAGAGTGGGAGGAAGAGACAGAGAGAGAAACATCAACATGAAAGGGACACACCGAGTGGCTGCCACCCGCACGACCAACCAGGGCCGGGGACAAACTGCAACCGAGGTACGCGAACTGAACCCAGGTCTCTCTGGACCGCAGGCTGACGCTCTAACTGTTGAACCAAACTGGCCAGGGCATGTTACCACAAATTTTATTTTCACCATCATACCAAGAATTTCCCATAGGAATAAAGATTGGTAGCTATGAAAACAAGAAAAACAGTCTAAAAATAATTCAAGCAGAATAGAAACTTTGGAAAACTTAGAAGAATATAATGACAAATAAAACTCACTAGTAGTCTCCCTTCTCCATAAGAATCACTCATGATATCTTGATACATTTTCTTTCAGTCTTTCTTCTAGCCAAATATATATAATATCATTGGGAAATATCAATTATACTTCTTTTATAGTCTAGTTTTTCCTAGTCAGCATTTGTAGTGAACCTCTAACCCATGTCAATACTCTTTTTTTTTTTATCCTCACCCGAGGACATTTTTCCATTTTTTGTTCAGATAGAGCAGGAGGAAGAGAGAGAGAAACATTGACGTGAAAGGGACACATCGAGTGGATGCCACCCACACGACCCAACCAGGGCCGGGGACAAACTGCAACCGAAGTATATGTATGCGCTTAGTGGGAACCGAACCCGGGTCTCTCTGGACAGCAGGCCGACACTCTAACCGCTGAGCCAAACCGGCCAGGGTTTAATACTCTTTGAAAACAAGATTTTTAATGGCTAATTGTCTTCAAATAGTTCACTATAAAGAGACATAATTCTAATATTATGAATTAGGACTCAGAGGATTCAGTTTGATTTCACATTAAAATCTAATCAGGGTCTGGCTGGTATGGCTCAGTGGTTGAGCGTTGACCCATGCACCAAGAGGCTGCCAGTTCGATTCCCAGTAGGGCACATGCCCAGGTTGTGAGCCCAATGTCCAGTGTGGGGCATGCAGGAGGCGGCCTATTGATGTTTTCTCTCATCGATTTTTCTCTCTCTCTCTCCTTCTCACTTCATCTCTATCTAAAATCAATAAAGGAAAACAAATTATTTTTAAAATAAATAAAATCTAATCAGGATACTACAAAGGATGCTGATAACAATATAGTCACAGACCAGATAGACAGAATGAGGGGCAGACCTGGAAGCAATTCTTCCCTATCAGGACCAGCTCCTACTGCACAGTGAGCCCACACTCCTGGCCCCTGCACAGTAAGTGAGAGAAAGGGGATGGATGGATGGATGGATGGATGGATGGATGGATGGATGGATGGATGGATGGATGGTGGATGGATGGGTGGATGGATGGGTGGATGGATGGGTGGATGGATGGGTGGATGGATGGTGGATGGATGGATGGATGGATGGATGGATGGATGGATGGATGGGTGGATGGATGGGTGGATGGATGGATGGGTGGATGGATGGGTGGATGGATGGGTGGATGGATGGATGGATGGATGGATGGATGGATGGATGGATGGATGGGTGGATGGATGGGTGGGTGGATGGATGGGTGGATGGATGGGTGGATGGATGGATGGATGGATGGATGGATGGATGAATGGATGGATGGGTGGGTGGATGGATGGGTGGATAGATGGGTGGATGGATGGATGAATGGATGGATGGATGGATGGATGGATGGATGGATGGATGGATGGATGGGTGGGTGGATGGATGGGTGGATAGATGGGTGGATGGATGGATGGATGGATGGATGGATGGATGGATGGATGGATGGGTGGATGGATGGATGGATGGATGGATGGTTAAGGCGAGGGGTTTCTGTAAGCATTCAGGTGAGGGTGCGTGCGTGGGGAGTAGATCCTAGAAAACGCATGACCCTATTCACGAAACTGTTTATAACTGTTGTCCTGCTGTTCCATATGCTGTGATGGCCTAAAACTGCAGGCCACATGCCACTCTATCTTCATATTCCCTTCCGTTGCTCTAAGTACAGGTTTTCCATTGTACATAGTTGAAATCTAGAGTATGAATATTTTTATACCTGTTGTTTCTTTCATTTGTACAAATTCAGTCTTTGGGTTTGATTTGTGTAAGTTTAGGATAGAGGAAAAGGAACTGTGTGTCAATAGAAAAAAGATGATTTATCCATGTACTAGTTACGGTCCTGTTTATACCACACATTTAAACTCAAACCAACGTGATTTGAAATTTGCAAAAACAACCAGTCCATTTCCAACAAATAATTTTCGGGATGGGGAAGGAAGGAGGAAGCAGACACAATGTGGAGATGGCCCATGCCTCCCTTTTCCTCATGGTCAACCAGGGGGAGGGGAAAGGGGTAAGTAAAGGCATGTCCGGGTAAGTTGGAGAAGCACCCACACCTGCTCATTATATCAAGTGTCTAGAGACTCTCTAAATAATTCAGGTGCAGTCGGCTCCCTCCAGGGGCAGGTGTTGAGGAGAGTTTCCAGACAAGCATCTCCTCTTGCAAAACTGGAGCAGACTGAGGATCTGATTACTTGCAAAGGGGTCCAGTTAGTAGCTATGGCAACCTCCTTCTTCAACCTTACTTACAACTTGCCTTGGACGAAGGTACAAGAAGCTTCCGGGAAAATACTGCTGCTATAGCCTGTTGTGGTGGTTAAGAGCTTTGCGCCCAGCTGTCTGGGTTCTAATCCAAATTCCACCACTTCCAACTGTGTAGCCTTAGGCGTTGTACTCAACCTCTCTGATTCTCACTTTCTGTACCTGTAAAATAGGGATAACAACGCCCTCTCGCAGATTGTGGCATAGGGCTTTTATTATGATACCTGATGCACAGTAGATTATCTCTTGAGAGAGTCTCCACCTGATTTTGTAGGAATAGAGGTTTGGAGTTGGAATAAAAGCAATATCCAGAACTGACAGAAAGCTACTCTTTAGAACAGAGTCAGTAATAACAGCTAACAGTTATCGAAGGGTTACCGTATGCTGGATATTGTGCCAAGTGCTTTACCTTAATCGCACAAAATCCATTGATGGCTAAGTATTATCAAAGTTCATAGAACTTAAGACTTTACCCAGGTTAAACAGCTAGTAGGTGGTGAAATCAAGGTCCAGATCTTGTTGTCTCTTAGTACCCCCAAAAAGCTTGTGTCCTTACCTGTAGGTGAATGAGTCTCTGGGAGCTATGTTACTGAACCAGCACTGGCCTCCAGGTGAGCAGTCTGAGGATGGCGCCGGGATGTAGGCGCTAGGACTTGAGGGAGGGCTGACCCCCTTGGGTCTGTGGGGCCAGACTGCCCCCTGGTGTCGAAGGACTCTTAGGGCACAATGAAATAAAGAGAGTTGCTTTTCTTCTGAGGTGGTAGTGAAAACTCCTCCCTTTCAGCCTAGAGCAGATGGATCTGTTTTGTGCAAAGGGTTTCTCCTAGAAATAGGGGTAAAACAGGGGATAAAGATGGAGAATTAGGGAGACCTATCTGGGGGTAGAGCAGCAAATCTCAGACAGGTTAAGCTTTGAACCAGTGGGTAGGGAAAATGTCTCTCATTACCAGCACGTAGCACATAATACGTGCTCACTGAATCCTGAATGAAGTTTTAAATCTCATTCTCACTAAAAGGGAGTTCTGCCAGTAAGAGTGGTTATGAAGTTATTCATTGATTTTTCCCAGAAGTACCAGCAGAGAAGACATTGAAACATGAACCCAATGTCCGCTCCAGCGGACTCCAAAGGTATGTTCACATTCACAACTAGGTGAGAATGATGATACTCAGTTCTTTAGAGATAAGTTGGGGTCAGCAAAGGCATATGATCATTTTAGGTTGCCACCCTCACTTGAGTGTCTCTAATGGCTCATGGTCTCAGAGAAGGCCCCCTCCCCCTCCATAATTCTGCTCAAGTGGTCCATTTCAATAGGTAATCAATAGCCATGCTATGGAAACAATCGAACTGTCCATCAATAGATGAACGGATAAAAAAAATGTGGCATAGCCCGGCCGATGTGGCTCAGTGGTTGAGCATTGACCCATGTACAAGAGGTCACTGGTTCAATTCCTGGTCAGGGCACATGCCCAGGTTGTAGGCCAAATCCCCAGTGGGAAGCATGCAGGAGGCGGCCAATTGATGTTCTCTCTCATGGATTTCTCTCTCCCTCTCCCTCTCCCTTCCTCACTCTCTAAAATCAATAAAGAAAACTTATTAAAAAAAAAAAAAAAACTTAAAAAAAGAAAATATGGCATATACATATATAATGGAATATTATTCAGCCATAAAAAAAAAAAGAAGGAAATCCTGCTACTTGAGATCATATGGATGAACATTGAGGACGTTACGCTAAGTGTCACAAGTCAGGCAGTGACAAATACAGTGTTTCTTATATGTGGAATCTAAAACACAAAACCAAGCTCATAGACACAGAGAATAGATTGGTGGTTGCCAGAGGCAGAGAATGGGAGGTGGGTGAAATGGGTGAAGGGGGTCAAAAGGTACAAACTTTCAGTTCTCCCTGGCCATTTTGGCTCAGCAGTTAGAGTGTTGGCCTGTGGACCAAAGAGTAGTGGGTTTGATTCCAGTCAAGGACACGTACCTCCCTTGCAGTTCGTCCATGGCCCGGTTGGGTCATGCGGGAGGCAACCGGTTGATGTGTCTCTCTCACGTCGATATTTCTCTCTCTCTCTCTCTCTCTCTCTCTCTCTCATCCCCTCCCACTCTATCTGAAGATAAATAGGAAAATACCCTCAGGTGAGGATTAAAAAAACCCAAAACTTTCAGTTCTAAGATAAATGTCATGGGGATATAATGTACAGCATGGTGACTATAGTTAATAATTCTGTATTGCATATTTGAAAGTTGCTGAGAGAGTAGATCTTAAAAGTTTTCATCACAAGAAAAAAATGTATAACTATGCATGGTGACAGATGTGAACTAGACTTATGTGATGATTATTTAACAAGATATACAAACATCAAATCATTATGGTACACACCTGACACTGATATGTTATATGTCAATTATACCTCAATAGAAACCCGTTGATCAGTTAGCACCTATATGCAATGCTCCTAGCTGCACTCAGTGGAGAATATGAAAACAAGTATACCAGGTGGGACCCTACTGCTAACTAATGGAGCTTCTTCCATGAGGTAGATGTCTGATTCCTCACCTGGTTCTCTCCTGATGGGTAGGTGCTAGTCCTCTACTTTTTCCCAATAAGGAAACTGAGGTTCGTTTGAGTAAAAGTAAGTCTGCTAACTTCACACAATTTATAGTTGGCAGTGCAGGTCATTACGATTCCCAAATGCATGCTCCTTCCACTACGTCACCCTGGCTAATTCTTCGGAATAACAAGTTTCCTTTTCTAAAATGCAAGTACTTCCAAGAAAACTACTCCCATTGAGTCATCAGTTTAAAAACAGATGCTTTTCTTACACATTAGTGGTTGAGCTTTCTCCAGCCTAATTTCCTGCTGATCTTTGGTCTGTACCCTCTGCCTAGGGCAGGGAACAACCCACTCTCTCCTCTCTAGAACTGCCCAGGAATTTCACCTTTTCTCCATCTTTTACAGAGCAACATAGCTTTCCCTCATTCTACCACAAAACCTGAATTATAAAACCCATCAATGAGCTCAAGAAAACAAAAGAATCTTCTAAGAAAATCCATAAGGCCTTATGGGTAATTTTGGAAAATAGTGTAAGCAGCTTACCCAATATTTATCCTCTTTCCTTTCTTACAGAGACGATCCTGGTTTTTGTTTGGGCAGAAATATGCCCAGCTACAAAGCTATATTTTCCAGCTTCCCTTGCAGCTAGAATGGTCCATGGAACCACAAACAGTTCCTTCCCTAACAGCCATGTTGAGGTTACTAGATCCCACTTCCAGCTTCATAAATCAATTAGGATAATTTTTCCTCCAACCCATTTTCCTCTTCCCTTACCAATAGACTCCTACTTCTTGGAGCTGTAATGTGCCCAGATCCCTTATGGACAGGGGAGGCCACAAATCAGTTCTGGCCAAGTCATTGGTTGGGCCTTCCTAGAAAGTCACTTAGAAGGGGCAGCTGGCAAGATTCTTTGCCCATGGTTCTGTCTCATTCCTGCTGTCTAGAATGAAGTCCTGGTGGTTGAGATACAACGATCTCGTGGACAAGGGCCTCAGCCTAGGATGGAAGGGCAGAAACCAAAAGGAGCCTGAGTGCCCAGTGACATTATGGAGCCATCACTTCAACCTACCTGGGATGCCTACCTCCAGACCTCTTTTTACACGAGACAAAAGTGAACTCCTATTAGTGTGTTCACGCCCTACCTGTTTAGATTTTCTGTGACATGCAACTCAACTCAATTTCTACATTTACTACAGTGATTGGTTCAGGACAACTTAATAAGAGTGGAGCTTAGGACTCTTGTTTGCTGGATGTGGGAGGATAATAAATTTTTTTTTATCCCACTCTAGCACCCAAACCACAGCATGGACAGGCAGACATCTACAGCTGTGGTTCTTAGAGTGTGGTTCCTGGATTGACGGGGGCAACTGCAGCGGCGGCTGGAAATTCATTGGTAATGCAAATTCTCAGAACCTATCCAATTCTAGTGAATCAGTGATCTGTTTTTAATAAGCCCTGCAGGAGATTTCAAAGTTTGAAATCCACTGATTTACAGAGATCTATGGAGAGAGCCAGAGCCCGGATGGAGCCATGCCTGAACTACACCTCTGGACTTCCTCAGTTATGTAAGCAAATAAATACAGTTTCTTTTTGTTAAAACTAGTTCGGGGGTTCTGTTCCTTGTACCTGAAAACATTTGAACTTTTGCTGCTTCAGGGACACAATCCATACAAGGCACAAAATATGACCCAGAAATATTTTGTTCCATGTACCTCTGAGAAGCAGGTGTAAGGAGTAATGGCATTGACACCACCCACGCCCGAGTCAGAAAAGAGGCTTGATTAGCAGATTTAAAGCCTTAGCCAGGCAAGATTTCCAGAGGATTGGTCTAAATACACAAAATCTTTGTTTGCTTGGAGATGTAAAATGAATTTCTAATTCAGAAGAACACACACACACTGCATGCCTTTATACTACTCAGGCAAGTGTCCAGAAACCTAAAGTCTTTTGCTTTGCTCCTACCCACTGCTTACCCCCTGCAGGCCTGGTCCCCTCAGCCAAACCAAGATCCCTGCTCTTCTTTCAAGCAAAGGATGGCATTCACCTGGGCTCCCCCTTCCCTAGCTCAGGCCCAAAATAGGGTTTTGACTGTTCCTGTAACAGCCGCCCACATACTCCAGGTGCTTCCGTGCTTCATGAACTCAGCACTGGGTTCCTCCCTGCTGCAGTGGAGGGCAAGGCTGGTTTTCTGGGGACCAGGTGGAGCTGGCCCCGGAAAATCCGGCTCCTGAAAACTGCCTCATGAGGAACAGGGGAGACGTCTGGTTTCTTGTGACATGGAGTAAAGCACATAGCTAGGAACCTTCTCCCGTGTATTGAGTGCTGCTATGTGCCCACGCTGTGCCAAGTACTTACATGACCACCTATGATGTAGGAGGTGTCAATATTCCTACGAGAACACAGGCTCCCGGAAGCCAGGTGACTTGCCCACAGTCATTTGTTTAAGCAGCAGAGCAGACATTTGAGCCCAGGTATATTATCCACAGTCTTCTAAGATGAAAGGGATAGAAATCCAACTCAAACTAGCTGAAGCAAAAAGGGAAATTATTGAATTGAGTCGAGGGGTGGCTTTCAGGCACAGATGGACCCAGGTGAGCAAATTCCCTCTATATCCCGGCTCTTTCCTTTATGTTGGATATTTCTTACATGGAAGGATGGATATTATTAGCTTTAGACCTTGTGAGTTTAGAGTTTATAACTCCAGAGAAAGGTTATTTGTTCTGATCATCAAAATAAAAATTCAGTTCCACCAGTATGCCGTGTGGCCAAGCTTAAATCATATGCCCAGACCTGAAGCAATCACCGTTAGCAGTGAAACAGACTTATCACACCCAAGTCACAAGACTACCACTGAGGTACTGGGACATCAGCATCCCTCCTCTGAATCACACAGACTGAGCAGAATGACTGCAAAATGGAGATGGTTCCATAAAATAAGGGATATAGAGCAAATAACACATTATAATCTAGCCCTTACCTGCCCATCTTTTGTTTTTTATATGTTGTGTCATTGAGACACTTGTGGTTTCAAATAACAGAAAACCTAAATCCAAGTAAACTTGGCTTGATAAATAAGAACATTTGTTGTCCAGCTGGTGTGGCTCAGTGGACTGAGCATCGCCCCATGGCCTGAGAGGTCCTAGTTCGATTCTTGGTCAGGGCACATTCAAGAAGCAACCAATGAATGCATAAATAAGTGAAACAACAGATTGATGTTTCTCTCTCTAATCAATAATAATAGTAATAATAATAAAATAACACTTTTCCTAGCTTACATATCCCAGAGGTTTTCCCCCCCTTGGTGGGGGAGGTGGGAACTTCGGGGATTGGTTGTTTCAGTGGCCTGTGTTGTCAGGTGTTAGTGGCCAGAAAAAGGAAATAGGGCCAAACCACAGGAGAGATTTCAAAATAAGAAGCCCCTTCTTTTAGCTAGGCAAGCCAGTAGTAGTGGAAGGCTGCCTACGAAGCTGTGGCTGCCTCCTGGCCCTTTGGAGGATCTCTTCACTTTTGGTGAAATAGGAGGATGCTGACGGCCCACAGTCTCTGTAGACATGGACTGTGGCTGAGGTTGCTGCATAAAAATGGTCTTGTTGAATAACTGAGTTTTACCTGTTTTCCAGACTGAACCCCACCCCCATTTCTTGCCCTAAGGAGAGTGGCTCCAGTCGCCATTACACCATCAGCCATTTAGAGGTCACACCTTCCCGTTTACCCACAAGAACTTGGGTCTATCGGCATCTTCACTGCTCCCCGGGTTTGGCTCACACGGGTGCCCTGCCCACAGCTCCCTTACTCTACGTCGCCTTCCTCAGGGCCCAGGCCCAGGCCAGCCTCCTCAGGGCAGTCTTCCCAAGGGCCCCAGCCGCCTTGGGCCACTTCCTATTTTAGACGCCAGGGCACTTGTGGTCTGGTTATGAGCAGATTGTGGTATTTGCCAGTTTCAGGAGGGACTTGATTGTCTCTCCAGAAGGCTATGCCAGAACCCCATTCAGGGGACAGGGCAGGCGGGTGGCTCACCAGACCACGTCAGGGTCTGGATGAGGTTTTGGACCAGCCTAGGAACTTGTTCACATAACACCACAATTCGTAAAACATCCTTAGAGGATAAGCGGCAGCATGTAAGTGTGTGCTTATTTTGGGGGGAGGAGGGCTCCTATGAGACAAGAAATCTTTCAACTGCAGACTGTCAGGCACCAGGGACCCCAAGAACAGAAGCTGGATGGAGGGAGGGAGGTGAGGGGCTGGAGCTGTCAATGAAACAGGTGGCCCTGAGGCGAGGCGGTCAGCTGGGGCCCCGGCCATCCCAGTGGACTCTATGTGGGCCTGGCACAATGGTGGCATGCTCGAGTCACCCCCACCCCAACTTCAGACCATCGCCACCCTTTTACTCCTTAAATTCCTGGCGCCTCATCTCCTCTATTTTCCTGTCCAGTCGCCCAGTCCGAGCCCCTCCCCTGGGCAGCTGCCTGGGCTGCTCCCACGGACTGCGAGCCGGAGGGCCCAGCTGCCCACACCCGCTTGCAGAGGAGACACCGTGCGAGAGCAGCGCCGGGGGGCCACCTGCGAGGGAGGGGAGGGAGAAATCTTTAATCCACCATACAGGCTTTCATAAGAACTTTATTTCTCAAAAAGGGGGAAGAATCCAAAGTATTAAAATAATCCTCTAAGTTTATTTTGGAGGGAAAGGACACGATGACAATTAATTCATATAAAAATTTCAAACATGATTGTTGTAGATGCTTCACCCTGACACACCTCCTGTCTGCAGCTCAGGTTCCAACCGCATCATGGGTGCTACCGAGTCTCCTGGACCCGGGAGGCCGCGAGCATCCGGAATGCCTATTTATATTTACTCCACAAATAAATACATTTCTGTGGTCGTTTCTGGTGAGACTGCCGAAAGGGCTGCCCTCTTCCATGCCCCGGACCCTCCCTTTCCGAAGAGACGGACTGCGTGTGTGCAAGAGCAGAGCTGTGGACGCTCTGACCAACCAGACGCCAAGGGGGACGACCTCACTGAGGCGATAAGAAGGTGAGAAGTGGCCGTAACTTTTCCATTGCCTCTTATGCGGGGAACCGTACTCTATTTCTATCACAGAAGAAAACTGGACCGTGCAAAGCAAAGTCCTGATCTGGGGCAATTAAGCAAAGCCCTTACCCATAGCAATTATTTTCCAACTTAAAAATGAAAAAGGAGAAAGAAAACAGTGAGCTGGGTTGCGAGTCACGAGCCAAGACTGATGTTGCTAACATCAGCCCAGAAGCCCAGGCGTACTTTCCAACAGGACGGTCCTTCCAGGACGCGGGAGACAGGACCTGGCTCATGCCAAGATCCTGAGGACGAGTTAACGGTGCTCTCGGAACATTCCGGCTCCTGTCTGCGTGCTTTCAGTTGGTGTTTCTCTGAGGAACCGGGAGGCTCTCGTGAAGGTACTTTAACGTTCCGTGCTCTGAGAAATCTGAGACCACGTGGTCCTCCCCTCGCAGCAGCCACTTAGTCGTAAGGAGTCCCTCAAGTCCCACAGGTCCCCGAGCGTGGATTCTCGAGGTGCTGATTCCCACCTCAGCTCCTGCAAAGCATGGAGAGGGTGTGGCTTCTCCCACCTGTTCCTGTCTGCCCACACCCATCCCCACTTGGTCCCTCCCCCGGCCAGCTTGAGTTCCACTGTCCCCACGTGTTCTCTGGCCACTGTAAATCATGCTCAACCCCCTTCTCCCAACGAAACCCAACATGTGGGCCTCCCTTCTGTATTTCACTGAAGTGCTATCCTGGATCCCGGTGTAGTGCCCGGATTGTGCACCACAGTTTGACATTTGGGCATTTTTTGAGGTGTACGGCAATGGTGAGTATGGCAGTGTCATCTCCCTATGTATTCTTCACATCCTAGAAAGTAAGGCCCATGTTCTCAGTTTCCCCAGAATTCTTAGCACTGGGTTTCTCCTTAGACTGAATATATGACGGGTGCTGCTCATCTCTGCCCCTCCTGCTCCAGACGCAGATGTGGGGACCTCAGGGTCTTCCTGGGTCTGGCTCAGCGTTCTACACCGTGCACAGAGGAGGCAGGGCCCCCCGGCCATCGTAACTGTGCTGAGCACGTACAGCACGCGAGGCCCTGGGGATAAGGTGGCGAATGACTGATAAGGGTCCTGTTTCTGTGGAGCTTATACTCTTGTGGGCAAGGCAGCCAAGAACTTCATGTGTGAAGGGTGAAGGGTGCTGTGACAGACTGTGGGCGGGCAGGCGGGCGGGCACCACACTGGACAGTGTGGGCAGGGGGCGCCTCCCTGAGGAAGTGCCTTTCTAATGAAAGCTGAACAATGAGGAGGAGCCAGGCGGGGGCAGGGGGAGGGCGCTGCAGGCAGAGAGAGGAGCAAGGGCAGAGGCCTGAGTGGGGAAGAACCTGGGGTAGTGGTTGGCACAGAGAGCGTGAGCACCAGATTCAAACCTGGTTTATTTTTTTTATCCTCACCCAAGGACATTTTTGCATTTCCGATAGAGTGGGAAGGGGGGAGGGAGGAAGAAAGAGAAACATTGATGTGAGAGACACATTGACTGGTTGCCACCCACATGACCCCAACCGGGGCCAGGGACAAACTGCAACCAAAGTATCTGCCCTTAGCGGGAACCGAACCTGGAACTCTCTGGTCCATGGGCCGATGCTCTAACCGCTGAGCCAAACTGGCCAGGGAAAACCTGGTTTAATAATGTGATGACCCTGTGACTCTGGACGCGTTGCCTAACCATCTTTCGTGCTTCCGTCTGTATCAGACAAAAGTGAGAAAACCAACAGATCCATCGTGCAGAACTGAGCGAGATACTGCACGTGATGCACGTACCAGTGCTGGGAACGCAGCAAATGCCCAGTAAACATCCTGTCGGTCATTAATGCATGTCACTCAACCAGAGCTCAGCTTCTGCTAGGAGCCGGGGATGGAGACAGGGTGAGGTCCTGGCTCTCCCCATCTGGACTTTCCCTTGAAAGCTGGGCACCTCCGCCGTTACACATAAGCTGCCATTTCTTCAAGACCATTGAACACAAAATCAGTGCAAGGGATGTGATATTAAATCAAAACCCCAACATAATAGAGACAGGGAGCTAAAAATAAAGTGTCTAATGACTAAGAATAACTGAGCAAAATTCCCTTTAATAACCTTTAATCATTCAGTGAGAACTATTTCTCTAGGCAGATCTATTCAGAAGTTCAGAGGGATTAAAATGTTCCAAGTGTCTGAACTACTTCTCAGATGTGTCAGAAATGCCTTACTGGGGCTTTGTACAGTGGTGCGCCTGAAAACCAGAGATGGTCGGAAAGACCCCTGACTACCGGGGATGGAGATGTTCTCATTAACGATGGAAGTGGGAAAAGGGCGTCTTTCTGAAGCGTTCACTTCAGTCTGCTTTAGAGACAGGCCCGGCACCTCTGGGCTCACCTGTCTGCAGGTACTAACACCTTCTTTTGTCCTGTGCTCGCGGGGAATTCCCCGCTCTGGGGCAGCCTGCGGTGTCTCCCTGGAGAAACAAGTCTGGCCCTGGCTGGTTTGGCTCATCAGTTAGAGCGCAGGCTCGCAGAACAAAGGGTCGTGGGTTTCATTCCCGGTTAAGGGCACATACGTGGGTTGCAGGTTTGATCCCGCCCCAGTTGTGGGGTCCTGTGGGAAGCAACCAATTGCTGTCTCTCTCTCTTTCTGCCTCCCTCCCTTCCTCCCTTCCACTCTATCTAAAAATTAATGGAAGAATATCCTTGGGTGAGGATTAACGAAAGAAGAAACGTCTGTAATCGCTGGGCTCTCACGGGACCTCAGTGTGCACATGCGCCACCACCTGTCATGGAGACGGCCATGGCCCGCCCGCATGTGGTGGGAGCGGCCAGGCTCTGGGCTGACGGTGGGCTAAATGACAGCTGTGTGACTCTGTGCAGGTTACTTCACTTCCTCAAACCCGTTCCCATCTATGGGAGAGAAAATACAAGAACCTGCCTTCTCAGTGTGTGGAGCGCTCAGAGCACAGGGCTTCGCCTGCTCTCCGTCTCTCACTTACCCCCCCTCCCACAACCGTCTTTGTCACCTTGATCAAGCACGTGACCACAGAGGAGAGCTGTCTCCTCCACCCTCACCACGCTCCCTGGACCACTCAGTGATGCGCAGGGACTCCTTTCTCCATGAGCAGAGTCCTCTTACCCAGTCCGAAGCGGTAGCCATCAGAGAAGCGAGTGCTGGCGTTCCAGAACACACAGGCACTGTCTACGTGTTGGAGGAAGAACTCTGCTGTTTTCTCTGCAGCACAAAGAGAAGAAATAGTCAGGATGGCCCACAGAGAACACCCTGCTTCCAGCCACTCCAGGGACTGACTGGGGCAGGGTCCAAGCCCCAAGAAACACCCAGATTTGTGCATAATCTGGAGAGAAAGAAGGCAAACAGCTCCATCAGTCACTGCTGTGAAAGAGCCGCACCTGGGCAGGGCTGGGCTGGCCCAGAGCCCCGCAGGCACCCCCGCTGCTGCAGTGCCGTCTACTCTCCTTACTTCGAGGCCCCAGAGCCAGAATGTTTAAGTCTGAGCTCCGAGCTCACACCCACTGGCTGGGTGACCTTGGGCAGGTTACTGAACCTCTTGGTGCCTAAGGAAAATGGGGCCTGACAACATCACCTCGCTCCCAGGGCTGTGGAGAGACTAAGGGGAGCTGACAACCCCGGAGCACTCTCGCAGTCTGCACACGGCAGGTGCCCCGTTAATGTTAGCTGTCATTACTGGTGCTGTGACACCCCAGTAAACTGACTGTCCACACCCTGAGGGGCCACACTGGCTTCCTTCCTCACTGGGCATCACTTCCGGACACCGAGGCTTGTCGTGTAATACAGATCCGTAGAGTGAGTGAACGAGCGTGGAGCTGGCTCTGCCCTTAATCTCGTTTCCTCAACTGTAAAATGGGTTTATTCCCATAACCTGGAAAGACTGCTGTGTGGATTACATGGTAACGCCTCTCACGCAGAAGGAGTCATCTTTAGCATTTTTTTTTTTATCCTCACCCGAGGACATTTTTCCATTCTTTGCTCAGACAGAGTGGGAGGGAGAGAGAGGCTAAGAGAAACATCGACATGAAAGGGACACATTGAGTGGCTGCCTCCTGCACAACCCAACCAGGGCCGGGGACTGGACCGGGTCTCTCTGGACCGCAGGCTGACGCTCTAACTGTTAAGCCAAACCGGCCAGGGTGAAGAAGTCATCTTTAAGTGGAGCTAATCATCTCTCCCTGCCTCCTCCCACGGGCACTGTCACAACGTGCGAGGTGACAGGCGTGACAGCCCTCAGCACCCAGCAAGTCAGCAGCAGCACGACCCTTCCTGGGACAGGCATGTCCCTGCAGGCCGGGGCCGAGGGGCGCAGAACCACCTCGGAGACCAAGGCAGAGGAAGCGAGAGGGTCTGCATGCTGACCGTTCTCGGTGACGATGACGTCCGTGTGGGAGCTGCCGTACTTGTGGATGTGGCCGATGGCCTCCTGCACGCTGTCCACCACTTCAATGCACAGTTCCAGGTCCCCATACTCAGTTCGCAGGGACTTCACCTCTGAGGGGCTGAAGGTCAGATAGGAGGCGAACTTGGGGCCTGCGTGAATTTTCACCTGGAACACAGGAAGTCCAGGGGCAACAAGAGAAACACAAGAAGACCCAAGCTCACACCGCCGCCTCGGATCAAACAGTGGGAAGAGCCTGCACGTGAGAAGCGAGGCCCTAGGGGCCTGGCCAACTAAACCAGTCCCTGCCGCCTTCCAAAGGCAGCCTTCTGCCCTCCAGGATGCCCTGCTTTGGAGAATGCCGACTGACCACCTGCCAGCAATGGGCCCTGGCCAAACTGGAGCGGGGATTTAAGCAGGAAGCCTTGGAGCATTAAGAATGCAGCAGGTATTTAACAGGCTATCCACATAAGCCCCTGACTGTTGGCATTTTACTAACATGAGCATCTGACCACGAGAACCCCACTTCCTGTGGGTGGGACTGGACACTGGACTCATGCCACGTACACACTCAGAGGAAACAGCACTCAGTTGGTAACCAGTCACACTGTGGCTACTTGTGAGATTGCCGACTTCGTCAGTCAGGCCCCACCTCCAGGTTCAGCTCAGCTCAGCTCAGCTCCAGCCGCGGGAGCTGATTCTCTGCTTCTGCTGGGAGGAATGTAAGGATCCTGAGGATGGTCAGTGAGGTCCCCAGTCCTCACTTAGTCTGATCCCCGCAGGCCTTGTCTCGAGACCTCCTCGGCAGTGTGTATGCCCCGATTCTCCGGGACCAAGCTCTTGGTTAGCTCTAGTCACAAGCAGCGGTGTGTGCCCTGTCCTCGCTGTTCCTACCTGGGACCCCACTGCCTCCAGGCCTGGAGTCCACCCGTGTTCCTCGGGGCCTGAACCCCCCGAGCCCCAGCTCTGCACAGGTCTCCCTGCTGGTTCCTTGTGGCAATCCGAAGGGGCTGCATGAAGGATACACACTGACTCGTTTCGACTGGAGGCACTTCAAGGTGATCCTGAGGATGGCTGAGGACACTGTGGGTTTGTCTGATAAGGACTGGGGGTTTATTCCTGGCAAATGAAGAGCTTTCCTCCTGTCCAGTCCAGGCCAGTGCTTGGCACATCCAGGCACCCGCTCAAACAGGCCACCAGCGTAAAGTAATGCCCAAACACACGTGAGCATGGGACCTAAGTCCCTTTTAGTTCGCAGTGTACACTTACATTTTCTTTCTTTTTTATCCTCACCCGAGGACACTTTTCCATTTTTGTACAGATAGAGTGGGAGGGAGAGAGGAAGAGAGAGAGAGGGAAACATCGATGTGAAAGGGACACATCGAGTGGCTGCCACCCGCACGACCAACCAGGGCCGGGGACAAACTGCAACCGAGGTACATGCCCTTAGCGGGAACCGAACCCAGGTCTCTCTGGACCGCAGGTGGACGCTCTAACCGCTGAGCCAAACCGGCCAGGGCTACACTTTCATTTTCTTTTCTTTTTTTTTTATCCTCACCCGAGGACATTTTTCCATTTTTTGTTCAGATAGAGCGGGAGGGACAGAGAGGAAGAGAGAGAGAGAGAAACATCGATGTGAAGGGACACATCGAGTGGCTGCCACCCGCACGACCAACCAGGGCTGGGGACAAACTGCAACCGAGGTACGTGCCCGTAGCGGGAACCGAACCCGGGTCTCTCTGTACCGCAGGCCGGCGCTCCAACCGCTGAGCCAAACCGGCCAGGGCTACACTTTCATTTTCAAGACAATCCTTTTACCCTGACCAGTTTGGCTCAGCAGTGAGAGCATCAGCCCTGGGATTGAAAGATCTTGGGTTTGATTCCTGGTCAAGGGCATATACCTGGGTTGCGAGTTCGATCCCTGGCCCTGGCGGGGGTCATGCGGGAAGCAACCAATCGATGTGCCTCTCTCACATCAATGTTTCTCTCTCTCTCTCTCTCCCTGCCTCCCTTCCTTCTACTCTAACAATCAATGGAAAAATATCCTTGGGCAAGGATTAACAAAAAACAAACAAACAAAAAACAACAACAAAACAATCCTTTCTGGTTCTCACTGGGTCCAGTTATAAGCTGACCGGAGCCTTCTTTTCCAGCAAGAGGATGGAAGGAAAGAGACAGGTGCTGCAGGTCAAGGCGACCAAGGCCAGCAGTCACTCTCGACTGCTGTGCCGGGTCCCAGAATCCCGAAAGGGCACCGTGACTTCAGATACAGCTGATGGAAACCTTAAGTTGTCCATTTTTGTCTGCAGGGCACCTATTTTCTTGCAATTCGGAATGTAAGATGGAGCAAACATTTATGTCGGAAACTTACTGGCATTGGTTGTTTATAACCTTAACGACGTGGTAAGAAAGGAGTCTCGAGAAAGAGGGTATGATACAAATTGTTGACTCCCAGATACCACTGTATTATGTACATTTATATTGATAATTGAAGACATCTGTGGAGGCATGGGTGCAATAATGTTTGGTTTGAGAACATTTCTGCACAATCCTTTCAACTAGAGTGCAAACAGGAATGTGTGTTCAGACACATGAACGTTAAACTGTGGTGCCTGAAGGAAAGGTTACCAGAAACAGTCCATTCAGCGGGCTGCCCTGTGATCTGTCTTCTCTCTGAACCCTTGTAGCACTTAACACATTCCCCTCCAATGAAGCAGTTTGTGTGGGCTTCTTCGACCTACTAGACTGTCAGAAGGCAGGGGCATGTCCTCATGTCTTACTCATCTCTGTGAACTTAGCACAGAACTTTGTACATAGCAGATGCTCAAAACTGCTGCTGCTGCTTCTTGAATTGCCTCACATGGCATGGCAGGTGCTCCGGGTCCACAGGCTTCTCAAGGTCCACATAAAAGGCAGGAAGTGACGCAAAGCCTGTGGACTCGTCTTACCTGTTCCACTCTCAGCATATCAATGATCTGGTCAAACAGGGGTGTTCTCAGCAGGTCTCGGTGGATTAACAGAGTCTCCAAAGCGTTACAGGCAGCTGGATACTCACATTTAGAGTCTCTGACTAAAGAAGGAGGACAAATTGTTTCTATTAACATGATCCAGAGACACAGAGGTTCTGACAAATATTTTGCCCATAAAACAGAGGACCCACCCAGCTCACCTAGTCTGGAGGCTTTATCGACACTGGCCTCCGCATCCACATACATGTGGCAGATCCCTTCGCTGTGCCCCATCACCGGGATCCCCTTGGCGGCCTTCTGGATGTCTCTGACCAGCTGGGAAGAACCGCGTGGAATGATCAGATCTATCATTTTGTCGAGTCGGCAAAGATCTTCCACTTCTTCTCTGGTATTCACCTGAAGAGGAAGAGCATGAAAAGATAGAGAGGATATTTTCTGATCCCATGAAATATAGAAGTAGCAACATCCCCTTTACAGACAATGTCTGCACCTCCTGAGAACAGAATTGGGCACTGTGAAAACTTATTCCAAAACAAGATTAAAGCCTGACCATGGGCGTCGACACTGTCCAGCAAATGCTTACCAAATGCTCCACATCAGGTGCTGTGACCTGTGTGACGAACATGCAGGACCAGGTCCCTGCCGCCAGCAGCTCAGAGGCCAGTAGGAAAGACGGGGCTAGGGCACACTAGCCATACACCGGGCAGGTAATTCTCAAAATGCCAGGAGAGGTACAAGTGCTATCTTTGGAAGTTAGAGGGGGTACAGATTACACCAGGCGCTTAGGATCACAAGAGAAAGGGGCTGCTCTGGGGGTTCTGTAACCACGGCCTTAATGACAGGTTGGGTCTTGCTAGGGACTCATGAGACTTCACAACTTCCACTGCCAAACTCCACCCTGGGATGTTGGCTGGACTGACTAAAGTGCTTGTTTTACGACACTGACATTATGGGCATCTTTTTGTGTTCTTGATTTTTAATTTTCCCCTATATGGTCATGTTACTTATAATAGAAACACAAATATACATGCACAAAAATGTTCATAGCAACTTTCATCTGCATAGTCCAAAACTGGAAACAACCCAAATGCTGGTCAACAGAAGAAAGGATACACTGTAGTATATGCATGTAAATGGAATACCACACAGCGGTGAAAGAGAAAACTACTGCTAGGTGCAACAATGTGGATGAGTCTCATGGACATAACAACGAACAAAAGAAACACAACATAAAAGAGTGCACTGTGTGATTCCATTTATATGAAACAGGCAAAAGAAACTATATGAAAGAAGTAAGACAGTGGTTACCTGATGGGGAGGCATACTGATTAAGAGGGGCACAGGGGGTGCTGGAAATGTTCTATATCTTGATATGGCTGGTGGTTATGTACGTGTATATACATATGGACAAAATCACGTAAGAGCTGTATACTTGCTGTATGTGTGTGATACATTAACAGGAAGAAGAGGAGGACATAAGCTTTTTGACTTATGTCCTAAAATCGGTGCTCTCTCCACCCGCTGTGTTGCTATAAGAAAAACCCAGACTCTCGCCGGTGAGCACGCAGTGCAGCAGGACTGCAGGTCCTCTCCCAGCAGCCCACAGAATCCTGGAACACTGGAGCATGTGGGCTCAATGGAAAAGGAGAAGGATCTGGAGCCAGCCTAGGTCCAAACTACTATGGACTACTATGGACTGTGTGATTCGGGGTGAATTACTTAGCTTCTGAGCCTATTTTTTCCCCCATCCATAAAATGGACCTAATAATTGATGGCATTTTTCTCACAGGGTTGTTGAAAGGATTAAGTGAGATAAGGAAGAAAAGTGCCTTGCCCATAGCAAGTGCTCAATAAATTGTAGCTCTTACAGTTGAAGAGTATAAGACAATGGTTAAACTAATGACTATAATAATAATGATAACAGCACAACCTAAGACTTACATGTTCCATAATGATTTATAACAAACTTTCATAAAAATGTACTCATCTGACTTGGCCTAGATCACTCTGCAGAACCCGGCCCTCACACTCTAGGTCTGGTATTCCCGTTGCCCTGTGACCTCAAGAATGAGGGGCTAACAGGCATTCTCACAATCAATAGTGCCAGGACACAGCTGTACAAGAGCAGCCTTCCTAAGCCTGTGAAGACCCATCTGGGCCAAGGGAGCCCCCGGCATGGTCTAATGTCCGCAGACACAGGACCTGCTACCACTCAATCAAGCCTGCCCGAAGAATTGCCCTGGACTCACATGGCCTAAGCTTTGCTTCAAATACCCAAAGACCTGACCTAGCCCCTCTGGGCCTGACTTGGCTCATTCTCAGAGACCTACCAGCTGTACGGCCTCCTTGACTCCATGGATCGAGAGGGCCTCCTGGGTCAGGAGGTGAAGAATCCGGT
Source organism: Molossus molossus (assembly GCF_014108415.1). Classification (NCBI taxonomy): domain Eukaryota; kingdom Metazoa; phylum Chordata; class Mammalia; order Chiroptera; family Molossidae; genus Molossus; species Molossus molossus. Next base: position 27,766,903 of record NW_023425352.1, on the reverse strand, counting down.
TGCTGTGGGCGGCCTCCTTCCCTCCTTTGAGTAACAAGCCATTACCACTGGCAATGGCCAAGGCTCCCACCTGCAGATCCAAGGGGAAAGCAGTGAACCAAGGGAAAGCAATACTCCTGACAGTAACGCTAGCACTCACCGAGCACTTTCTCTGTGCCAAGCGCAGTGTCAATCACTTTATAAGGCCTATCCTGTTTACTCTCCACAACAGTCCAATGAGTTAAGTACCTAGTTTATCTCCTACTTTACAGATAAGGACAGTGAAGCCCAGAGGGGTTGGTGACTCTGCAAGGTCCCGTAGCTTACAAGTGGTAGGGCAGGGAGCCCTGACTGGAGCCAAACCACCCAGACCTTAGGAACTAACTGTAAGTCTTCCTTAGCACCATCAGCAAATTAACCTGAGTTAAGTGGCCAGGGCCACACAGCCCCCTCCAACCGTGGCCACATGGAGAACAGGGTGCTCAGCTGCCGCCTGACTCAGGTGCTTGCTCCACCTGACCTGAGCAGAGGTTGGGCAGCATTTCTGACCACATCTTACTCTGGCCCTGTCATTGTTCTGAGAGCTCTAAACGCCTGGTGCTGAGAACCTGGAGAGGACCAGAGCTCCCACCAGGCCCTGGACAGCTCAGGCAGAGATGCTGGGAACAGAGCACAAGCCTGTCTGGGTAGGAAAAAGTAGGTCATCCTCCTACAGCAAAGAACTGATTACACTGACCTCATCACCCGAGACCTGGAAGCTTAACTTTCTGAATGCTCTTGGGGTAAGTGAGAATCTTCCTGTTTTTGTTAAGTATCAAAAGACACTTGACTAAAAAAACCATGCCTGAATATGTTCATCTCCAGATTAGTGACTCTTAATCTTTCTTTGTTCGTTTTTGTGTTACTCATGAACCCCTTATAAAGGTTATATAAACTTCTCCAAATAAATGCACAAACATACTGAATTCTGCATACAATTTTAGGATTCAAGGATTCTGGGATGCCACCCAACGATAAGACCCCAGGTCTTATCAGCTGTAGTTGGCTAAAGAGGAAACCTTTTACCTTGGGAAGTGTTAGCTAGTGTGGATAAAAGGGAGCAGAGAAACTTCATAGACATGACCTGCACAGAGACCAGGACCCATTTCTACCAGCAGAGGGGGCTGTGCAGTTCTCTCTGGGGCATTTCTGAGACAGGTCAGAAGGGGTCAGAAGGGGCCAGATGGTAAGGGAGTGTCTTGCTGAGCAAGGTGGTTTTAGGTCATGTCAGGGAGCATTCTGGATTTCCACGGTCACTATAGTACAGAGTTGCTAGTTGTTTGTATTTTTAAATAGACTTTCTCTCTGAGACTGTGGCTAGTGCAAAGAAAGAGCTGATGCTGTGGCTGGCTTGGCTCAGCGGTTAGCACGTCAGCCCTTGGACTGAAGGGTCATGGGTTCGATTCTGATCAAGGGCATGAACCTGGGTTGCAAGTTTGATCCCCAGCCCTGGTCGGGGTCATGCAGGAGGCAGCCTATTGATGCTTCTGTGTCTTTCTCCCCCCCTTCCTTTCCACTCTCTCTAAAAAAAAAAGTCAATGAAAAAAATATCCTCAGGTGAGGATTAACAACAAAAAAAGAGAAAGAGCTGGTATCATCCTACTGGACAGACCGGTGGGAGATGGCCCCTTTCGGGGAGAAGAGCACGGCTGCTTGGACAGCTCTTTAACACACGGTTTCTCAACATGAGCCTGAGATACGTCAGATTCCTTAAAGAGGGTTATATTCTAGTTTCCATTACTACTAGATGTTCCTTTTCTATGAGATGTACCTACAGGAAGCCTTCTGTGACACTGATGATAAAGGGGCCTTTTTCACATGAGCAAAACCAGCTATGCGATGAACAACCCTGCAGGAGGCTAGCAGGGACGCTGGGGCGAGGGAATGAAGTGCCCAGTGAGCTAAGATATTGGGAAATGTGCTCCCGTGTCATGCTACAGGAGAGTCATCTGAGCTCCAGGTTCAGATCCCACTTACAAGTTTCACAGTAATATTAACTTCTATAAACTTCAGTATCTTCAACTGTAAAATGCACAAATAAATATCTACTTTAGAACTACTAGAATAATCAATAAATTACCTTAAGAACAACCCAAGAATAAAGTCTCAAAAATGGAGGAATAAAGGATAAAACTTTCTCACTTAAAAAAAAAAAAAATGGACCCTGGCTGGTTTGGCTCAGTGGTTGGAGCATTGGCCCGTGGTCCAGAGAGACCTGGGTTCAGTTCCCGCTAAGGGCACGTACCTCGGTTGCAGTTTGTCCCCAGCCCCAGTTGGATCGTGCGGGAGGCAGCCACTGGATGTGTCCCTTTCACGTCGATGTTTCTCTCTTTCTCTCTCCCTCCCACTCTATCTGAACAAAAATGGAAAAATGTCCTCGGGTAAGGATAAAAAAAAAAAAAAGAATCTTTGGAAGATTTATCTTGACATTAGTCACGTACCTGGGGTAGACAGTCAGGGCGAGACTCAAAGATAACCAGTAGGACGCCAATTGGAACAGTCACTTGTTCTAGTTCCAAGTTTTTGGCAATTCGGGTCCGGCGCAAAACACGCCCCACGCTGTCCTGTGAGGAGGCCGCTATCTGCCGAAGCCCGATGGCCAGGCTGTTCAGCTTCGACGTGGAGAGGCTCAGACGCTTCAGCAGAGGAGCTGCGAGTCTCCCTGAGGAGGTGTGAAGAGTACATGATACAGAAGCAGATCTGAGCAGGCTGCAACCATTCTACTGAATACGTGACGTGTGTTCAGAACTGACACGGGACTAAGGGGTTCTCGGAAGACAAGGACATACTATTTACACAGCTTTTCTGGGCTGGGGGTAGTTTGGCATATGAAGGTATGTGAACCTTTACCCTTTGTGCAAGCAAGTTCAGTTCCAGAAACTTATCATTTAAATGAGTAAACCTGCATGTAATGAGGATACTAATCACAGCATTTTTATAACAGCAGGAAACTGGATTCTAATGATACATTCAGACAATGGGCCACAATGCAGTTCACGTAAAATAGCTATATTAAATGACAGGGAAAACTGTTCAGAATATAGTTTGTGAAAAAGGAAAACTACACAACAGCATGCATGATAGGATCCTATTTCTCAAACATTACATGTACACGCCTGGAAGGCTTCGAGAACAGTGATGATCGCTGTCTATATTTCTGTATTATTTTAATCATTTACAATAAATGATTTTTTTAATTTTATTTTTTCCATTGAGGTATTTTATTTGCACATGTGTATTACATCCCAAAAAAAGGAATCCCAGGATTTTCCCTCCTGTGTGTTTTCGTCTTGCTTCTACATGGTCCATGATGCCTGCTGATGTTGTCAGTACAATGAAACAAAACTGATGGGATGGAAGCAGGTTGTTCTGCCATTTTTCTAGATCTTTGAGTTGTACAACAAATCTGGGGCTGATTACGCCACACTTGTTCAATTGGCCTGTGAGGTTCACAACAATTTTCCCAGCTCTGTGGTCATCAATAATTTTAAATTCGCCAATGTAACCATGCTTCATCATCACAGTTAAGAAACCAGATGATGACTTTGGAACTCGGCCTAATAAGAACCTGGCGTTTGCCTCTCTTTTTGGCACTGTTGACACTCTTCAGAGCATCAGCCAGGACATTCACACGCACCATTATGGCAGCCCGGAAAAATGGTGGAAAGAGTACAATAAATGATTTTCATAATTAGAAGCAATAAAGATGTTTGCTTTTGAAATAAAAACTTAAATAGAATTGTAAGTTCATCTATAGAATTTTCTTTAAATTTAAACACAATAGTATGTATGGAGTGATTCTCAGTTTGTATACATGTGCAAATATATATGCATATATATATATATATACTCAGGAAAATCATATACAATCACACATCACAAATCATTACTGTGCTTAATGTTGAGATGAAATTATGAAAATTTTCTCTTTATTTTTATAGCCACACCTACCTAGATAATAAAAAGATTTCTATTTTAGAGGGGAGAAACCAACCTTATATTAAGAAAAAAAATCAAACCATCATTCTATTAAACATCCGTATCATTTACTGTATCAGTTAGCTCCTTTTCCTCATATTTGTCCATGTGCTAAAAATAAACTTTTAATTATAATACATGTTAAATGTTACACTCTAGTTTTTCACCTTATAAATGCATGGACATTTTCCATGTTGCAAAAATTATTTTAATTACTACTAAATATTTCATTGAGTTGATATAAGTTAATGCACTTAACCACACTTACATTACTGGACACTCAGGTTGTTTCCGGTTTTCCTTCTTTTAAAAAAAATATTTTATTTTATTTTTCTTTATTGATTTTAGAGAGAGAGGAAGGGAGAGAAAGAGAAAGAAACATCGATGAGCGAGAACATCAACTGGCCGCCTCCTGCATGCCCCACACTGGGGATTGGGCCCACAACCTGGGCATGTGCCCTGACTGGGAATTGAACCGGAGACCTCTTGGTGCATGGGTTGACGCTCAACCACTGAGCCACACCGTCTGGGCTGTTTCCAGTTTTTGATGCGATAAGTAATCCTGCTCTCAGAACCTTTATATATAGAGCTGTTTTCTCCTCTTGAAGTATTAGGATACATTTCCTGAAATGGGCCTACTTAATCAAATAGGATTATCATGTTCATGTCTACTCAGGACTTTGTTCTTAAGCCACTGTGTGTCCTTGTAAATTTCCAGACAGAGATTACTGGGATCAGAAGTCAGAGTTCTACACATCAAAATTACAACTACACTACAGAACAACCATCATTCAAAACTGCCTGAAATCAAGCTGAATGAAAGTCCTACAACTAAGAAATTCAAGAAGAAGCCACATCGAGACTGGTAGGAGGAGAGGAGGTGCAGACAGGCTGGTCCCACACCCACATGTGGTGGATAAAAATCAGAGCACCTGGGCTGTGAAGATTCTCCCTGAGGAGTAAGGGGTCCCCGTCTCACAATAGGTCGCCAGCTCAGGGTTCCAGTGCCAGGAAGAGAAGTCCCCATAACTTCTGGCTGTAAAAACCAGCAGGAACTGAGGCTGAGGGAGGCTGAGGCTGCTGAAGCCCCAGGCTGCTCCTCTTAAAGAGCCCGCTCACGGACTTACTCGGACTTGCTCCCTCTAAACTCCAGCATGGGGTAGGCAGCTCAAAAAGCACCAGAGACATACGGGGAAGAATTGAGTTGTTTGGCATTGGGACGAGGGCTGGAGAGGCAGCTTTCTCCTGGACAGACGTGCTGGTGGAGGCCGCTGTTCCTTTGGTGAGCCCTTCCCCCACGAGGCGGGGAGACAGCAGCCATACCTGGCTCATACTGTTTGCCCCACCCTGGTGATTCCCTGAGGCCCTGCCCCACCCAACTTTTAGGCCCACCCAAGCTGTTGCCAGTTGCTTTACCATAGGATTGGCCTGTCTAGGATCCTGCTTCAGATGTTCCTAAATTCTCTCAAACAAGCAGCATCTGGTCTCAGTGAGCCCCATACCTCTTGTTAAGTGGCCCCAGGCCTGGTTCAGCCTAGAAGCAACTTGGCTTTGCTTGGGCACCTCTAAGCCCAGTACAAGAAGCAGCCATCTGCAGATCACTTTGTAGCTTATGCCTGGTGGCCCTGGGTAGAACACAGGTAGTGGCTGACCTGGCCCCAGAGCCAGCACACACAGTGGACAGCTTTAAAATAGTGCAAAGCACCACCACCCAACCACCTCCACAAGTGACACACTCAAGGAATGGACTCAGGGGATACCAGAGCCCTGCTGAAGTAAGTCTTGTTCTGTGTGGTGGGCCCCTACACAGCTGATCATCCAAGGTAATCAGAGGTTGGTGGACAGCCAGTCCTTACAGCTGATCAGTCTGAGTAAAACCCTCTCATTGATATGCCAACAGCAATCAAGACTCAATTACAACAGAAGGATGTAAAGTCCACACGAGGGGTGCACCTCGAGGGCTCAGCCGGGAGACGAGGGAGGCTGTGCCACTGGACTCTACAGGACACCCACTATAATAGGCCACCCTAGGAAGCCCAGGAGACATAGCAGCTCTACATAATACATAGAAACAAACACAGCGAGACAGCCAAAATGAGGAGACAAAGAAACATGTCCCAAGTGAAAGAACAGAACAAAACTCTAGGAAAAGAACTAAGTGAAATGGAGATGAGCAATCTAACAGATGCTGAGTTCAAAACACTGCTTATAAGGATGTTCAATGAACTTAGTGAGAACCTCAGCGAACTTAGTGAGGGCCTCAAGAGCATAAAAAAGGACCAGTTAGAAATGAAGTATGCACAGTTAGAAATGAAGGAGGCACTAACTGAAATAAAGAATAATTTACACAGCTTCAATAGTAGAGTAGGTAAAGCCAAGAAGCAAACCATCAATTTGGAATATAAGGAAGCAAAAAACACCCAATCACAACAGCAAAAAGAAAAAAGAATCCAAAAAAATGAGGATAGTGTAAGGAGCCTCTGGGACAACTTGAAGCATGCAAACATTCGCACCTTGGGGGTGCCAGAAGGAGAAGAGAGAACAAGAAATCGAAAACCTATTTGAAACAATAATGGCAGAAAACTTCCCTAACTTGGTGAAGGAAACAGACATACAAGTCCAGGAAGCACAGAGAGTCCCAAACAAGATGAACCCCAAGAAGCCCACACCAAGACACATCATCATCAAAATGCAAAAGGTTCAAGACAAAGAGAGAATCTTAAAAGCAGCAAGAGAAAAGCAGTTAGTTACCTACAATGTAACATCTGTAATACATTCAACAATAAAGATGTTTAAAACAAAAACAAAAACGAAGTCAGAGTTCTGCCAACCACTAGTAGTGTGACCTGGAAAAACAGCTTTAACCTGTTTTAATTCTTTTAAAGAACTGGATAAGATGTCATCAAAGATTTCTTCCATTTCTGAGAGTTTATTTTATGACTTTCCAATACTGCAAAAACTCAAAAGGCTAGATGTAAACTCTAAAGGAAGTTCCAAAGCAATGGCTCCAAGATGTATAAGGTATGAAAATAATGTTGATGAGCCTTTGCAAGGTTCCTTTGAAGGGAACAACACTCATTTGGATGTCTAATTTAAGGCACATTTATTCAAGAGAAAAGAAAATTTAAAACTCCATAAAATCAACCCCATTATTTTAGGGATGCCCAAGACAGAGAATTAGGAAAAGGGCAATAAAGAGTGCAGGCCTACCTGGCTCTACATATTTAGCTGTCTGCAAAGTGAGTTCAGCCACCTTGCTCCTGTCCCATTAGCACCTCGAGGGAATTTCAGGTTGACGCCTGTTGCTAACTCTGGGCAGAATGCACACTGGGAGATAAGCTGTCTTCTATCACAGGCTGCATAAACTACTCTACAACTACTGACAGGCACAGTCCATCTGGGTTTGAATCCGGATCTGTCACTGGATCTGTTCCTATGGTTTTAGGAATGTAACAACTTCTCTGTGCTTCACTCTTCTCTGTAAATTCAGGATAATAAATAGTAGCTACCTCATAGTTCTACATTGTAAAGATAAAATGAGACCCTGCCTGTCAAGCACTGGCAACACAGAAAAGAATCAACAAATGTTAGCTCCTTTTGCTGAATGTCTAAAATAGTGAGGTCCTCAATCTTTTTCTTTTTTTGTCTTGAAAATGCCATAATAGTCATGTGGGGAATGGAAAAAACCCCTGTGGGAGTTGTGCTAGAATATCTGGGAAAGGGGGTGGAAGTAGTGTGTAAGTTTGAAAGAGCCCAGTGAACACTAATCACCAACCCTTAATAAATAGGATGCATAATATATAACTTCTGTAACAATCTTGACTTTAGGTAGACAATGATATAACAATTAAACAAAACCCTCCTTAACACTGATTCCAAATTGGCTGGTATTTACCCTCTGCCTCCTCCAAGTCTTTTTTGTTGGCTGACAGGATCTCATCGCGCTGGTCTGTCAACAGATCAGCCAGGTGATGGATAATCTCTGCTCTCTAAGGAGAAAGGTAAAACATTAAACAAGCAAACATTAATCCAAGAAGAATGCACACCTGCTCTTTTAAATCTACTCTTCCAAGCATGCCAGGCCTTGCTCCTAAATCCAAGGTCACCCATGATCCAAATCTTCTTACTTCCTATCATTCATTTCCCACCACTGCTCCTCTCTTCTCTCCTTCTTCTCACCATGAATCTCCCCCTATTTCTTCTCACTTTTCTTTCTCTTTACCACTCCTGACTATTAAGATTAGCAAACCTTGGCCCAAGGTGGGGGGAGGGGGCGTGATGGTTATACAGTTTATTTATGAGACAGGACCAGCACTCTGAAATCAGCATGATATACACACCTCCACACCTTTACTATCACTTGCTGTATATAGTTCATTTACTAGAAAAGTTTTTGTATCTAGTTTTTATTTTCTGACAATTATTTCTTCGAAGAATTCAATCAAAGGGGTGGAAATCCAGTCCTGGATGCTTGAGGAAACCGCCCCTTACCCACCTGGATTAGGAAATGTGGGAAGTTAGTGTGCTGATCACGAAGGAGTCAAAGAGAGAAACTAAGCTAGGTTCTTCCTTTGCTTTCTTTTCACTATTTGCAGTTATTTTAAATTCTCTTTTCCTTTCTCAGGCCAAACTACATCCCTCAAATCCACCCTGAACACCACCGCCCCTGGGAAGCCAGTGCCCAGCTTCCACCTGACTTCCCTGACTACTCAGCTTCATCACGTCTGCTGCTGACCGACTGCTTCACTCTGGACAGGGCAGGGCTATGACTATGGAGCAGGCTCCCGAGCTTCCTTCTTAGAGGTCAATTAGATAATCTGGACAGATTGGATGAGTACTTTTCCTACATTTTCATGCCCAGTACATGGCAGGATTAGGGAGTCTCCCTGATCTATGTCACTGTTGTCATGACATTTTTTAAAAAATTTATTTTCTTTATTGATTTTAGAGAAAGAAGGGAGAGGGAGAGAGAGCTGGAAACATTGATGAGAGAGAACATCAACTGGCTGCCTCCTGCGGCTGCCTCCTGCATGCCCCCCACTGGGGATCGGGCCTACAACCTGGGCATGTGCCCTGAACAAGAATCGAACCGGCGACCTCTTGGTGCATGGTTCGACGCTCAACCACTGAGCCACACTGGTCGGGCTGTCATGACATTTCTGATCAAAACATCAGAGTGATGAAAAGCTACCTTAGGCCTCGGCCTACAAAAGACAAAAAGGAAAATAAAATTTAGAAAAAGACAAAAGGCCAAGCAAATCTGAATCAGACTTGTAACTCAGATGACTCTGGGGGACACGAGGAATAAAGGGGGAGACAGCAGGTTTGATTGTGTACTAAACCTCACAGCTGACTCACTCTGAAAACGAACAAAACTATCAGCAAGGGTGGTTATTATTACCTGCTCTGGTTCCAACGTGGCCAACGTCCTTCCTCCTGATCTAGCCATTTCTCCCTGCTGCTCAACAGTGGGGCCTGCAAGCACATTTGTAAATATCACATCATGGTCAGCTTAGTTCCCTGTCACTATCTCAGCAGGTACACAGGCTCGTCATGTACACGGACTGTACACTTGTTGTCTTGCTAAGTTTGCTGCACACACAGATATCATTCTGAACAATAAAGTGACAAAAGGATACACCAGATTAACTCAGGCATAAACACAAGAAACTTGTCTGTATTTCTGGGGTAGATAATAATATAACTCATATCTTCTAGAGTTCAATTCCACTTTGGCTTACATTTTCTAATGTGTCTGCACTTCTGAATACAGACTATAATGCATGTCTACTCTGTGAAAACTTGAGAGCACACACTGGATCTTCTGTGCTCCAGTGTGTATTAGTATCCAGCATTGGCCTAGTATAATGTTTGTTGATAAAATGGTTACTTATATTCTTTAACTGAGTGATTTTAGAGAGAATTAGGAGGCCTAGTTAGGCAGATAAATTTTACAAAAGCAAAGCAAAGTCCAGTTTTGCAGTGTTCAAAACAACATCATATTTCATAATATTGGCACATCAATTTTGTGATCTCTGTTCCCAGACTGAGAGTTCAGTCTTCAAATCCACCTCTAGTGGTTCTCAGCCTTCCTAATGCCGTGACCCTTTAATACAGTTCCTCATGTTGTGGTGACCCCCAACCATAAAATCATTTTCGTTGCTACTTCATAACTGTAATGTTGCTACTGTTACGATTTGCCATATGTTTTCTGATGGTCTTAGGCGACCCTTGTGAAAGGGTTGTTCGACCCCCAAAGGGGTTGTGGCCCACAGGTTGAGAACCACTGACTAAGCCATGGTGTCACTAGCTACCATCCACAGACCACAGGACTCCATGAAAAACTACTTACCTGCAGGCTTCACTTCAGAAAAGAAGGTGCCAACTTTCTTTCCCTCTACAATGTCTGTGATGACATGCCCAGAGACTTTTGGGTGGGTTCCATTGGCAATAACCACTGAAGTGCCACCTTGCAAAGCCCAAAGGGCTGCTTTCACCTAATAGGGGAGGTTAGATCCAAAGATGAGATTCAGACCTTTGCAGGGTCTAGTCCCCTACACTTTAAATTCGCAAAAAGACAAAATACAATGTGACACTGAGCAATGTAAGTATACAAAGGAAAATCTCAGAAGCTCTGAAAACACACCCAGCCCAATCACGACATGTATTGCCTAAAGATGAACCAATCTACCCTTCGTGCCCAGCGTGTTCTCTCTCCAAGACTCTACACTGGGACTCACAATGTCTATGTCTGACATACTGTGCCTCAGCTCAGTGTCTCATCTGTTTAGCCGGTCTCAAGCTAAGCACTTTTAGCTTTTGTAAATGGGGTTTTTGTCCTCATCTCTGTCATTGCTATGTATAATGCTGTACCTTAAGGGTATAACTTCTTAGAACAATTAATGGGAGAGAAGAATTTCTGCAAGATGTCCTCAAGAAATATTTGAGCTGCCCTGGACAGTGTTGCTTAGTGGTTACAGCATCAGACCATGCACCAAAGGGTCGTGGGTTCAGTTCTTGGTCAAGGGCACATACCTGGGTTGCAGGTTTGATCTCCGACCCCAGTTGGGGTGTGTGTGGGAGGTAACCAATCGATGTGTCTCTCTACATGGGTGTTTCTCTCTTTCTCTCCCCCTTATCCCCTTCCAATCATTCGAAAAATCAATGGAAAAAAATATTCTTGGGTGAGGATTAACAAAAACAAATAAAAATATCTGCGCTGATAAGATTAGAGGATTATGAATTATGAAAATTATACAGTGCTTGCCCTTGAGGAGTTTACAACATGAACATACTCTTTATATAATATTAATAAAAAGAGTGCATACACAGACATGATTAAATGCAGGCACACAATGTGCCTGAACCATTAGCCCGCAAATGATTACAAAAATAAAAACAATGAAATAATCATGTTTTGGTTTTATAATTGTTACAAGCGGTAAAGGCACCAGATTCTTACCTTGGATTCCATGCCACCCATTCCCACTCTCGACTTGGTTCCAAACGTCACAGATTGCTGATCTCCGGGATAAAATATATCAATGAGCTTTGCATCATCTGACCCTGGGGGGCTGTCAAAGAGGCCTAAAAAGTAAACAAGGGTCAATAATACTGCTTTAATAAAAGTAAATGTTCCCCAATAGAGACCTCCCATGCACTGTCAATCAGTCTGTACTGCTCCATCAGCTCTACCTAGAAAGGAGAACAGGGGACCTGTGGAGTCCACCCACTGAGCAGCTTCAGGAGGATTCGTCTACATACTTTATAACCAACTTAATCAATGAATGTTTGTCAGCATCAGAGCATGGCCATATCCTTGGCACACAATTTATTAGCCCTGCCCACAGTCTACCAGGAAGCTGTCCTCATTGCTGCCATTGCTACTTATGATGCTGAACCCTAAGGGTGTAACTTAAAAAAGACAGTGACTTTTGCAGAAATAGCACAGCAGCCATACACTGTTTAATGGGACTATTTCCAGCAGGATAAATGTGAAGCCGGTTCTCATTAACTCACAGTACCCTAGTCATGCGCCCCACGTTATGGGTTCACCTGGTGAAGGTCTGAGTCAGCAGAAGAACGCGTGACTCTTGCACTCAGTCTGGATTTATCACCACAGAGCCCATGTCCCTTTTACAACTGAGCAGAGTGACACGAAATAAGAGTTACATGAAATATTACAGGCATACGATTCAAGATTTAAAATCTTCACAACTTCACCAAATCGGGGTCTTAGGAGGGGAAAAGAGGGACCTAAGGAAATGGAGTTGGGTCAAGGCCTAAAGGGGTGACAGGAAGGAACAGCACCTGGTTGGGGCTGGCTGAGGGACAGTTGGGGCAGTGGTGCTTTTGGTTTGAACTCATAGCTTGTGCTAAATACCCACCTCCACTCCATCATTCCAAATCTTTACACAGCCCTGCTATACACATCCTTTCTAGGGGAGTCAAGGGTCAGAGGAGGGAGAAGGATCAGTGTCCAGCACAGAACAAGACAGTATGCAACAGTAACAGGCAAAGTCACCTCTCACAGCCTCTGTGCACCTCAACCCAACACTTCACAGCTCCCAGGATTTAGGGCGCGTTCTTCCCAGAAGATAATGTGCACTGAGGTCACAGGCGTGGATTCTGAGGCTGTTTTTGTTTCATACAGTAAGATAGGCAAGGTTGGACAATTCCAAGCCAAAACTTCTCTAAAGACATCTAGAGGTTCCTAGCATTCTGATATTCTGCCTACTCCTCTTTTCCCTTTATATCAGCCTCTCAAACCCACCAAGAGGCTATTTCAAAGTCTGATATTGTTCTAAAAATCAACACTCAGTGGATAGCCAATTAGAATTAAGAACACAAACTTGTGGTGACCAATTTTGGTGTACGGGGCTGCATTAAAACTGTTCACTATACTCGAGTGATCAAAATGGACTTTTTTTTTTATTATTTCTCCTCACCCGAGGACATTTTTCCATTTTATGTTCAGATAGAGTGGGAGGGAGAGAGAGAGAAGCATCGACATGAAAGGGACCCATCGAGTGGCCGCCACCCGCACGACCCAACCAGGGCCGGGGACAAACTGCAACCGAGGTACGTACCCTTAGCGGGAACTGAACCCGGGTCTCTCTGGACCACAGGCTGACGCTCTAATCACTGAGCCAAACCGGCCAGGGCCAAAACGGATTTTATACATTGAGCGCTCAAATTCACATTTTTCAGAGGAAAGAGTGCAGATTTTTATTTCTTCTTTAAAAAATATGTTTTTTGTTTGTTTGTTTTTTTAGAGAGAGGGAGAGATAGAAACATAAATGTGAGAGAGAAACATTGATCAGCTGCCTCCTGCACACCCCCCACTGGGGATCAAGCCCACAACCCCTGCATATGCCCTGACCAGGAATCGAACTGGGACCTCTCAGTCCATGGGTCGACACTCAATCAACTGAGCCACACTAGCCAGGCAAGTGCAAATTTTTCAATTGAAAAGAGTCAGATATGAAACTAGCCTCTGTCAAGTACTAGCTAAGTCACTTTGAATATACCATTTAACTAATATGACCTTACATTTTAATTTCTTCATCTGAATGATTGGGCTACCCTACCTTCACAGGATTGTTAGAAGGACTGAATAAATTGACATTTATAAAGTACTTAGCACAGTATTTGTGCATAGTAGAAAGTCAATAAAAAAAATCTGTTATTGCCCTGGCTGGTTTGGCTCAGTGATTAAAATATTGGCCCGCGGACCAATGAGTCGCAGGTTCGATTCTGATCAAGGGCACATACCTTGGTTGTGATTCGTCCCTGGCCCTGGTTGGGGTCATGCGGGAGGCAGACACTTAATGTATCCCTTTCACGTCGATGTTTCTCTCTCTCTCTCTCTCTCCCCCACTCTACCTGAACAAAAAAATGGAGAAATGTCCTCAAGTGAGAATTAAATAAATAAATCTGTTACTAACCGAAATGCCTTCTTCTCCAGGGTGGCTCACTCCTACCCCAAATTAGCTGTTCCTATCATGAGATTTCAAATTTACAGTGGGTAAACATGGTGTCACGACTTCCTAAGGTGAAGGCACTGACACTAAGCATGGAATCTCTGCTGTCCGCATGGATAGGACACTGACCAATCCCCCTCTATCTGGCCCTGCAGCCCCTGCCCTGACCTTACATGGCTGGAGTGCAAACTGGAGACCAAGCCCGGCCATGTGAACCTGGGGTGTGGGCTGGAAAGTAAACAGACTTTCCTGACCTTCTGGGAATGTAACGGGGGACTCTGGGGATCCTGTAGGGTTGGCCTATTTTAGACACAGCTGCTATCATAGTCCTTATGGGTGAAAATGTAAATAGGAACAGCTCAGGAAAGTGGAGCAAGTGAATGGAGAGTCAAACTGGGGCCAAGAGGGTCCCCTCCACGAGGAGGGAGCAAGGACTAGAGTAACACAGAAGACATGGTGGCCACACACCCTGGACTTTCTGCAGTGGCTCCAATTTAAAATAATCTGTCTCATTAATTACACAATGATGTATCACTTCACACCCACTGGGATGACTATAATAAAAGAGGTAGATAACAAGAGGTAAGTATTGGCGAGGACGTGGAAAAACAAGAGCCCTCACACAGTGTGAGAGGGAATGTAAAATGGTGTATTTATACCATTCTGGAAATGGTTTCCATGGTTAAATGATAGACATGGTTTGGAAAACAGTCTGATACTTCTTCCAAAGGCTAAACATAGTTACACCTTATGATCCAACAATTCTGCTCCTAGGTGAAATAAAAAACTTTAAATGGGTGAATGGTATGGTATGTGAATTATATCTCCATAAAGCTGTTATAAAAGAACAAAACTAAAGTGCCTAAAAATGACAACCTTTTAGCATTTAAACTGCATCTGCCAGACTCCCCCATCTTCTTCTGAGTCATAAAAACCCTGTTAGACCACATGGCTCAGAAAATAATGGTCCACAGGGAAAAAAAGATCAGAAGGACTCAAAGAGGGAAACTCATGCTCACACATGTAGTATTTAAAACAAAGTCTGGATGAAAGGAAAAAGCATTACTTTGTACCTTCTACATCTGAAAGAACAATCAAGAGGTCAGTTTTCATTTCCACGGCCAGTCGGGCAGCCAAGCTATCATTATCTTTAACACTAATAACCTGGAATGCAGGTAAAAAGTCGTGAGTGAGTTATACAATTCAACAAGAAGTTCACAGAAGCACTCAGCTAGGCTCTAGCAGGCAGCGTTAATGATCGGGTATGTGGATGACAGCTTCTGCAGGCCCCTTCTGTCTGCAAACACTACCCCTACTGGCAGCGGCAGCCCCCCTCCAAACATGCACCCTTCCATCCACTGACATACATGAGCCATACTCCGGCAGCACCTTCAACCACCATCGCACCTCACCCGCTGAAGGAAACCCTCTGACAGCAGAGGAGCAGGTGCCACTGCTCAGGATACCACCTCTCCCAGTTCCTCCAGCTTGTTAGTGCCAGGCTCCTGGTGTTAGTGCATGCAGCACAGCGTGGCATTAGTGTCTCCAGCATGCTGGACCCCAGGGAGTACTTTACCCACATTTACCCCCTGGAGATCACTATTGGGCTCAGCTGGGGGGACAACAGCATCATTTGTGTTGACAATGGGGACGATGTTCATTCGGAGGAGCTCATGAAGTGTCCCATTGAGGTTCCGGCGCTTCTGTTCATCATGGAAATCCAAATTGGTCACCAAAATCTAAAAGGTTTACACAGATCAAAAATGCAGAAGGGAGAAAAATTAGAGCATACAAAAGATGCTAAGGCTGTAGGAGTTAAACTTTGGGCTTCTGAGATTCCACAAGATTGGAACGAAGCACACATCTCTGGACATTCACTCAAGTTGTCTAGAGATGGGGAAAACATTAGAATCACTTGGAAGATTTAATGACGTTCAGGACTTCTTGTAAAAGTACTTTAATTCTCAGAGAGCTACCAAATCTCATCGTTTACAAAATTAAGAAATTAATGTATCTACTTCGGAGGGATACTGGAGAAAGCAGTGCCTGCCATAGCTTCTAAACTATCTCTGTCCCAGTATCTGATTCAGGCACTGAGACATCTGGTGAGTGAACGAATGAACCGTTCTCCCTGCCGGAAAGCGTCTGAGATAAAAGAAAACAGGGTTGTGTCATCACTGTTTTTGCCCTGTGGCCACCTACTGCTGGAGTTTACAGAGACCGTGAGCACGTGGGGTTAATCAGAGAGGTTATGGAAGTAAATCTTTGGTCACAAACTGGGAGCAGGGCTACCCATAACTTAGTCCCGGGGAGGGGCGAGCATGTGCTGCGCAGAGGTCGAGTGGAGAGCCGGGCGTGAGGCTGTGGTCGGCTTGCTTCCCTGCTCCAATCCGAGTTGTTGGCAGTGTTTAGCAGGAGAGAAAGGTAAATGGGGATGATGGCAAGGAACTAAATGGTAGCAAACTCTGAAGCTCATGAATAAATGTTTCACCAAAAACCCTCTGATGTTTAAGGAAGAGGGTTCCTTTGGTGCACGGCAGGCTGAAGTAGGAATGGTTGGAGGCAGGTGGTCAAGAAGGTACTGACAGTGGGAAAGACTAAGCCCTGAGCCAGGGTCTGGCTATGGTAACCAAGATAACAGCAGCCTGAATGACACAGAAAATGTGAGTGATGAAGACAAAATAGTAACAGTCTAAGAAAAATAATTCACTCACTCATTCAATAAAAAACTTACTGACTACCTCTGAAATGCCCGGCCCTGGACTAGCTGCTGGGAGGGAGAATAAAAATGTTGATGGTTTGGGGAAGATAGAACAGGGCATATTTTTGTGAGGAAAGATCATGAACTCCTCTTCAGGAAAGTTTAGTGCTGTAGGAAACAGGACCGAGTGGAAGGGAAACCCACAGATTCTAGTCCTGGGGTGAAAGGTCAAACAATAAAAGCAAACACGTGTGCAGGAGAGGCGAGCAGGTGTGAAGGTCCAGTGAAAACGCCTGTTGCTCAGACAATTGAACAAGAGATGAGACAAGAGCCCTGAGAGAGGATGTGCCTGGAGAAGGGCAGCCTGACCACATGCGCATGGGTCTCACGTCTACGGAGAAAAAATCAGCTGCTGTATTCGTTCAAGTCTTTAACTCGACAGCTTACTGGAGATTTCCAAAAGTCCCTGAAAATGGTCTTCAAAACAGGGTTAGTAAAGAAAACAAGGAACCACAGGATGAGGTGCAAGGGCAAGGATCTCTGGCAGGTAAGATCAGCAGGGGAGGCAAAGGTAGGAGAGAGGCCCAGCGCGGACGCCAGGCGGACAGTGAGGGGCAGAGCTCTTGCTTCCACATCAGCGCTGATGGAACAATGGCTGACGTGCACTTTCTAAAAAAATTTATTTTCTTTATTGATTTTAGAGAGAGAGGGGAGGGGAGAGGAAGAGAGAGAGAGAAAGAACATCAACTGGCTGCCTCATGCATGCTCCCCCCCCCCCCACTGGGGATTTGACCCACAACCTGGGCATGTGTCCTGACCAGGAATCAAACCGATGACCTCTTGGTGCATGGGTCGATGCTCAACCACTGAGCCACATGGGCCAGGCTAAATATGTTTTTTATTGATATTTTAGAGAAAGAGAAAGGGAGAGATAGAAACATAGATCCGCTGCCTCCTGCATGCCTCCTACTGGGGATCGAGCCCACAACCAGGGCATGTGTCCTGACCAGGAATCAAACCGATGATCTCTTGGTACATGGGTTGATGCTCAACCACTGAGCCCCACCAGCAGGGCCTGATGTGTACTTTTTATTTATTTATTGAAAACATTTTTTTTTGTTAATCTTCACCCAAGGATTTTTTTTTCCTTTCAATTTCAGATAGAGTGGAAGGAAGGGAGGAGGGGGTAGACAGAAAGAGAGAAACATTGATGTGAGAGAGGCATATTGATTGGTTGCCTCCTTCATGACCCCGACCAGGGCCAGGGATCAAACCTGCAACCCAGCTACGTGCCCTTGACCTTGAATCGAACCTGAGACTCTTTGGTCCTCAGGCCAGCACTGTAACTGCTGAGCCAAACCAGCCAGGGCTGTACTAATTTTTAATGTGACTTTTATTAGAAATAAACAAGCCAAAAAAACATCAAACCTGCAAAAAAAGTAAAACAAAACAAAAAACATCGTTTCTGTACCTAAGTTTCCACACCTGGTTTCAGGCACTTTAAAAAAAAATTAAAGACTAAAATTATCATTGGACTGTGGCAGAGAAGACAGCTGATAATAAAAGGTGACAGAAACGGAGGTTTCCTTTGTATTTATGCTAACAGAAAACAACCTAAGATGAGAGAGTGGGGTCTCCAGCCACAGGAAGCAGGTGGACAAGTCCGTACCTGTCTGTTTCCGCCCACTTTTTCAAGGACACTAGGTATAATTCCAGAACATTGCTGAATAACAACTGTGAAAATGATGGGGACACAAAGCAACAGGAAGTGGAAGAGCAAAGCCAGAAAGGATGCATGTGCAGCATCACGTGTGTAAAACAACACCCGGTAAGTGGATCAGAGGCAGCGAAGGAGTCTGCAATGACCTGGGAGTTAGATTTTCTCAGTTTTGTGAAATTTAGATCTTTCTATTCAGTGTGTATTAGTGTTTAGTTGATGAAAAAGACAATTTTTAAAAATTCAGTAAATATAGGTAAATAAAGAAATAATGTAGAAAGAAGGTTCTAGAACATTCAAAGGTTGCCACTAAAAATTTCTAAGTTCCACAAGGACTGGAACCATGGCTGATTTGTTCACCACATAAGTATCTCCAATACTTAACAGATTCCTTGGTACACCATCGGTGCTCAAAAAATATTTGTTGAATGAATTAAAAACCAACAAACCACTAGTATTCCTTTTTACCTTCAGTGCTTAATAGATGTCTATTATATAAGACAACCAGGTGCTAAGTGAAGCAAGCCATCTGTGGCCAAAGTTGCCAATGAAATAAAGACATCTAACTCTTTTATCTTCAGGAGAAGAATTAGCAATTGTAGTAGCCCTAAGAGGTATTCATATAACAGCCAGAGCTAACACTTATTGAGAGTGTTCTGTGTACCAGACACTATATTAAATGCTTTTCATATAGTATTTTCTCATTAAGCCTGTCCAAAAACCCTCTGAAGTAGGTGGATATTATCCCCATTTTTCAAATGGAGAGACTGAGGCACAAAAAGGTTAAACTTAAAGACTATCCCCAGATCTCCCAACTAGCAAGTGGTAAAACCAAGACTGGCTCCAGAGCCCTGCTCATAATCTTCTTGCTCCATGGGACTCACCCTCACAGATCCCACAACTCCTTGCAAAGGCCAGCCAGCCTCTCACCTGGGCAGCACAGATGCTGTACTGGGTAAACATGGCTTCATACAAGGCCATCAGTCCGCTCTGTCCTGCGGCTGCACAGGCTCGGGCTTCTAAGACAGGAATTGCCTGGAACATAGCAACAGACAAGGTATGGTTGGGAGTGAGGGGAGGAGGCCCGAGGACCCGTTACAGGGCGAGTGACGCAGTACTCACCATCTCTTTCAGCTGGTTCTGTCCCGAGTGCAGGGCCTGCCGCACGCTCTGAGACAGCAGGATCTCGTGGCGCAAGCGTTGTTTGCCAAAAGCTACAGCTCCACTGGTTACCAGCATCATCTCTCGGCCTTGATTCTGTAGCACTGACACCTGACATTGAGGAAGAAAAAGGCACCACAAGTCACTAGTAATATCCCTTTCCTCTCTTCACAAGAAACTCAGGTAGGATGGACAGTTGAGTGGATCCCAAATGCTGGTTTATGGACCAGCACTGGGCTAGCCCTGGGAAGAATTACCCAGATTTCTTGGTAAAAATACAGAGTCCTACATGCTGACTCAAATCCGGTAAGCAGGTGGCAGATAGAAATCGGAAATTTTTAATAAGGGTGTGAAGCCAGGTTTGACATCATAGGGCTTCATGGTATCTGCTGAAGTTTGGTATCTGCAGAAGGCCTAGTTGTAGGAAAAGAAGCCCAGAACAGAAGCCTGGAGCCAGGAATTGCAACACAAACTTAGCAGATGAATTCTCAAATTCTAAGGCATGAACTAGAGAGATGAGGCTGTTTGGCATGTCTGATCCCCATGGTGACCTCTGGCTAGACCAGGGACAGATGCTTACCCTGTTGGGCTCTGTCTGCCCAGAACCTGGTCACTTTGTTCCCTACCTTGGACAGATCCACTCGAAAGAAATAACGATTCAGGATGCAAATACAGTCAATATTCCTAACCTGTCCTTTCTTCCTGATGCTTGAACCCTGTGACCTGCTTCAGGAACTCACAAAGTTCACTTTAAAAAAAAAATCTTTTTATCATAGAAAATCTCATACTTAACAAAAGGTAAGAATAGTATTATAAAGCCCCATGTACTCATCACCTGTCTTCAACAACTATCTCTCATGGCCAATTTCTCATTTCCCAATACTCCTTGTATAGCTCTACTATTATTTCAATACAAATCCCAAGGCCTCAGACATGATTTCATCTGTAAATATTTCAGCAGTAATAGCTAACAGGGAATATATATGTATACATCCATTAAACCACTGTCATCTAAAACATTTTAATAATTCCTTAACATTAAATATGAAGTCAGTGTTCACATTTCTCCAATTTTTTTGTGATGCAAATTAAGCCCATACATTGCAATGAACTGAAATGTCTCTTACATCTTTTTTAATCTATAGGTGCATCCTCCAGCATTTTTGTTTCCCTTGCTATTTTTTGTTAAAGAAACTAGGTTGTGCCCTGGCCAGTTTGGCTCAGCGGTTAGAGCGTCGGCCTGCGGTCCGGAGAGACCAGGGTTCGGTTCCCGCTAAGGGCACGTACTTCGGTTGCAGTTTGTCCCCGGCCCTGGTTGGTCGTGCGGGTGGCAGCCACTCGATGTGTCCCTTCGATGTTTCTCTCTCTCTCTTCCTTCCTCTCTCTTCCTCCCACTCTATCTGTACAAAAAATGGAAAAATATCCTCGGGTGAGGATTAAAAAAAAGAAAGAAAGAAAGAAACTAGGTTGTGCCCAGCTGGTGTGGCTCAGTAGACTGAGCATTGTCCCATGGACTGAGAGGTCCCAGTTCAATTCCTGGTCAGGGCACATGCCTGGGTTGTGGTCTCGATCCCCAATAGGGGGTGTGCAGGAAGCAGATGATTGATGTTTCTTTTTCACATGGATGTTTCTATCTCTCACTCCCTTCCTCTCTCTCTAAAAAATTAATAAAAACATTAAAAAACAACAACAACAAAAAAACTAGGTTGTTTGTCCTTCAGGGTTTCCCAGCCTCAATTTTCCTGCTTATGCCCCTGTGGTGTAGTTTAATGCTGTATTCTATATTCCTGCAAACTGCTATTAGGTGTGGAGGCTTGATTTATTTTGTAAAGAATTTATAGGTCATGGTATCCGCAAAGGGGATACATAATGCCTGGTTATCTTTCTTTTTGTGACATTGGAAGCTGTTTATGATCGTCACTAAGACATATTAATTATTAAAGCTGCAAAATGCTGATATTCAAATTTATTCATTCTTTCTTCATTCATAGGCTACACACTTCCATAAAGGGAAATTTTCCTTCATTAACTATTTGGTCACCTTGAGGTATATTTTGTTTATGAAAGGCAGGACACATACTTATCTCTTTACTTACTAGTTTTCAAAATACTGAGTAGGTCCTCTAGTATCCTCCAAAGACAACCAATGAGATATTTTATTTGTTTAATCCTCACCTGAGGATATTTTTACATTTATCTTCAGACAGCATGGGAGGGAGAGAGAGAGAAACATCAATATGAGAGAGACACATCAATTGGCTGCCACCTGCATAACCCCAACCACCGGGGCCGGGGACGAACCACAGCTGAGGTGTGTTCCCTTGGCTGGAGTCAAACTCTGGACTCCCTGGTCTGACGCTCCAACCACTGAGCCAAACTAGCCAGGGCCCAATGAGATATTTTAAAGTACATAAGAATTCATAGATTTAAACATATATCACAGTAATTATCTCCCCACCTTTGGCCAGTGGAAGCCACTTTAAGTTGGCTCCTGTATCCATCTAACATGATCAGATGCCTGGGACAAGATATATTGGCACTGCCCTAATCTACAAAGCCCTTCTGTTAGGTCCATGGGTGTCTCTAGAAGGGGAGCTGACCTAAGAAATCATTATCAGGTTCTCTCCACTCCACTGTTTTCATCAATTTTCTCCTTTGCTCAAAATCTTCAAATTGCTGCGCTGGCCAGTTTGGCTCAGCGGTTAGAGCGACGTCCCGCGAAACAGAGAGTCCCGAGTTTGGTTCCCGCTAAGGGCATGTACCTTGGTTGCAGTTTGTTCCTGGCCCCGGTTGGGGTTGTGTGGGTGGCAACCAGTCGATGTGTCTCTCTCACATCGATGTTTTTCTCTCTCTCTCTACCCCCCTCTCTCCCTCCCTCTCTATCTGAAGATAAATGCAAAAAATGTCCTCAGGTGAGAATAAAAAAAAAAAATCTTCAAACTGCTTTTGAGACTGAACCCCAATTCCTCTACCTTGCCAAAGCCCTGCCTGATGGAATGATCCCCTTTACTTCCCATTCTCCCTGATGAGATCACTACCACTGCTTACAAGCTCACCTCCTCCCTGGCCCATCAGCATGCCATACTCAGGCCTGTTTTGGTCCCCCATCAGGAAACCATTTGTAGAGCCTCTTCTTCCCCAGAAGCACTGGGTTGCACATTTCATGGGCACCACTCACACTGTGCACTCAGCAGCATGGAACAGTTCCCCTCAGTTGGTGCAAATCCAACCAGTCATAAAGGCCCAGGCTGAGTCCCAGTTCTCCTTGGAGCCCCACGAATAACCACACTGTTGTTTGACTTTCCCATCTCTGGACTCATCAGTCACTGTCATTTGGGCCCATTCAGTTGAATACTTACTGCCTTAAACAATCACCTAATTGTTCTGGGAGTCCCAGTCCTGGCTCCCCAAGGGCAGAGGGGACTGTGAGAGTTCTGTCAAAATGTAGCTCTTAGATAAACATTTGTTAAACTGAACTGATCTGATGGACTCAATCTGGGAGGCAGATTTGATAATAATTGCTTGTA
Organism: Molossus molossus; assembly: GCF_014108415.1. Classification (NCBI taxonomy): domain Eukaryota; kingdom Metazoa; phylum Chordata; class Mammalia; order Chiroptera; family Molossidae; genus Molossus; species Molossus molossus. Next base: position 27,743,818 of record NW_023425352.1, on the reverse strand, counting down.
TAGAAAATATAGCCCTGGCTGGTTTGGCTCAGTGGTTCGAGCATCGGCCTGTGGACCAGAGAGTCCCAGGTTCGATTCCAACTAGGGGCATGTATCAAAAAAAAAGAAAATATAAAAAGATGCATTAAGTTTCAGGCTAGCAGTTTCCTAATACCAACTTCTCAGTAAAGTTGTTACACTGAAAACATGGTTATAAAGGACAGAGGTGCATTACAACTAGGATGCCTGGATGTCTGGTTTCTGACACTCGGTCAGGCAGCAGGTCAAATTTGACCTGCGCCAGTTTCTATAAACAAAGTTTTACTGGAACACACCATGCTCCTTCATTTACATTCATTTGAGGTGGCTTTCGTGCTGCAACAGCAGAGCTGAGAAGCCGAGACACAGACCATATGGTCTACGAAGCCTGAAGTATTTACTCTCTGTCCTTTACAGAAAAAGCTGGCTGATTCTTGCTCTTGGCAAAGATAAAGGTAGTGGGATTTGTGACATGCTTACAGACCAAAAGTCCTACTGTCAACCCCCAAGGTCAGTTTCTTCACTGAAAATCTGCAGTCAGCCCGGCTTAACTGCATGGCCAGTAGAGCATTAAATCCCCACCGGAAACTTCTGCTTTGAGCCCTTCCAAAGCCAAGGTACCTTATCTAGATCTCTTGTAATTCAATATGGAGATTGACCACCAAAGTGTGGTCTCTGTCTCCACAGAAGTACCCTAGGGGGGCTTGTGCATGGTGGCTTGTCTGTCTCTCAGAACCCCAATATTTGCTTTCTTTCTTTCTCTTGCTGCCTGTATACTTTGCCTTTAAATGAAAGCCTTACGTGAGTATTCTCTGTGGAGTCTGGTGAGTCCTTTTAAATATCTAGACTTGGAAAATCTTTGCATTGACAGCTCATATTTACTTCAAGATTATTGGGCTATTTAAAAAAGAAAAAGCCCAGCCCTGGCAAGTGTTGCTCAGCGGTTACATCGAAGGGTAGCAAGCTCAATTCCTGGTTAAGGGCACGTACCTATGTTGCAGGTTCAATCCTCCACCAAGTCAGGGCATGAGTGGGAGGCAACCAATCTCTCTCTCACATCTGTTTCTCTTTCTCTCTCCCCCTCCCTTCCACTCTCTCTTAAAATCAATGGAAAAAAATATCCTCGGGTGAGGATTAACAAAAAAGCCCAGCAAAACAGGAAAAAGCCTGAGGGATGAACTGCATAAATCAGCTCTACTCCTTGACATCCCTTTGCTTGCCCTGGGATGCTGTCTCCCATGGGTACCTTCAGTGGGAAAGGGAGTTTTCAGATTGGGTTACATCTATTACACTCAAATCAAGACTATTTGTACAAGCTGATAAACTCAAACTGACAGCTAAAAAACCCTATTTTACTTTAGTTCAGCAGAATTTTCCATCTTGGCAATTACCTGCTCAACAATAGATGCCAGGCGCCCCAGTGCCAGGCCACATTCATCCCCTCGGGTCACCACAGCACTTCCGAGTTTCACCACAATTCTTTTAGCATGCTTCAGCTCACTGCGATGGGCAAAAGACTTGCCGTGAGCACGACTGAGGGGTACAGTGATAAATGGGATGTTGCTCCAAGAACGACCATTTCTGATGGCTGAAGGCTGGACACGATCTGCAATCCCCAAACAAAGTCGAATGCAAAAAAAGGAAAAGAAAAACAATGAATTGTCTCATTAAAAAGATATATACACAATATTAACCAGCTTAACCACCAAAAAACAGCTTTATTATTCTTAACCAAGTAAAACCAGTATATCAGAAGCTACAGTTAGCATGCTCCTATTCTAGCACTGGGTGGGGTTTGCACCCACTACACAGGTCAGAGTCACTCAAACATCGCTGGAACAAAACCACCTTTCCTGAAGGTGTTGGCAAAATTTATCAGAAGCCTTAAAAATGTTCGCATCTTGTCCTGGCCGGTTTGGCTCAGTGGTTAGAGCATCAGCCTGTGGTCCAGAGAGACCTGGGTTTGGTTCCCGCTAAGGGCACTGACCTCGGTTGCAGTTTGTCTCCAGCCCTGGTTGGTCCTGCGGGTGGCAGCCACTCGATGTGTCCCTTTCACATCGATGTTTCTCTCTCTCTCTCCCTCTCTCTCCCTCCCACTCTATCTGAACAAAAAATGGAAAAATGTCCTCGGGTGAGGATAAAAAAAAAAAGTTCAAATCTTTGCTCTGTGGCTCAGTTGGTTGGGTTTCATCCCATACATGGAAAGGTTGCCGGTTTGAGTCCCAGTCAGTGCACATGCCGGACATGTGGGCTCAATCCCTGGTAGAGGGAGTGCAAGAGGCAACTGATCGATGTTTGTCTCTCTCTCCTCCCTTCCTCTCTCTAAAATAAATAAAAACATATTTAAAAAAAGAGAAAAAGTACTTCCTGAGTGAGATCTAAACCCAGGGCTGCTTGATTTCAAGCTGCCATCAGCCACATCTATTTGTGCCAACTCACGGCTATTATTTATTCCTAGATAAGTCACGGTGCAACAGCTCAGAGCCCTCCAATTACTCTATATGTAGTAATTCTGTCTCTTAGAATTTCTTCTCCTTCTTACCCAATGTTATGTTACTATGGATGCCTTTTTGACTGAAATTACATTAAATGTGAACAAAAAAATGTAGAAAAAAACAAAAGGTAAAGTGCTTCCTTCTTCCCTTTGTCCATCTTGCTGCTTGGAACATGGGTATGAAGGTTGCAGCTCAAACACCCATTTCAAGAAAACATGGTAAGAACTCTGAAGAAAAAGGAAGGCGTGCGGAAGCCTGATGACCTCACGTACTGCTCTGGAAGCCCTGGACTGCCTCCTCCTTTCTTTTAGGACCCCAGCCTTCTCTCAGGAGAAAGAGAGAAACAGATTTCTATCCTGTTTGAGCCATTGTTATGTTCTGAGTTTTCTGTTACAGGCACCTGACCTAACTGTAACTGACACAGGAGAATAAGCGCACAGGCAGAGCAGCAGGGAGGCCTGCCTGGGGGAAGGGAAGCGGTCTGTGCATGTGAGTTGTTGACAGGTGGTCTCACTCACCACAAAAGGACCTTCTCTTGGTGGGATTCCTGGGCTGTAAGAAGCGAAACAGGGGCCACAGGGGCAATGGGCAATACAGGTTCTCAGCAGAACTAAACTTTAGGCATTTCTTTCCTCCCAAGAGTTATCTATATATCATTTAGGGCATTAATGAATTACCATAAGTAATCATTCCAAGCTACTTTTTAGACCATTCTTCTATAGTTGTAATATGTGTGTGTGTGCGTGTTTAACCATTTTACACAAGCTTTTTTTCCCCTTTATTGATTTTAGAGGGAGAAAGAGATAGAAACATCCATGAGAGAGAACATCGATTGGCTGCTTCCTACATGCCCCCCACTGGGGATTTGGCCCACAACCCGGGCATGTGCCCTGACTGGGAATCAAACCAGTGACCTCTTGGTCCCTGGGTTGATGCTCAACCACTGAGCCACACTGGCTGGGCTATAATTGTACTATTATAGAATAATTTCCTCCACTTGAACCAACCATTATTACCTCTGTTTATATTTACAGACAGATTTCTCTAGATCCACCACTGCTATCTCCCGACCACTGCCCAATAACTTCTCTAACTATAATCTAGCTTCTATCCTTTTCTCTATGCTATAAAAATGGTGGGTAAAGCAGGCAGAATCTTATTCTCATGGACCAGAAGATCACTGTGTGTTCTCTCCTTCTGTCTCCTTCACACACAAATCGCTCCTCTCTTAAATAACCATTTTTTATATTTTTTTAATCCTCGCCTGAGGATAATTTTTTCTATTTATCTGCAGATAGAGTGGGAGGGAGATAGAGGGAGAAAGAGAGAGAGAAACATCAACCTGAGAGGGACACATCAACTCGTTGCCTCCCACACGACCCCGACGAGGGCCAGGGACAAACTGCAACCGAGGTACGTGCCCTTGGCCGGAATCGAACTCATTGGTCCGTGGGCCAATGCTCTACCACTGAGCCAAACCGGCCAGGGCTTAAATAACCATTTTTAAAGTGACTATGTTTCAAATCTGCTAGAAATACCAGAAGGATAATACAGTCTTTTTTACACAACAGGTTTGCAGTCCAGTTGTTGACAGAAAGCTGCTCAGTAAGTGCATCATCTGGGATAGACTTGGTGCTTGGCACCCTTGCTAGGCCCACAGGTGAGTTGTCTCTTCCTGCTGGGGAGTCCCAGAGACTCAAAGACTAGGCAGCTTGCTGTTGGTCTAAGTTCCATGGAGAGCTCCCTTTCTTCATTAGGTTCATCAATATAGGCTCAGTCTCTAAGGATATTATCTGTCCTAAGCAATACATACACCTAAGTCTAAACTTAAACATTTTACACATAACAGTTCTGGCCTTGCCAGAACTCAGTTCCCTGGGGTTTGGACTTGGGATTCACAGTGGCCGCAGAGCTCAGGGTCACACCCACGTATCGCTTATCCCTTTGACAGCTCTCAGGACTAGGTCTGCTGGTTATTTTTGTCTCCTGTCCAATACAGGGCTTGTCTTGTCTTGGAAGTGTACTGACATGGGTGGGGAAGTCTGGGAGGGCACCTCAGGGACACAGGAAGTAGCATGCATGTCAGTCCAGGTGATCAAATGGCAGAAACCGAACAAAATCTAGCAGGCCAGGTTAGCATGAATGAGACACCTGACGCACAGTCTCTATCAGCAGAGGGTGCCTCAGCTTGGTGCCAGACAGTCAAGGGTCATTCTGGCTGCTGGCAGCTGGGTCACAGCAGATCAGGGCTCACAAGGTTCAAGAGGAGACCACACAAGGTTTCAAGAAAGTAAAAGCTCAGTCACGTCCAGTGGCTAGAGCACCAATGAGAGTTCAGTGAGATCCAGGGTGTTTGGGGCTTCCTGTTTAACAATGCTTTTACCCTCCCAGATTGACCCTACCTTTCTTGGGGGCATTTTTAAATGTTCTGCAATGGATTATACTTTGTTGGGGTCCATACTGAAGACTGAGAAGGCCTTGATTACTCTGGGAAAATCCAAGGCTTCTGGATGGGTAATCTCTTCCCATTTTCTCTGGACCACAAGCCGACGCTCTAACCGCTGAGCCAAACCAGCCAGGGCTCTCTTCCCATTTTCTAAGGACCCTTCAGGCTCTAAGTCCCCAAAAATAGCCATCTCCTCCTAGTAAGTCTGAGAGGCTACTGAGGGGTGTGTGTGTGTGTGTGTACACACATGATGGGGGGTGAGGTGGATCATACTCCAAGAGAGGAGAAGCCCTTTGCCTTTTCAGCATCAGAGCCCTTATGCTCTGCAATCAATGAGGCTGTGTCACAGGCCTGAACAAGAAGGAAATCTGACATGGTTTCTTCCCCCTTCTTGCCTGGCTTTCCACTTCCCTCTATGTTTGTATCTATTTGCTTTCTCATTTTGTCCTTTCAATTTATTTTCTTCTCATCTGCTTACTGTGGTCAGTGAACACAGGGCACCAGGCTCCAGAAAAATCTGGATTAAAAAAACAGAAAAGTAAATCTGGGGATCACAAAGTGCCTCCTTCTGTGAATGAGGCTACTGAGAATAAACAATGAATATCAACAATAACAATACTGAAGTGAATACTTACTGTATACCAATAGCTGTGTTAACTATTCATATACTTTTCAGGGCAGAGGATACATAAAAGGTCAAGTGTAGGCTCTGCAGCCAGACTGCCTGGGTTAGAATCTCAACTTTCCACTTACTTGCTGTGAGCTTACCTATTGCATAAAGTTGTAAGGGAAGAAAAGAGGTAATGCACTAATAGGGACTGGCACAAAGTAAAAACTCAAATATTATAAAAAAGTGTTACAATTGTCATTGTCATAATCATCAACATCATCATCGTCATCTTACTGAATTCTCATAAGTCAATCCTTGTCACTTAGGTATTATGAGTTAGTTATTATTATTAGCCTCATTTTATAAATAAGGAAACTGAGGTCCAGAGAAGTTGAGTAACTGCAAAAATGGTCGCAATACTTGAAGCTTCTCTCATCAACAGGTGGAGTCTATTTTCCCACCCCTTGAATCTGAGCTGGTACTATGACTTGCTTTGACCACAGGCATAATGTAAAGAAGCCATGGATAGCTTGCTGGCAGATGAGAGACCATGTGGAACAGAGATGATCTATCATCCCAGTAGAGCCCAGCCCTCAACAATCAGCCCTGAGCCAATGTGAAAACCGACAGACATAAAACCAGCTGAGCCCAGTCCAACATGCCAACCCATAAAATTGTGACCTAAATCCATAGCTGTTGTCACTAAGTTACTTACAAAGTAAGTAGCATAATTAGTTTTAAAACCCAGGGAGCCTAATTCCAGACCCTGACCTCCTCTTTACATGAATGGGAAATAGTTTCCCAGATGATATTAAGCTTTATTAGTTGATAAGCAAGTCTTCTTGCAGTAAGGTTTGGAGCTAGAGTGTTGATAAGCTTTAGGTGTTATCAAGGAGACAGCCAATTCAAAATATAATAAACAGCCTTTGAACCAATGGTGCTGTAACAAATTTGCTACACATCCATAGGCAAACAAATGAACCTTGACCTAACCCTCACACCTTATAGAAAAATTAATTCAAAATAATCATGGACTTAAATATAAAAAACTTTTAGAAAAAAAGAAAAGAAAATCAGCAGAATTTGGGCCACACAAAGAGTTCTTAGATTTGACCCCAAAAGTACAATCTATGAAAGGAAAAATTGATATATTAGACCTCATAAAAACAAAACAAAAAAAAAACAAAAAACTTTCCTCTTTGAAAGACCCTATTAAGAGAATGAATTGACAAACTACAAACTGGGAGAAAATACTTTCAAATCACGCATCTGACCAAGGACTAGTATCTAATAATAACTTTTAAAACTTAACAGTAAAAAAACTAAACAATCCAATTAAAAAATGAGCAAACAACATTTCACTGAAGAGAATATACAAATGGCAAATAAGCACATGAAAAGATGCTTAACATCATTATCCAATAGGGAAAAGCAAGTTAAGACTACAATGAGATATCATTACACACCTATCAGAATGGATAAAATAAAAATGAGTGATAGCATCAAATTTTGGTGAGGATGAAAAGAACGTGGATCACTCATACATCATTCACATCACTGGTGTGAATATAAAAAGGTACAGCCACTCTACAAAAACAGTTTAGCAGTTTCTTGCCCTAGCCGGTTTGGCTCAGCGGTTAGAGCATTGGCCTGGGGACTAGAGAGGCCTGGGTTCAGTTCCTGCTAAGGGCACGTACCGCAGTTGCAGTTTGTCCCTGGCCCCGGTTGGGGTCGTGTGGGTGGCAACCACTCAATGTGTCTCTCTCACATCGATGTTTCTCTCTCTCTCTTCCTCCTTCTTTCCCTCCCACTCTATATCTCAAGATAAAATGCAAAAAAATGTCCTCAGGTGAGGATTAAAAAAAAAAAGTAAAAAGAGTATGGCAGTTTCTTATAACACTAACTACCCAGCAATCGAACTCTGGGGCATTTATCTCAGACAGATGAAAACTATGTTCACAAGAAATCCTGTCCTCAAATGTTCATAGTGGCTTTATTCATAATAGTTAAACAATGGAAACAACCCTCTGCCCTTCAATGGGTAAATGGTTACACTAGCTGTGGTACACCCATACCATTAAATACTATTCAGTAATAAAAAGGAACCAGTTTATACACACAATTTGGATGATTCTCCAGAGAATTATGCTGAGTTAAAAGAAAAGCCATCCCGCCCTGGCCGGTTTGGCTCAGCGGTTGGAGCGTCGGCCTGCGGTACAAAGAGACCCGGGTTCGGTTCCCGCTAAGGGCACGTACTTCGGTTGCAGTTTGTCCCCGGACCTGGTTGGTCGTGCGGGTGGCAGCCACTCAATGTGTCCCTTCACGTCGATGTTTCTCTCTCTCTCTCTTCCTCTCTCTCCCTCCCGCTCTCTCTGAACAAAAAATGGAAAAATGTCCTCGGGTGAGGAAAAAAAAAAAAAGAAAAGCCATCCCCACTAATCACATACTGTATGATTTCATTTATATAACATTTCGAAATGACAAAATTATAAAAATGGAGAACAGAGAAGAGGTTGCCAGGGGTTAGAGACAGGGAGGAGGGGGATGGCTTGCAAGGAGAAAACTGAAGGATCCTGTAGTGATGGAAATGTTCTTATCCTGACTCTGTCAATGTCAATATCCTGGCTGAGCTATTGGGAGAATGGGGTAAAGGGTATAAGGAATGTCTTTGTACTAATTCTTGTAACTGCAAGTGAATCTATAATTATCTCAAAATTAAACATACTTAATTACAAAAAAGTAATGAACAAAAATAGCCTGTAAAAAAATTGGGGGTAATGAATATAGGTAACACTTAAAAACAAATTTTTGAATATGTTTTTGCTGATTTTAGAGAGAGAGGAAGGGAGAGGGAGAAAGAAACATCAACGAGAGGAACACTGATGGGCTGCCAGCAGCCTCTCAGTGCATGGGGTGGCAACTAACTGAGCCCCACACAGGCCACAGCTACATTCTTGTTTTAATTAATTAATTTATTTATTTATGTGACATACCAAATGTTGTACAAAATTAATGTATACAATTTGATGAATTTGGACATAAGTATATACCTGTGAAACTATCACCAGATTCTATGCCATAAACCTGTTTATTATGTTCAAAAGTTTCACTTGAAAAACAAACACTTAGAACATTTCACCAGTAGGCTGCTTCCTTGCTTATTGTCTTTGTCCAATTCTGCCATTTTATTTTTTCCCCTCTTTAAAACCTTGTTTGAAACACACTCTGACCAAACTTCCCACATACTTCTAAGTTTCCTATGGTACATACGAGATCTGGAGAGCGCTGTGGACTGGGCCCAAGGCAGGAGTCGCTGGTTGAAGGTCTGGAACCCAGAGCGGTAGACTTGACTCAACATGGTGCAATGTGATCACTGGTCAATGTACCTGCAGGATGCAGTTTTTAAAAACTGAATAATGAAAAATAATAGACAGTTCATTTCATTTTCCTCTACTTCCCCACATTCAGAGTAAAATTTTGACCCTCCTGCTCTGAACTCCTCTGTATTCGGGAAACTCCTACCTCCTCTGGATAGTGTAGGAGAGAGAGAGAAAAAAATGATTCTGTCAATGCTCTAACTCAGCCCTTCCTTTCCTAGACTGCCTTAATTTTTAAGTAAGGAAATGGCAATTAAGGATTATGAACATTTTGAGTGACAAAAAAATCCTTAAGGTATAGTGTTTAGGTATTGGTACTAAATCTTTACTAAAATTTCTGTACCACTGGGGAGTCTCCAACAGATCAAAAATAGATCCAACAGGCCCTGCCCGGGTAGCTCAGTTGTTTGGAGCATTGTCTCAATACACCAAGGTTGCAGGTTCAGTCTCTGGTCAGGGCACATATAAGAAGCAACCCATGAATACATCAATGAGTGGAACAACAAATTGATGTTTCTCTCTCTTTCTAAAATCAATAATTAAAAAAAAAAAAAAAAAAAAAAGAACAGATCTGACATCCAACAAGAGCCATCTCTACCTTCCTGTTATTACCCCAACAGAACTCTGAAAACCACATGTTTGAAATGTCAGCTTGATCTTTGCTGGCACCAGAAAAGGGAGGAAGGACAGAGGCTGCTGCCATGTCTTTCTTCCTGCAATCCACAGGAGTCTAAAGCACACTCTTACATCCTTGGGAGGGAGTACCAATGTCAGCAAATGGCTGGCACTTTAAATGACTATGGGCACATCCCACAGAGGATGAGTACATGGTTAGAAACATCAGAGCTAAGACCAGGGTGGCTGTGGGCATTTTTCCACCCTATGTCAAACTTGAGGCTTTAGACAAAGAATAATTTCTTTCACAAAAAGGTAGGGGGTTCCTTCCTATACATATACAGAGAATAGACCATTTATTATTGTAGCTGGGACATTGCTGCTTTTATAAGATAAGAAAAATACTGCACCTTCTTTGCTTGCCAGGGCCTCCTTTTAACTTTTGCTCTATGGATAGGTGGACATATTCCAATCCTCTTAAATGTGCCTCAAACACTAGCATTTAGCCCCATGGTGAAGAGAAACAAGGAGTGGCGTGTACTGTTCTTCAATTTATATAGCTCAAGCACTGAAAGGGGAGAGATTGGCAGGATACATCTGTTGTGAAAGATATGGCATCTAATAGGCAATAGAAAGTGCTAAGTGCTATCTTTGTTGACTTCTGTACTTGCATGACACTGGGGCATGATATGAGCCCATGGACTGTTTGCTTGTGTAAATTCGTTCAGTAACTGTTGCAAAATAATTATTTCCATATGAATTCTCCAAAATACTCATAGAAGGGCCAAACTGGTAAAGTAATCAAGCAGTGACACTAAAATTCCAGTTCTACCTCCTTCATGAACCTTTCTCAGCAACTCTAGGATTTAAAGTTGGGTATAAGCTTACAGGTTACTTTTTAACTGGTTCATGTGTTACTTTTGCTTTTCCCAGCTACATTATCAACCTCCTACTGACAGCATGGTAAATAGGATGGGGACATGGGCTTTGAAGTTGGACAGATTTGGGTTCAAGCTCTGTACTTGCTAGTCGTGTACCTTTGGAGGTTACTTAATCTTTTTAAGCCTCAGTTTCTTCATTTGTAAATCAGGGATAATAACAGTAAGGACCTCACAGGATTATTGTGAGAATTAAAACAGACTGCATGGAATGTCTGGTTACAGCAGATGGTCAATAAATGTCCATTTTTCCTCCTGTCTTTTATTTTATTTTATCCTCACCCGAGGACATTTTTCCATTTTTTGTTCAGGTGGAGTGGGAGGGAGAGAGGAACAGAGAGAGAGAGAGAAACATCGACATGAAAGGAACACATCGAGTGGCTGCCACCCGCACAACCGACCAGGGCCGGGGACAAACTGCAACCGAGGTACATGCCCTTAGCGGGAACCGAACCCGGGTCTCTCCGGACCACAGGCCGACGCTCTAACCGCTGAGCCAAACCGGCCAGGGCCCTCCTGTCTTTTAGGCACTAATGGCATCTTACAAGCATTTCTTTTTTTTTATTTCCTTCAGGACCTGTCATAGGCAAAAGAATTCTACAAATATTCTCTGATGGATATAGTCACAATTATACTTATTGACTGTTTAGCCCTCTCTTATCTAAGTGTAACTGAAAGCTCTGAATGTTTAAGGTCACTAAGATATTAGGATGAAAACTGACCTAGAAACCAAGCCTCCTGGCCTCTCCCCTGTACCACACCCTCTGATTGACCCCTTCCTCATTGCAAGGAGTGGTTCACCCTGCCAGGGTTTATTATGCCCTCAAAGAGCAGATTGCTGATTCCAGGGAGCAAAGGGTATGTGTCTATGTGTGTCTAGACTCAACGTCATCAGTTGAAGTTTCCATGTTTTGACTCAGGGCATTTCTCAAGTACCTCTTCATAGGTTCTAAACAGAAAGACATATCTTACTGATTTGGACAGAGAACTGAACTTCAGCCCTAACAGACTTCACCCAGAAATACAGGCTGAGTATACGGCTCACTTAAAGACAAAGACCAGAGGACAAATCTCACCGCCTTAGAGAGCAGGAGATAATGGGGGCGGGGGGGGGGGGGATCTGGGGGCACCCCGACCTGCCAAGAACTACTCACAGACCGAATACCACACTGCAAAGGCGGTGGTGAGGGGATTCCGCGCCTGCTGGGGCTGGTTTTAAGGAGACCCGATCGCGAAAACCGCACAGGCCACGGAGACTGCACACACAGGCCCGAAGTCCGCGGGTGCCCAGTTACAAACCAGGGTACCACATCCGCACCGAGGCAGGTGCACTGGCCCGGAAGGGGTCCGCCGTGTGCTCAAGCGTTCACCTGGACCAGTTCCTCCATCTGGGTGGCCAGGAAGGTACCCTAAGTCCCCGCAGACCTTAGAGCCTCCGATCCCAGCCATACGGACCGCGCCGGGGCCTTGCTGTGCAGCGTGGGCGGCCCAGCCCGCCGCCATCCCTCGGCGCGCGCCCCTGCCCACGTGGGCCCCGGCCACCCGGCTCCTGCTCGGGCGGCGCTCCCGCAACCCCTACGGTCATCCGCGGCCCAGCACGCACACCTTCCCCGCCCCGCGCATCAACCCCGCCTCGGCGCCTGGCCAACCCCGCGGTCCCCGGCGCCCGGGGCCCGCCGCCTACCTGCCTCACCGCCGCCGCGCCCGGCCCTACCGCCCCGCCCGCCCGCAGTCCACGCGGGGCCGGTTGTGGCGCCGGCTTACTCTCTTTTTTCTTCAGTCCACGTCCCACAAGATGACGTTACGTCAGCGGCGTAGGCGTAAAGCCAGGCCGTGGGGCCTCCGCTGTTGACGTGCGGCTACGGGCTGTGCCGGCGCTGCGCCGCGGCCCGGGCGTAGGCGCCGTCTGAGAATCGGGTCCCCGCTCCACGTGGCGGCCCCGCCCACCGAGCCCGGCCGACGCCGGGAGGCGGGGCTCCCGCTCCCGCGAACTGCCACGACCCAGAAGGGAAGGTGCCCCGTGCCCAGGTGCGGCCCGGTCGGGCTTCCAGGGAGGCAGAAAGGATGCCTGGAGCCCTCAGCGGCTGGGAGCACCCACTAGGTGTGTTTTTCAGTGTGTGTCTCACACCTCGAAAAGAGGTTGAATCCGTGTACACATAGTTAGAGCCCACTGCCCCGGCAAACGTTTGCTGTTTAAATGGGACATTTTTGCCATTGCGATAAAATGATTCCCCCCCTGATCCTCTGGAGGTTTTCCCAGGGGTCCCAGCCCAATGCTCTTTCAGCAAGGGCATTGGTGAGGCTATTGCACTTAAAATAGTTGTATTTAGGAGGGTGGGAGCGGGAAGGAGGGGGGTTCAATGGGGAAAACATCTGTAATACTTTCAACAATAAAAAAAAAAAATACTTGTATTTAACCCCAGACAATTGGAACTATTTCAAAGGTGCATCCACCTTTTAAATCAGAGCTCAGACTCTCCCTCTCTCCTACTTGCTGTTTACTGCCCAAAGGGCACGTTCTTGCACTGTGGACAGAGCGCTGGGCGCGAGCGGAGGGGAAAGGCGCAGCACTTGAGTGGAGTTCGGTGACAGGCAAGTCCTTTTGCCCCTTCCGACCAGGGCAATTAAACAATTTTTTTTTTTTTGAAATCCTCACCCGAGGACATTTTTGCCCCTTCTGTAATAATCCCTAAGAACATTGCTGAGCCTATTTATTCATTCCCTCATTCATTAAACACTGGCTACTTTCCGTGTCAGGCATTCCCTAGGTGAGGAGGAAGATGCTGTCCCCTCCTCAAAGAGTTCACAGCCTTATGGGAGAGACAGATATATGAGCAAATGATTATAAGACAGTGTGAATAATTCTAGAGGAAGGGATGCCTGGGGATTCAAGCAAGGCTTTAAAAGAGAGTAGACATTCGAATTATGCTTTGAGACATAAGCAGTAAGCAGTTCATCTAGAAAAGGGAGCAGGATCATACCAGGAAGAAGGAATGGAATGTGCAGAGGCATGAGACATACCCTTTGAGAAGAGGCTGCATGTGAGATCAGACAGGAGACATGTTTGCCACCTTGCAAAGATTTCTGAGTCATGCTAAAGATTTTGAATTCTATCATCTTCAAAGACAGAAGACCATGACTTTTAGAGTACTGAAATGGTATGATGCAATTTGTATGTAAGAAATCAGTAAACAAGGGAGGTTGGATGTTAGCCTATTGCAAAGGCCTAAGTAAGCAATGGTGGCTGGTAAAAAGGCTCCAGCAGGGGGCATGGGGAGCATAAAGGAGGGGGAGCTGATAGCACTTAATACTTGAAAGTGGGAGTATGGGAGGGGGCCGCGACTGAGTTAGGAAACAGATGAGAGGAGACTTTCTTTGGGGAGAAGGATGAGAACAGCAAACAGATGTTAAGTTGTGAGACTTTTAGTGAGGGTAGGGGATACAGAAGAAATAAAATTCCCCCCAGTAGTTTCACCCAATACTTCAGCTTTTCTTTTAAGATTCTCATCATGAACTTAGAACAAACTAGGCAACAAATTGGGCACTAGTGGGTATAGTTAAATCCACTAGTGACAGAAGCCTTCTCCACTGGGGAAATTCTGTTCTGTTCTTAATGTGTCCTTTTTATTTTTTTATTTTTATTTTTTAGTTAATCCTCACCCAAGGAAATTTTTCCCATTGATTTGTAGACAGTGAAAGGGAAGGGGTGGAGGTGGAGGGAGAGACATCTATGGTTGCCCCTCCCACCCACCCACACACCTCAACCAAGGCCTGAAATGGAACCTGCAACCCAGGAACATGCCCTTGACCAGGAATCAAACTCTCGATCCTCCCATATATCGGCCAACGCTCTAACCACTGACCCACACCGACCAAGGCCTTAATGTGTTCTTAACCTACATGGCACCTATGGTGATTGCTTGTCTGCCTTCCCTGCTAGAATTTAAACTCCTGAGAGCATAAAAGTATATTCTTGGCACATAATAGACTCTTAATATATATTCGGTAAACAAATGAATTTAATTTCTTTGGGCTTAGTTTTCTCAGATAAGAAATGGGCTAATAATAGTGTCCTTATCTATTCTATATTTGGCTACAGGGTTCTTAAAAGGATCAAATATGAAAATCAACATTGTCCAAACATTTTCTATTTTATTTACTACCGTTATTTTATTTTCATTACAATTTTACTATTAATATTCTAATTTAGTAAAGAAAGAGGAGTGGCCCTGGCCAGTTTGGCTCAGCGGTTAGAGCGTCGGCCTGCGGTACAGAGAGACCCGGGTTCGGTTCCCGCTAAGGGCACGTACCTCGGTTGCAGTTTGTCCCTGGCCCTGGTTGGGGTTGTGTGGGTGGCAACCAGTCGATGTGTCTCTCTCACATTTATGTCTTTCTCTCTCTCTCTTTCCCCCTCTCTCCCTCCCACTCTATCTGAACATAAATGCAAAAATGTCCTCGGGTGAGGATAAAAAAAATTTAAAAAAAGAAAAGAAAGAGGAGTGGGCTGTGTTACTATGGATTGAGGAAAATCAAATACCAGATTTTCAGCTAGGAAATGATTCAGACATAGTATCTTCCCTGCATAAGATTTTTTTTTAAGTGATTCCTTTTTGGAGGAATTTAACTTTGTCTCAGCAAATAGTAACAGGACTGGACAAGACCAGAAAGTTATGTAGGAGTGGCTGATTAGAATTGGACTATAAGAATGTAGGATTGAAGACTGCTTCTTGACATGCTATAGAGTACTAGGTTTAAGTTACCTAAGTCTCAGCTTCTTTAATTAACAACAGAATCCTATTCAAACAAGGCAATTTACTGAAGGTGTACCTTCGCTGGGTCTCTTATTTATACTTCTCTCTGCACATCTTTTTTTTTTTTCTCCTTTTAAGACAGACTCTTTAATAGTGAACATTTGGTACAGAATGGCTTCCTCAGCCCTAAAATATTTTTAGTGAACACAGGCTAGGCCCACCCCTTCAGCTGAGCACTGAATGATGGAAATTCTTAGAGAATAGGAAATAGGCTAGATTGGTAGACGTATTATGTGAGTTGGCAAAGTTAAATGAACCAGTTTCAGCTACAATATGCAACATCACTTTGTAGTGTTACAAACCAGGCTGCAATCAGAAGCACCAGGAAAGCTTTTGAAAAAGAGATTCCTGCCCTGGCCGGTTTGGCTCAGCGGTTGGAGCGTCGGCCTGCGGTACAGAGAGACCCGGGTTCGGTTCCCGCTAAGGGCATGTGTCTCGGTTGCGGTTTGTCCCCGGCCCTGGTTGGTCGTGCGGGTGGCAGCCACTCGATGTGTCCCTTCACATCGATGTTTCTCTCTCTCTCCCTCCCGCTCTGTCTGAACAAAAAATGGAAGAATGTCCTCAGGTGAGGATTAAAAAAAAAAAAGAAGAAAAAGACAGATTCCTAGAGCCCCCATTTCCCACCAGTGAATTAGAATCTCCAGGGGCATGGCCCAGGAATGAGCATTTTTATAAAGTACCCCAGAAGATTATCATGTGACTGGCATTTCAGAACCCCTGCTTTAAAAGACAGACCCAAATAAAATCCCAGCAAACAAAAGCTGTTAGGATGGCCACACAGGGGAGTTTTATCAAATATTCAAAGAAGAACTATCACCTATTCTCCTCAAACCATTCCAAACAATTCAAGAGGAAGGAAGACTTCCAGGCTCTTTTCATGAGGCCAGCATAATTCTAATCCCAAAGCCAGATAAAGCCACTACAAAGAAAGAAAACTACAGGCCAATATCCCTGATGAAAATACATGCCAAAATCCTAAAAGAAAAAAATCTTAGAAAATCGAATCCAGCAATATATTTAAAAAATTATATACCATGACCAAGTGGCATTTATCCCAGGATGCAAGGCTGGTACAATATTTGTAAATCAATAAAAACACCACATAAACAAAATGAAAGATTAAAATCATGTGATCATATCAATAGACACTGAAAAAGCATTTGACAAAATCCAGCATCCATTTTTGATAAAAACTCTCAGCAAAGTGGGAATAGAAGGGTCATATCTCAACATAATAAAAGGCATTTATGAAAAATCTACAGCCAACATCATACTCAATGGGCAAAAACTAAAGCCTTTCCCTTAAGAACAGGAACAAGACAGAGATGTCCACTTTCCCCATTCTTATTTAACATAGTACTGGAAATCTTAGCCACAGCATCAGACAAGAAGAAAAAATAAAAGGGATCCAAATTGGAAAGGAAGAAATGAAACTGTCATTATTCACAGATGATATAATATTGTACATAGAAAACCCTAAAGACTCCATAAAAAAACTACTAGATTTAATAAATGGATTTGGCAAAGTACCAGGATACAAAACCAATATCCAGAAATCATTGAAATTTTTATATACCAATAATGAACAGATACTTAAAAAAAAAACAATCCGCCCTGGCCGGTTTGGCTCAGCGGTTAGAGCCTCGGCCTGTGTTCCGGAGAGACCCGGGTTCGGTTCCCGCTAAGGGCACGTACTTCGGTTGCAGTTTGTCCCCGGCCCTGGTTGGTCGTGTGGGTGGCAGCCACTCGATGTGTCCCTTCACGTCGATGTTTCTCTCTCTCTCTCCCTTCCTTTCTCTCCCTCCCTCTCTATCTGTACAAAAAATGGAAAAATATCCTCGGGTGAGGATAAAAAAAAAACAATCCTATTTACCATTGCAACAAAAGAATTAAGATACCTAGGAATAAACTTAACCAAAAAAGTAAAGGACCTGTTCTCAGAAAACTATAGGACTTTGAAAAAAAGAAATAGAGGAAGATATAAAAAAGTGGAAGCATATACCTTGTTCATGGATTGGAAGAATTAACTAAAATGTTCATACTACCAAAAGCAATCTATAGATTCAATGCAATCCCCATTAAAATACCAACGACATATTTCACAGAACTAAAACAAATACTCCAAAAGTTTACATGGAACCAAAAAAGACCCCGAATAGCCATAGCAATCTTGAAAAAGAAGACCAAAGTAGGAGGGATCACAATACCGGATATCAGGTTCTACTATAAAGCCATTATAATCAAAACAGCCTGGTACTGTCACAAGAACAGGCATATAGATCAATGGAACAGTCCTGGCTGGTTTGGCTCAGCAGTTAGAGTGTCGGCCTGTGGTCCGGAGAGGCCCGGGTAAGGTTCCTGCTAGGGGCATGTACCTCGGTTGCAGTTTGTCCCTGGCCCTGGTTGGGTCGTGTGGGTGGCAACCACTCGATGTGTCCCTTTCGCGTTGATGTTTTTCTCTCTCTCTCTCTTCCTCTCTCTCCCTCCCACTCTATCTGAATAGAAAATGAAAAAATGTCCTCCAGTGAGGATTAAAAAAAACCAATTTAGATCAATGGAACAGAACAGAGAGAACTCAGAAATTGACCCAAGACATTATGCTCAATTAATATTTGACTAAGGTGGCAAGAACATACAATGGAGTAAAAACAGCCTTTTTAATAAGTAGTGTTGGGAAAATTGGACAGCTACATGCAAAAAAAAAAAAATGAAACCAGACCACCAACTTACACCTTACACAAGAATAAACTCAAAATGGATAAAAGACTTAAATATGACGTGTGAATCCATAAAAATCCTAGAAGAAAATGTAGGCAGCCCTGGCTGGTTTGGCTCAGCGGTTAGAGCGTCGGCCTGCGGTCCGGAGATACCCGGGTTCAGTTCCCGCTAAGGGCACGTACTTCGGTTGCAGTTTGTCCCGGCCCTGGTTGGTCGTGCGGGATGTTTCTCTCACTCTCTCTCTCTCTTCCTCTCTCTCCCTCCCACTCTATCTGTACAAAAAAAAAAAAAAAAAAAGAAAAAAAAATACCCTGGCCGGTTTGGCTCAGCGGTTAGAGTGTCGACCTGCGGTCCTGAGAGACCTGGGTTCGGTTCCCGCTAAGGGCACGTACCTCATTTGTAGTTTGTCCCCGGCCCTGGTCGGTAGTGCGGGTGGCAGCCACTCGATGTGTTCCTTTCACATCGATGTTTCTCTCTCTCTCTCTGTTCCTCTCTCTCCCTCCCACTCTACCTGAACAAAAAAATGGGAAAATGTCCTCGGGTAAGGATTAAAAAAGAAAATTTAGGCAACAAATTTCAGACACGCAGCAGAATTTTCACTGATAAATGCCTAAGGCAAGAGAAACAAAGGACAAAATTAATACATGGGACTACATCAAACTAAAAAGCTTCTGCACAGCAAAAGAAACAACCATCAAAATGGAAAGGGAACCCACTATAAGGGAGACCATAATTGCCAACGATACATCAGATAAGGGGTTAATTTCCAAAATATATAGAGTACTCATACAATTCAACAAAAGAAAAATAAAGAATCCAATTAAAAAATGGGCAGAGGCCCTAAATAGACATTTCTCCAAAAAGGACATACAAATGGCTATGAGACATATAAAAAAATGTTCAATGTCACTAATCATCAGAGAGAGGCTAATTAAAACGACTATGAGGTATCACCTCACACCTGTCAGAATGGCCACCATCAACAAATCATCAAACAAGAAGTGCTGGCGAGGGTGTGGAGAAAAGGGGACTCTAGTACACTGTTGGTGGGAATGCAGACTGGTGCAGCCACTATGGAAAACAATATGGTGCTACCTCAAAAAATTAAAAATTGAACTGCCATGTGACCCAGTGATCCCACTTCTAGGAATATAGCCTTAGAAGTCTGAAACACCAATCAGAAAGAATATATGCACCTCTATGTTTATAGCAGCACTATTTACAATTGCTAAGATCTGGAAACAGCCCAAGTGTCCATCAATAGATGAGTGGATAAAAAAGCTGTGGTACATATGCACCACGGAATACTATGCAGCAGTAAGAAAGAAAGATCTCTTATCCTTTGAGATGACATGGAACAACCTGGAGAGTATTATGCTAAGTGAAAGAAACCAGTCAAAGACAAGTATCACATGATCTCACTTATTTGTTGAATATAATGAACAAAATAGACCCAGAGACATAGAAGTAGGGTTTGGACTGACAAACCTCTTAGGAGGGGGGCAGGAGGGAGGGAAGAAATAAACCAAAGAACTTATGAATATAAGCATAACCAATTGACATAGACTACAATGCTGTGGGGTGGGGGAGGGTGGCTGGAACAGGAGGAGGGTCAATGGGGGGGGAAAGGAAAAACATTTGTAACAAAAATAATTTAAAATATTGCTAAAAAAAAAAAAAGACAGGCCCACATTTGTTGTTTATTGATGACAGCCATCTGACAGGTGTGAGGTGATATCTCATGATGGTTTTAATTTGCACTTCTGATTGGTGATGTTGAGCATCTTTTCATGTCTTTTGGCCATCTGTATGTCTTCTTAAAAGAAGTGTCTATTCAGGTCCTTTGCCCATTTTTAATTGGATTGTAGGAGTTAGTTTTTTTTTTTTTTTTGGTGTTGAGTTGTATGAGTTATTTTTTTATTTTTTTTTTATCCTCACCCGAGGACATTTTTTGTTCAGATAGAGAAGGCGGAAGAGAGGGAGAGAGAAACATCGACGTGAAGGGACACATCGAGTGGCTGCCACCCACACGACCAACCAGGGCCGGGGACAAACTGCAACCGAGGTACGCGCCCTTAGCGGGAACCGAACCGGGGTCTCTTGGGACCGCAGGCCGACGCTCTAACCGCTGAGCCAAACCGGCCAGGGCGAGTTGTATGGTTTTTTTAAACGAATATTAACCCCTTATCACGTCTCATTGGTGAATATGTTCTCCCATTCAGTGAGTTGTTTTTTCATTTTGTTGATGGTTTCCTTTGCTGTGCAAAACTTTTTTAGTTTGATGTAGTCCCATTTATTTTTTGTTTCCCTTGCCTGAGAAGGTATATCAGAAAAAATATTACTAAGAGAAATGTCCAAGATTTTACTGTCCATGTTTTCTTCTAGGAGTTTTATGGTTGTGAGTCTTATATTTAAGTCTGTAATCCATTTTGAGTTTATTCTTGTATATGGTGTAAGGTGGTCTAGTTTCATTTTTTGCATCTATCTGTCCAATTTTCCAAACACTGTTTATTGAATAGACTGTCTTTACGCCATTGTATGTTCTTGCCTCCTTTGTGTCAAATATTGATTGACCATGTAGATGTGAGTTTATTGCTGGGCTTTCTATATCTGTTCTTTTGATCTAAATATGTCTGATGGCGAGGATGTACAGAAAAAGGAACCTTTATGCACTGTTGGTGGGAATGCAGATTGGTGCAGCCACCATGGAAAACAGTATGGAGGTTCCTCAAAAAATTAAAAATGGAACTGCTTTATGACCTAGCAATTCCACTTCTGGGTACATATCTGAAGAAACCCAAAACACTAATTTGAAAGAATATATGCACCTCTATATTTATTGTAGCACTATTTACAATAACCAAGCTATGGAAGCAGCCCAAGTGTCCATCAATAGACAAGTGTGTAAAGTGGTGGTGTACATATATACAATGGAATACTACTCAGCCATAAAAAATGAATGAAATTGTACCATTTGTGACAGCATGGATGGACCTGAAGGGTATTATGCTAAGTAAAGGAAGTCAGTCAAGAGAAAGACAAATACTGTATGATTTCACTTATACGAGGAATCTAAAGAGCAATATAAATGAACAAACAAAATAGAAACAGACTCATAGATGCAGAGAACATACTGATGGCTGTCGGAGGGGAGAGGGCTGGGGGACTAGGTGAAAAAGGTGAAGGGATTAAGCAGCAGATTGGTAGTTACAGAAGAGTCATGGGGATGTAAAGTTCAGCATAGGGAATATAGTCAGTAATATTGTAATAACTATGTATGGGCCAGGTGGGGACTGGGAATATCGGGGGGAACACTTTGCAAAGTATATGATTGTCTAACCACGCTGCTGTACTCCTGAAACTAATACAAAATAACATTGAGTGTAAACTGTAATTGGGGGAAAAAAAACAAAAAAAAACAGGCCCAGAGTCTTAAACGAATACATCAGGAGAAAAAGGAAGTTACTCATAAAAAAGGAACATTCGCCCTGGCCGGTTCGGCTCAGCGGTTGGAGCGTCGGCCTGCGGTACAGAGAATCCCGGGTTCGGTTCCCGCTAAGGGCACGTACCTCATTTGCAGTTTGTCCCCGGCCCTGGTTGGTCGTGCGGGTGGCAGCCACTCGATGTGTCCCTTCACATCGATGTTTCTCCCTCTCTCTCTTCCTCTCTCTCCTTCCCGCTCTGTCTGAACAAAAAATGGAAAAATGTCCTCGGGTGAGGATTAAAAAAAAAAGGAACATTCTTACATAACATAAACTGAAAGGTTCTTTCTGGAGAGCAAATATTTTCTTCAAAGTATAGTTGTATTTTTTTTATTATAAAATTCAGAAAATGCTTATATTTTTAAGCCCCAATTTTGACAAGTTAGCCTTTCAGATTTTCTGTTTGCCTAAGTACACAAGTATAAACATTTTTTGTTTTACAAAAATAGGACCACAGAGTATATGCACTATTTTGTAGTCTGTTTTATTCACTAAAAATGGATCATTCACTATGGCGACAAAAGCAGGTTGTCTCAATTTTCAGTGGTTGTATGTGTTCCAATCTATGGATATAATTTATTTAACTAAACCCCTATTGTTGGGCATTTTGTCCTCCTGGATGATGTCAAATAAGTGAAATTGTTGGGTCAAAATTTATAACATTTTAAAGGCTTTTGATATAATTAAATAGCTACTTGCCCTTCTCACATAGTCTCACAAGGTATTTGAGAGTAACTGTTTCTCCACATCTGCAATGAGGAGGCTGGAATTTCATTTCAATTCTATCCAAATTGTTTTACATACCCCCTTACAGGAAAACTTGCTCCTTAAATACATGATTACAATAGAGACATTCTGTGTAGTAAGTTAAATAACTGATAATTTACCAGTACAAAGGGAGGGAGCTAAGAAGACTGCATTGTTGTACAGATGATTTAAAAAATGTTTGAAGGTCTGTTACAAGGAGAGTGACTGGAGGAAAGATAACCATAAAATCTTATCAAAGCTGTTAATCAGTCTTCTTCATAACTGGAAACTAGGCTTAAAGGTAATCAAATTAGCAGAGTAGAGAGGAAGACACGCGGTATTCCTGCCTTGGAAGAGCAGATGTGCTGATTTTTGGTGTAAGATCTCACATGCGAGTTTAAAAGGTATGGTCCCTTACCTGCCCCTGGTTCAGAGTGGCTTGTGTATACATTTTCCCTTTCTGTCTCACCTCTTGCACATGAGGGGTCTCTGACTCCCCTGGGTATAAGGGTCTTCCATACCTATGCATGCATTAAATTTGTTTTGTTAATTCTCACCCGAAGATATTTTCCCTTTTTTAGAGTGGGAGGGGGGTATCAATGTGAGAGAAACACATTGATTGGTTGCCTCCTGTACAACCCAGACCAGGACCAGAGATTGAACCTGCAACCCTGGTACGTGCCCTTGACCGGGAATTGAACCCACAACACTTCAGTCCTCTGGCTGATGATCTAACTGCTAAGTCAAACCAGTCATGGCTGTATGCATTAAATTTGGTTATTCTCTCTTGCCAATCCACCCTATATCTACTTGGACCAGCTGAAAGAACCTTGAGGATAGAGTTTCTTCCTCCCCCACAGTTGGTGCTAAGCAGGACAAAGTCACTGGCTGGAGCCCAGCACTTCCCCACATGGCTGCTGCAGATAAGGAGATCTGGGGGCACCTGGCAGAGGCCGGCAGAAGGTAAGGGTTCTTACCATGTTAGCACACCCCCAGATCTCTGCGGGATCATGGGGTTTCTTTCTAGGGTGATGAAAATGTTCTGGAATTAGTGGTGATGGTTGCATAACTTTGAATACACTAAAACCCAGTAACAGTGAATTTTATGGCATGTGAATTACAGTTGAGATCTATTTTTTTTTTTTGTAAAGGCATAGAACGGTTTCATAACATGGGTACGGAAATAAGCATTTAAGGAGTAGAGGCACCAGATTCTGAAAAGGACTCTAGGCTGTTGGGTTGGTTAGATGTCTCCTACCCTACAACCTAGGATGAATTGTCACGTACATTTATTTCCCTTTAAGAAGCCCAAACTGGAGAACCTAAATCTCCTAACAGCTTTGTGATCTGTTCTAGCCAGGTCTCCTCAGAGGCAGCTGCTGAATTAAATAACACCTACGTGTAATGGCCTCTGGTGGGAACCATGCCGTCAGCTTCCCAGCACCCCCTGTGCACATGTCCCTTGTACAGACGCACTTCCTCCCAGGTTAGTATAAGTGTACAACGTTGCCACCTTCTTTCAGGGAAGTTACCTTTGAGGTGTTTTGGAATGGTGCTTACCATTAGCATTTTTTGAAGTGGGATTTATTTTAACTAACATATGCTTTATTGAAAGGCTATTTTAGAGTCAGATCATTAAGATGCTGTGGGAAAAAACAGACTATCTCCCAATTTCTCTGCCTGGCTTTCAAGTGTCCACATCACAAGTGCCCATCTTCCTTACCCATCTTAGCTCCTATTTTGCCAATCACGTCAGCCTCTCAACCCTCTGATTCACACGAGCCCCTAGGCCTCACTCAGGCTGTCCCTGGCTCCTGGGAACACCCCTCATTCTCAGTCCTACCCATCTGCCATGTTTAGCTCCTCCTCAAAGGTTGTCCCTCACTAGTCCAGCCCACATCGATTGTTTCTCTGAACACACATGTCTCCGTGTCACGTCATTTTTCTTCCACTAAACTGTCAGCTTGCTGAGGGGCTGTACCTTACAATTCTGTTTCAGAGTAGGTGATCAATGCTATTTTCACTACCACATCCTACTATTTAATGTATTTTTTTTACAAAAGGGATTAAGAGTTTAAGTAGATAAAATGACATCTTATATCAAAATTTTACTTTAATTACAAGGGTAAAATAATTCTGCTCTAGGCCCAAACTTTTTAATGCTTCCTGCTTTCCAAGTTTCCTATCATAATTCCCAACCAATTCCTCTCCACCTAGAAATGATAATAGGAAATTACCCTTTTAAGCAGTTTTCTCTGCAAGTGGGAATCTGAGTTGGTCATGCAGGTAGGGCCCCACCATGCCTGCATACATTGCCCTTTGCAAGCTGCCATTGCCTTATGTTAAAAAAACACACGACAGATTTCATGCTGAACTCTCTACTAGTATCAGGGCCACACAACTGGGGTCTTCAGAGAATGTATTTCCCAGGAAAAGAATCCGAGTCCTTTGATTTAAACGCTATTACGCTATAAAGTGCTCTTCCTTTTAAAAACAAAAACCTTCTCTCTCTCTCTCTCTCTCTCTCTCTCTCACACACACACACATACACACACACACACACACACACACACACACACACACACACACACATAAAATCACGAGGCAGACCACATGTCAGTTAACTTCTGTGTGCTGCTGGAATTAGTACAACCGAGCTCTCAATCAGTTTTATTTCTCTACCACAGTGGAGGAAAGGAAGGAGGAAAACTAATGGTAGAATCATTTCCTAGTAGGAAAAGGGGCCAGGATTCCACATTCATTTTGGAAACAGTAGAAAGAATTGTTTTCCTCACTCAGCCTAGGAAGACTGTGGCCCAAGGGAGTGGGGAGGAGCCAGATCAAATATATAGCCAGTAGTTTTCTGTTCTGAACCATCAGCTCCTTTCAAGTCCAGAGGGCAGCTATTCCCAAGTTCATGTGGGGGATGGTAGGAACATGTTCCTTCTGATGTTGGGCCCAGCTGTGCCTGTGAACAGATGGATGAAGATTTTGCAAACCTGTAGTCAGGTGTAACCCAACCTGAAGGGCTGGAGGAAGGGCTCTTTGCATCCTCTCCTGCCTGAGAAGCACAGAACTTGATGTGTGGCTGGTGTTCTGTAGGTTATATATTCAATTTTTGGAGATCTTTGCAATTGACATTATTGAAGCATGTTCTAAGTTCTGAGCAGAGAGCTAGAATGAAGAAGATATTTTTTATTGCTTTTCTAAAATCCCTTCTCTCATGTACAAAGATCTTTTCAGTTAGGTCCTCTATGATCCTAAATGCTCTCTGGTCAGTTGCCAACACAAATAGGCTGCTGCTGGATTTCCCATAGGGAAAATTAAAATGTAATTATTCTCCTTTTGTTACTTAGTCTCTAAGCTGAGAACTCCAAGTAGTAAGAGACACAAGACAAGGATGGGAGAGAATGAGCCTTTCTGAGAGCCTACTCCTTTGCTGAATGCCACTTTGAAAGGAAAGAAGAAGTCGAACGGCAATTTCCAGTCGATTCTGGGTTGGCCCCGTGGAGGCTCTGGCTTCTGGGTAATGTCCACAAAGGTCACAATAGTTGTCAAAGACATTTCTGTTACCTGGGAATCCTGTAGGGAGAAAGTCCATGACAGGTCAGCACTTGGTACCAATTCAAAATAGTCATCTACTTGACTTATTATAACTTTCCCTGGAGACAGACCAAAACCAAATTGCTTTAAGCAAGATTTACCTTTTTCTCATATTCATTCTATGTAGTTTTCTATGAGACAGAAAATTAGTTTCTTAGCAACAGTCTGTGACACCAGAACTGTGAACAGTCACACCTACCTCAAGACTGACTCTAGCTTCCCCCAACTGGGGAGCTGCCCCATATCAGAGAGGCCAGACGGCAAAACTGCTGCGACGTGCTCCGCAGCTCTGCCCTATCAGGTCCCAGGAGGCCCAGGCCCTGAAACAGTACACTTGTGCTAGTGGGAGCAGTAGTGGCAGTTCCATTTCTTCAATTGCAGAAAGAAATTGGAGACTTCATGGAAAAAGCAAAAAACTCAGAAATGGAGATTTTAAAACAACCACACCAGATTCACAGAATCTCAGGGTTAGAAAGGATCTTCCCAATCACCCACCAGTTCAAGTCAAATAAAACAGATGCTTCCAGAAGAAGAGACCTTGTCAAGTTGACTCGCGTATCTGATCTGACACAGACAGCTTTTGGTAGATAGGATTGCAACCTGATGACTAGAATCGTGTTTATCTAAAATAAACTCCCTTTGTTCTGACTGTGCTCAACAAGCAAACTTCTGATTATAATGTGGCTGTAAATAACTATCTTAAGTCAGAAATAAAGGTTTTTCTCCATTTACTTTCCTTGCTCTGATGCCACATAATATCTACTGTTGTCTTTGGCAACAGTAATACCAGACTCTGGGAACATAATTTTGCCCAGAATAACCCTTCTAGGAACTGTTGTTGTTTTTAAATGGGTGTAGGGCCAGTGCTGTGACAGTTTTGCACGTCATATTAACTCTTTGGATTCTTTTTTGTAAATAGTAACACTCATGAGGGACTTGGCCCAAGAACTAATGTAACTTCTGAGGCACCGTAAGACTGCAAGACAAGGACGGCCAGCTTAGATGGAAGCCGTGGAGGGAATCCCGATTCTAGCCAGGCATCAAGACGGGCTGAGACTAACCAGACAAAGGAGAATAAGTAATACACTTTCTTTGGACTTTAACTTATGAAAGAACTTACTAATAGGACTTCAGTTTTTTCCTAGGAACTTTATAATTGTATGTGGCCACATATCCAATTTTTGGAGCAAATCTTTGCCGTGGACATTACTGAAGCATGTTAGTATTGTTACTAATCTCACTGCAGAATGCCTGATGAGCTACATTGGCTGGGATGGCTAGAAATACTTTGGGATGGGAAACAGAATAAAGAATGAATTTTTAAACGTAACAGTCTGAGGAATGGGGTAGTCCCAGAGACATGGAAGTGGGGTACAGACTGACAATCCCCAGAAGAGGGGGTGGTGGGGGAGAGATAAACCACAGAACTTATATGCATGTATGCATGAACAGTGGACATGGACAACAAACTGGGGACAGGGCAGGGAGGGAGGGGGAGGGGGGAATCAGTGGAGGAAAAAGGAGAAACATCTGTAACAAAAATTAATTAATAAAAAAAAATGAATTTTTAGCCTTGGGTTCAATATTGCCTAGTTGATTTAATTAACATGCTGTTGGGGGGGGGGCGGGGGGGATTTTAACCTGCTCAGTAAATGTATGAAATCATTCAATGTGGACGGCATATGTGTTATGGGGTTGAAAAATGAAGTAGGGAAACATGTGAGGAGATAGTGAATAAGGAAAAGAGAGACATTTTCTAGGAGATGAAGACAAAAGATTCAGGAATGGAAATAGCCAAGGGGTGGAGAATTAAACTTATTTTTTGCTATTACAAACCGTCACTTTTTGTAGCCCTCTTTAGGAGATTTTGGGTTTTCCCAGGAGCAGAGTGCCTCTTCTGATTCTCTGGAGCAGCGCTGTCCAATAGAACTTCCTGCAATGTTGGAAATAGTCTAAATCTGCATTTTCAATACAGCAGCCACAGGCTATATGTGGCCTCTGCGCACTTGAAATAAGGCTAAGGTGACCAAGGAGCTGAATTTAAAAAGTTTTTAATTCGAGGTTAAATAACTACATGTGACTAGTAGCTACCACATGGGACAGTATGACTTTAAATGATCAAAATCTTGCTCCAGCTAGACCCAGTGTTTTCCTCTGTCTGCCCAGTTCTTACATCTGCATTATTTCCATCGCTTTGGTTTGGGATAACGGTCTCATGTTGGAAGAATAGATTTTTGCACTAGGAAGCCCACTGCTACACACCCAAGCAACATCTACCTACTTAGCATTTATTAGCAATGAAACTGATATTCTGATCTCTCTCTCTCTCACTCCTTTAATTGGTTTTAGACTCAGGCAGGGAAAAGAGAAGTGTCATTAGCTTTTTCAAACTCCAAAATCAGACAATTTCTGGAAGCTTGAGCTTAGCTGACCTCTAAGAGAGTTGTGAGCACAAGCAGGCAACCTGTAGTCCCGTTTCCATACAAATACATTTATTTTTAAGTCTGTGGTGTTTCAGTGATGAGAAACCACATATGATAAAACTTCTTTTTGAACAGAGTTGTTTTTCCAAACTCACCAGGATATATGCTCATCAAGATTTTAAGATGGCAGTGTAAAGACAGGCCTTCTCCCTCTGTTTCTCAAAACCACGCCAACCCAGTAACTACCAGACATAAAAGTTCCACCTTACTGAAATGGAGGGATGTCGCATGTGAGTAAAGAAAGCAGATGGAGGCAAGGTTTCACAGAAGGAAAGAAGGCTGAACCCAAAAGCCTTCAGACTAGACGCAAGCAGATCTCTGTACAACCCTGAAAGGCTCGGCGATGGGAGATGACAGGGAGGCAGGGATGGCACAGGGCCAGAACATGATCCCCGAGACACCTCAGTGCAAACAAGCAGCAACCCTTCCCCACCTCAAGGCAGACTGGACAATTCAAATTAGAGAAATTCTGGATTTAGAGATGTTGGGCATAAAGAAGGGCTGAGTGAGGTATAGAACTAAAAATAGGGAAATTACTCTGTATAATGAAATCCTTTTCTTCAACTAGTTCCAAAATGGACAGATGGTCTTATAACTATACTGTTCAGAAGGGAGGGTCTTTTTCTGAAGAAAATGAATAGTTCCAGCAAAAAGACACAAAGATACTGACATCTGGCAGTTCCATGTCTTGGTCAATGACAATGACATATATGATGGTGGTCTCATTAGATTCTAATGGAGCTGAAAAATCCGTATTGTCTAGTGACATAGCCCTCACAAAGTCACAGCACAACAAATTACTGTTGTGTTTGTGGAACAGCTGGTGTAAACAAACCTAGTGTGAGGTTGTACCTAACTGCCCCATCGTAGAGGCCAAGTCAGTCAGTCTCCTCATCCCAGAGCTTTAGGTCTTAATAGCTGAGCTTATTCGTGCACAAAACCAAGCTGGTCTCAAACACAAACCGGCAGGGCTGTATCTCTGTATTTGTACCACATAAAGAACAACGTTTCTGAGTTTAGTGTGTTATATTTGAATTCTAAAGTCTAATTTTTTTCTATTTGTACTTTAAAAATTATGTACCTCGCCACTTCACGCTTCGCCGTCTGCGGCTGCACTCTATCACGGTTTTTCAAATCTAGTCCAGTCTAATATTTGAAAAAACCACGACAGAGTGAAGCCGTGAAAGTCGGAGCGCGAAGTGGCAGGGAGGACTGTATAAATAAAGAACCCTACTTCATGGAAATTCATTTATCGCGGCCGAGTCTGGAACTGACTAACCGTGAAAAACAAGGGCTGACTGTACAGGCAAAATTAGAAATTCACTGAATAGCATGAGTGGCAAGAACAGTGAAAAAAAAAACCCATGAAACAAACAAACAAAACCACCAACCTCCCTCAAAGTCCAGTCATCTAATTTCTTTTATCAAGACAACAAAAGGCACAGAGCCAAGTCAGCTCGTTTCTTTTACTAGGGATTCAGTTGTTATGTATGGTTGATTTATTTTCTCTACCTTAAGCTATAATATTTTGTGATGTTTACTTCAGAAATCACCACCGACAATTCTGTTTTAACATTTTGTAAGGTTTTAGGGGATTTTTTCTTTTTTGTACTTTAATTCAATTTACATGCAGCAAAATCGATTGTCCTAAAATAAGATTTACTTTGTCACAACATGATAAGTTTGGATTAGGTTTTGTTTGGCTTTGGTAATAAAAAAGTACATCCTATATATTATTATATTACATTTTTATAATATCAATCTTTAAACTACTATATGTAAATGTGGATGTCAAATCATTACAAATGAAAACTATCATTACCAGAGAAAAAGCTGTGGATCATCTCTTTGACTTGTGTCTTGTAGCACGTATTTCAGATCATGAACTAGGACAAATTCCTCTTTGGCTCAGGTGTGTAACTCATGACTGAGCTGCAAGAGTTCTTTATTCCACATACAAGAATGTTACCAGGTACGTATATTGCAAATATTTCCCCCTAGTCAGTGGCTGTATTTTTTTTTTCATTTTAACTTTTTCATTGAAGTATAACTTATATACAATAAAATGTACACATCTTAAATGTTCAGTGTAATGAGTTTTGACAGTTGTATATACAATTAGACCAAACAACTTACACCATATACAAGAATAAACTCAAAATGGATAAAAGACTTAAAGTTGCAAACCATAAAAATCCTAGAAGAAGTAAAATCTCAGACATCTCTCAGAGCAATAGGCTCAGAGACACAAGTGTGTAACTGTCACATTGGATATAGTTATGGAAAATATTTTCTGTGGTTAAATCCACCAGTAAAATAATAGTGGTATGATAATTTAAAAGAAATTAACCTACTCTATAGTCTGAGTTCAGGATATAAAAAAAAAAACCTGGGGAAAAAGAATATAGATGTATTCACTATGACAACATGCTAACTTCAGTGACCAGGCAGGGAGGACTGACTTGAAAGTTAACTGTGTCAGCTCACTCTAACTAAACATTGGCTGGTAGCATAAACTGGCTCTTAGAAGTAAAAAATTATAAGGTCATCAAATGGCTGATAAGACAATCAAGGTTTTGCAAGGATTAGTGGTCCTTTATGAGCCATGACTTACCTTTATGGCCTGACACTGGTACAGGAATCGTGCTCCTGACACATGAGCTTGTGGGTTGGACTGGAGGCCTATATATGCCCACAATACCTGGATCTCCAGGGAAACGGGTATCACACAGCAGGAAGGGCAGTGCACTGCCTGCAGAAGGGTAGAGAAGCACCTGCTTGAATCGCTGATGGGTGCCTATCGTCAGTCACCGTGCATTATGTAGCTGTTGTTTTATCTTAAACATTATATAATAACAGAGAAGGAAATGTGGCTTACAGAATACAAGAGTTCACAATAAACCATATTATTGTCCTTGATCTTAGGAAAATTAAAATTCTAAAATGGAAATTACTAATACAGAGATTATAAAATGTGAGCCCACTTACAGTGGTTATGGGAAGTACTCAGTGTGCCCAGCTGGAGTGCTGCAGTTGGCTGGAGCATCATCCTGTGCACTGAAAGGTTGCCGGTTTGATTCCCAGTCAGGGCAATAACTGGTTGTGGGTTTGATCCCATCAGGGAATGTATGAAAAGCAAATGATTGACGTTTCTCTCTCTAAGCAGCAGATGAGGATTAAAAAAAGGAAGCGCTCAGTGAGTGGTGCATAGTCAGTATTGTGGAGGGCCAGAAGAAGAAACAGCCATTCAGCCATTTCTGGGCGAGGATGGAACTGGGATGAGTAATATGTGACCAGAAGAAATGATGACTAAAGGAAAATTCAGGTAGAGAGATGGCATATGAAAAGGTATACAACCAGAACAGCACATGATGTACTGGAGGGACATTCATTGATTAATGTGAATCACAGTTCATGAGTGTGTCCTATGTGTCTGGCATGTACGAGGTGCTGGCCTTGAGCAGACCCTTGACTGAAGCAAAGAGCTTGAGCACAGGAGCAGTGAAAGGCTAAGGAAGAAGACATTTCAGTGATTGTAAAGTCCAACCAAGCAGTCTGACTCTAGGAGGATTAATTCCAAGATGCAAAAAGGACTAATGGAAGTGAGGACTTTAATCAGAAAGTTACTACTATAACTTAGCAGATACATACTATCCTTACATATGGTTATTGCTTTTCTAGCTTTATACTTTTTTATAGTAAGGCTCAGATATAGGTAATAACATGTATAAACAAGAAACAGGAAAAGACAGACCATGTTTATGTTATTAAGAAAACTGTCAAACTAACTGTTTTCCAAGTTGCTGCACCATTTTGTAGTCCCACCAACTATGTCTGAGGATACCAATACCTCCACATCCTTGCCAGCACTTGTTATCCATCTTTTTTTTTTTAATCCTCACCCGAGGACACTTTTCCATTTTTTTTTTTTTTTTTTTTTTTATCCTCACCCGAGGATATTTTTCCATTTTTTGTACAGATAGAGTGGGAGGGAAAAAGAGGAAGGGAGAGAGAGAGAAACATCGACGTGAAGGGACACATCGAGTGGCTACCACCCGCACGACCAACCAGGGCCGGGGACAAACTGCAACCGAAGTACGTGCCCTTAGCGGGAACCGAACCCGGGTCTCTCCGGACCGCAGGCCGACGCTCTAACCGCTGAGCCAAACTGGCCAGGGCCACTTTTCCATTTTTTGTTCAGATAGAGCAGGAGGGAGAGAGAGGAAGAGAGAGAGAGAAACATCGACGTGAAGGGACACATCGAGTGGCTGCCACCCACACGACCAACCAGGGCCGGGGACAAACTGCAACCGAGGTACATGCCCTTAGTGGGAACCGAACCCGGGTCTCTCTGTACCGCAGGCGGACGCTCCAACCGCTGAGCCAAACCGGCCAGGGCTCCATCTTTTTAATTATAGCCATTCTAGTGGGTATGAAGTGGTATATCATTGTGGTTTTACCATTTTTTTGTTTGTTTGTTTGTTTTAGAGAGAGGAGGGGAGACAGAGAGAGAGATAAAAACATCAATGTGTGAAAAAAACATCAATTAGCTGCCTCCTGCATGCCCCCTACTGGAGATCGAGCCTGAAACCCAGGCATGTGCCCTGACTGAGAATCAAACCAGGACCTCTCAAACCACAGGATGATGCTCAATCCACTGAGCCACATCGGCTGGGCAAGTTTTGCAATTTTTAATGGCTAATGATGTTAAACATCTTTTCATGAGTTTGTTCCAAATACTCTAAAACATTTTTCTTTTCATTTATTCTATGTTAGGAACATTTTCCCATGCTGTCAAACATTCTCTGAAAGTGTGATTTTTAAGCTCGGCCGGTGTGGCTCAGTGGACTGAGCATTGTCCCATGGACTGAGAGGTCCTGGTTTGATTCCTGGTCAGGGCACATACCCAGGTTGCGGGCTCAATCCCCAGTAGGGGGCGTGCAGGAGGCAGCCGATCAATGTTTCTATCTCTCTCTCTAAAAAAGTCAATGAAAACATATATTTAAAAAAAAAAGTGTGATTGCCCTGGCCAGTTTGGCTCAGGGGTTGGAGTATTGGCCTGTGGACCAAAGAATTACAGGTCTGATTCCAGTCAAGGGCATGTACCTTGGTTGCAGTTCGTCCCCAGCCCTGGTAGGGGTCGTGGAGGAGGTAACCAGTCGATGTGTCCCTCTCATGTCAATGTTTCTATCTTTCTCTCCCTCTCTCTCTCCCTCCCTCCCACTCTATCTGAAGATAAATAGAAAAATATCCTCAGGTGAGAATTAAAAAAATAAAAAGTGTGATTTTAAAATGTAAATTTAAGAATAATAAAGAGTAGTTCCATTATAACCTCAATTCAACCCCTTCCTGTATTCAGCCATGCAGGACCCCAAATCCACACACCCTTAGTATGGCTTTGAAGTTTAAGAGAACTCAATTTGATTTCAGTTGCCTAAAGGCTGGATCAAGTACCCCAAATCTCCTTAAAAGGAAAGAAGTATACAAGGAAAACAATCATAATAGTGCTAAGAAAGGGGAAAATGGCACTTTAATCAACTTCTGCATGGCAAAAAATAAACACCTAAACATCTTCAAAAGATAAAAGACAAACTGAGAAAAAAATATCTGCTAATCATACCACAGAGAGCCGATTTCGCAAATACCTCAACATTTCCTATAAGTCATAAGATTAGTAATTCAATAAAAATGGGCAAGGGAGCCTGGCCAGTATGGCTCAGTGGACTGAGCATCATCTCATGGAGTGGGGGGTCCTGGTTCAATTCCCAGTCAGGGCACATGCCCCAGTGAGGGGGCGTGCAGGAGGCAGCCAATCCATGTTTTTCTCTGACATCAATGTTTCTATCTCTCTCTTCCTTCCGTTCTCTAAAAAAAAAAATCAATAAAAAAAAAAAAATTAAAAATGGTCGAGGGTTATAAATAGATCACAATGAAGAAAATACAGACTGTTCAACCATGTGTCAAGATACTCAACCTTATTCATTGAGCGAAATAAAACTACACTGTCATGCTATTTCTCACTTATCAGATGGGCAAAGATTAAAAAGTTTGAAAACAATATTGATAAAGGTCAATATTGATGAGGCGTAACCAGCAGTCTCAGAGATGGATGGTGGGACTGCAAATTGGTACAACCTGTATAGAGAATGAACTGGCAATATTTATTAACATTTTAAATGCATATACTTTTTTTTTTTTTTTTATCCTCACCCGAGGACATTTTTCCATTTTTTGTACAGATAGAGTGGGAGAGAGAGAGAGGAAGGGAGAGAGAGAAACATCGACGTGAAGGGACACATCGAGTGGCTGCCACCCGCACGACCAACCAGGGCTGGGGACAAACTGCAACCGAAGTACGTGCCCTTAGCGGGAACCGAACCCGGGTCTCTCCGGACCGCAGGCCGACGCTCTAATCGCTGAGCCAAACTGGCCAGGGCAAATGCATATACCTTTTGATCTAGAAATTCTACTTCTAGGATTTAGGTTTATTCTCATATGTACAATATAGTACCTGAGTGAGATTATAATATGCCACATTGTGTATGATAACAAAAGACAGATAACAAACTCAATGTCCACCAGTAAAAGTGGTTAAATAAATTATGGTCCCTCTGTATAATGGAATACTATGCAACTATACTATGCAAAGAATCGGGAGGCTATTATGTACTGTCATGGAACAAACTCTAAGATCAAGGGAAAAAAGCAAGGTGCAGAGCAGTATTTATGATATTGCATCATCTGGATAAAAAAGGAGTGTAAGAGTATCCTTGTGTGAGCATGCATTATCTACGGAAGGAAAGAAACTAGTAACTTTGGTTGCCTCTGTGGAAGGGAAGAGCTGCCTGGGAGATAGATTTTTATTTTATACTTTTTCGAAATTTTGAAGCCAAGTATATGTATTACTTATACAGCAAAATAAATAAATAAAATTTTTAAATGAAAAGAAATAAAATTAAAGGTACAGCTGACTAAAGTGAGGAGGTAGCGGTAGGAAGAGGAAGACAGAAGAGCACAGCAGATTCCCTTAGTTTAGTCAGATGTGTCAAGAGACACCCCTGCTGTGCATGATCTAGTGGGCCACCCGAAAAAGTCAAAACAAAACAGCTGGATGAGGTTACTTCCAGGGCACAGACTGTTGAGGTTTTACTTTTATTTAATACCATTCTACATGGTATGAATTTTTGACCTGGTAATGTACTTTTAATAAGTGTAAATATAAAAATAAAAAATTTTATAACAATAGGAAGAATACAATTTCAACTTCAAAGAAAGAATCTGTGCTGACCAAATATTCAGGAATGTAAGAATATTTGAAATATATATGATATATATTTATTTTCCTCTTACTATGAGTAAGGTTAATTTTGAATCACAGAGCAATCTCTAGATTTTCTATGTTCAAATTTTTCTCCTTGCATGGAAAATAAGTATAAACTTAACCTGAAATAATGACATCAAATGAGCATGATTTCTTATATTCTTAGGACAACTACATATCTTCCTTCTATAATAACCATATCATCTATGGAGACAGGGCTGGTTTTAATTTCAATATTCACAAGAAAACGGGGAAGTGAGTCTTGGTCAGAACAGGTCTCTCTTTCCTTACCGAAACACTGCAGTTCCTGCCGAGGATCCTGGTCCACTGTCCCTTCTGGGCTGGGTCAGCGTTACCGAAGATGGCAACATGCTCTGGTCTGGGCCTTCCGTGAAGAGTCTGATATACTTCTTGCTGCAAGTGGCTGCAGTCTACCTTTTTCAGCCTGAAATTAAACATCTTGGAGGCTGGAGTCCAACGCTAACATAATCATGTAACCATATTAATATATTAATCCAAATATTAGAAATAATAGTATAAAATGTATTGGAGGAAAAAAAAAATCCTCAGTAGGTATAGAGGACTGTCAGAAAACTCTTAGCAATATTAATATTATTTAGATTAGATTATAAGACTATTCCTAACTAGCAATCTCTGAACTCTCATTCAAGATATAAAGGGTGCTATATCAACATAATCCCTAGAGACAAAAATTGTTGACACGGAAGCAATGAATTACCTGAGTTTGCATCCTGACATTGAGTTCACTCCAAATTGTACTTCGTGTCTCCGAACAGAGCAAGTTCCATCACCCTGGCTCTGCAAGAGGGTCATCTGAGGTGGAGAGTGATGGTCAAGGAGATGGTAAAGAGTGATGGTAAAGAGAAAAGAGTAGGCAGATTGGAAAATTTATGCTCTTATTGTTTCCTTAATACTATATTTTATTAGTATCATGGTATCGTTCAAGCCATAATTTTTCTTCTTCAATTAAAAAATACACAGAGATAGTGTTTTCCCAAAATGGCTAACTATACACCAGCCTACAAACACCTCATTAAAACAAAAATCAGCGTGGCCAGTGTGGCTTAGTGGTTGAGCATCAACCCGTGTACCAAGAGGTCTCCAGTTAGATTCCTGGTCAGGGTACATGCCCAGGTTGTGGGCCTGATCCCCAGTGCGGGGCATGCAGGAGGTGGCCAATTGATATTCTCTCTCATCAATGTTTCTATCTCTCTCTCCCTCTCCCTTCCTCTCTCTCTAAAATCAATAAAGGAAAAATAAATAAATTAAAAAAACAAAAATCAGCCCTGGCCATTTTGGTTCAGTGGTTAAAGCATTGGCCCTCAGACTGACAGGTCTCTGGTTTGATCCCTGGCCCTGGTTGGGTTGTACAGGAGGCGACCAATTGATGTTTCTCTTTCTCTCCCTTCCTCCCTTGTATTCTATCTTAAAAAAAAAAAAAAAAAAAAAGAAAAAATATCCTTGGGTGAAGATTAATAATAACTACTAAATAAATAACTGAAACAAAAATCAGTCACAATCTTCACCTTCAGCCAGTCTAAGCTTAAGTTTTAAAGCCTTTGCTCATATCAGATTTGAGAACATAATGTATTAGTAGCTTGGTAAAGGAAATCCTAGACACCTAAAAAAAGGGGGACTCGGAACTGGAAAGCCCGAAAGATCACAGCGGCAGCTTTCCTCCTTAGGCTGCAACAGCCCAATCAGCTTCAAAAAGGATACTGAGTGACTCATGTCACCAGTTAGAGCCAAGAGTGGCTTCCCAACAATATAGCCAGGATTCCCACTTCTAGGAGCAGGAAGAGAAGCCGCTGTGCTCTGAAAAGCCTGCAGAAAGAGTAGAAGAAAGTCAGTTATGGAGAAAGTCAATTACAGAGAAAAGCATGCTCTCACACCTTCCCCTGCTTGGCCTCACACCCCTCCTCACGGCAATGCAGGAAGTTAGCTGCACTGGACACTCTGGCTCCCTTCCACATAACTTTTCCCTTGTCACCCCCTAAAGTAAATCCCAAGTGACCTGAATATTGAAATTCACTATATAAATTCACTAGATGCTACTTCTACCAAGGGTTATAAAGATCTATCAACCCTGTTTATAAAAAATTACTATCCATTTAGGGTCATGTTCAGCCTGGCTGAAATGAGAGAAATTTAAATGTAATTTATAAATATATCTTAATTAACTATAGATGTTCCAGAGATGAACTCTGAGACACACAAGACTTGGGTGGTCACTTGAAGGCAGAGTTGAGAAGAAACTGGACTCAGCTAGGTTCAAAAACAAAGTAGTAGAAGAAGGCCAAAGTTGGTGACCAAGATTGGAAACTTAGGTTAAGTGGGGAACGAATAAAACACTGAATGATGCCATCACATTCTATCTTTTATGATGTTCATAAATACACATAGGCAAATATTCATGCTCACTGTAAGCACATATGCTTAAATAATACAGACAAAAAAAGTGAAAAAAAAGATCTGCTGAATGCCCAGAAATATGAGAAAAGCTAGTTAAAGAATTTCTGTGGGATGATGGCTGAATTTATGATTCAAAATGACTATTTAAAAAAAGTTTGGCCCTGGCCGGTTTGGCTCAGCGGTTAGAGCATTGGCCTGCGGTCCTGAGAGACCCGGGTTCGGTTCCCGCTAAGGGCGCGTACCTCGGTTGCAGTTTGTCCCCGGCCCTGGTCGGTTGTGCGGGTGGCAGCCACTCGATGTGTTCCTTTCACATCGATGTTTCTCTCTTTCTCTCTCTCTGTTCCTCTCTCTCCTTCCCACTCTACCTGAACAAAAAATGGAAAAATGTCCTCCGGTGAGGATAAAAAAAAAAAAAAAAAAGTTTGGATTTGAGACTGAAGTCCTGCTTTTCTGAGGGCCAGATAAAAAAATCAGAGAAAATGTTAATGAATGAACACGGGTGAGTCCATATCACTTGTAGTTAAATTATGGCATATTAAATGTTGAGGCATCTTGCACAGTGAACACCCAAGTGTGCTTTCTAGTTCCCTTGACTTTGACTCTGTGCTAGAGCAATGTCCGTTCTGTGCCTCTGCACTGAAGAGACTATTTATCCTTTTAAAACTATTCAGAAAGTCAGAACATTATTTTTAAAAAAATGTCGAGGCCTCCACTGACAGACTGAACGAGGCCTTCATATTCTCACTCTACTTCGCACGTTACGGATGCAGAGGAACTGTTTCTAACCCAATGTGTCTTCCTCCCTTGGTCCCCTCAGGAGAAGCGCCCTAACCGTGAAGCGAATGATGAAGTGTTGCTGTAAGGAAGCGCCTGGCTCAACAGTCAGGTTGGTTTGTCCGAAACTGACAGAGACTTTCTGGATCCCAAAAGTCCCATTGGTCTCTATCTCATAGATGACCTGAAATACAAAAGTAGAATCAATTAATAAAAATTAATAAAAAATTGGGCCAATTCTGTTTTATTAAAAATTCCTGTCTTTGAGGATTTTATTATAAATAGATGAGGGTACAGCATGATGACTACAGTTAACAATATTGTATATTTGAAAGTTGATAAAAGAGTAGATCTTGAAAATTCTCATAAGAAAAAAATTATAACTGTGTGGTGATGGTTAACTAAACTTATTGTGGTAATCATTTTGCAATATATACAGGAGTGGGCAAAAGTAGGTTTACCGATGAGTTTATTCTTATATTATTATTTATTTATTATTGAATTATTTATTTGTATTAAAACTGTAAAACTACTTTTGTCTACCCTGTACATATAGCAAATCATACTGAACATCTAAAACTAATAAAATGTTACATATTAATTATGTCTCAATGAAACATATAGCCGAATGACGGAGAACAAACAAGTAGTCTTAAAAATGCCAAACATTGGGGAGAAAAGGAGAAATATCTGTAACAAAAATAAATAGATAAAGCCAAACACAAATACCACGAAAAGATAAAGTTGACCTCTTATTCCTACACATGAAAAAAAGAGACTGGATAGAACTCTTTGAAGATTCATGGGAGAGGTGAATTTATAGTAAGAATTGAAAGGAAAGAAAAAGTAAGGATTTTTTGTTATATTTTGTTTGTTTGTTTTTGTTAATTCTCACCTGAGGATATTTTTCCCAATGATTTCTAGGTAGAGTGGAAGGGAGGGAGGGAGAGAAACATCAATGTGAAACCGACCAGGGCCAGGGCTCGAACCTGCAACCCAGGTATGTGCCCTTGACTGGAATTGAACCTGAGACCCTTTGGTCTGCAGGCCGATTGCTCTTGCCGCTGAGCCAAACTGGCCAGGTCAGAAAAGTCAGTTTTAATTGTGTGTAGTGGGAGGTGAGAAGCACAGGCAGGTACACATGGACTGGAAACCTGGTTTACTTGGCTGTCCCCATGTCTAAGGATGAGTCAAGATAATAGCTGGAGATGGAAGTTATGAGTAGATTTTTGAGCATAGTCTTTAAAATTATGCTTTAAGGCAATTCTTACTTCTGTAGGTTGATTAGAAGAGAGAGAATAGAGGAAAAGTTGATTATTTCAGATGATACTGACTTTGTTAACAGAAGAAAACGTGGTCAGTAAGAACCATAACAAACTGCACATGAACAAAAAAAGAGGAATCAGAAATACTCTCAATGTTCTTGACATGCAATACTGGAGGACGGTAGCAACAGCAACATATGAAACATGGTAGGGAGGAAAGGGATGGGCTCAGTTCTTGACATGTTAATTTTCAGGTAATGCACAAAAATCCAAGTGCAGTGTCCTTCAACAGGGGTTGGTGTGGTACTTGACAGAAGACAGGGCACCTCTATAGTGTAATCAGCGTACATCAGTCCAGAACCGGAGGGCAGCATCCCTACCTCGGAAACAACATTCTGACACGTGTTGCCAGCCAACAGAGGAGAACCAGCCTGTGAGACGAGTGTTACAGGAACCTGGAACTAGCAAGGGAAAGAAGCAAATCAACTAAAATTGAAAGCAGCATCTTCTCTTCCAGCTATATACCATGTTGAAATGAGTATTTTTCATTTTGACCATCAACTCCCCCCCCCCTTTTATTGCCAGCCTATAATTTAAGTTCAAGTCATGCTAAGTCAGCACATCTCAAAATGTATTTCTCAGAACATTAATTCTATTAGCTATAAAATAAAGGGTCCATGGTCAAATAAGTTTTAGAAATACTATATTCTACACCTGCCTCTTAGAGATTAACAAGGCCCTCAAGCATATATTAAAGACTCCAAGAAGTCCATCCTAAATATAGTGTTAACTTTATTTAATCCAATGTTTCCCAAACTTATCTAACACCTTTTGAATTCCTGATTCATGTGATGCTTATTAATTGTACAGAACACACATAGAAAACAATGTTTTAGGTTCACACTTAACATTTTGATACATCACAAATACATTATCTTTCACCATTACAATCTAGACTGAAATTGCCTCAGATGCAAAGGGACCAAATATTCTCTTTACTTTTTCCTGATGAACAGCATCATACCTTCATATTCTGCAGATCAGTCATACCTCTTGGAAGCTAGAAAAAGAGAAAAGCCAGAAAATGAGTATGAATATACCTTAGAGAAAACCTCCAGGAGCTTGCGGTTTCACATTAGGGGAGAAAATGAACATATTACAATCATTTGCTTCCTCTCTTCTCCCTGACTCTTCTTGACACTGAAATGCCAGGAGTGAGGCCGAGGGGAGGCTGGGTGGACCGCAATGCCCACCTACTCTGAGCGGATGCTAGTGAATGGCAAAGCAGAAGTTCTGGTGAAATAGTGAGCTGTCACCCCTTTCACTCTCCCAAGCCAATCCCACTAGCCAGAAGGTTGAAAATCTCTTCCATGGCTACAGAGCCCTAGTTCTTTCATCTTTCTTCAGATAATAGTTTCCAGGCCCTCTGCCTTGTCTGTAGCTCTTGGGCATTCTGACTTCCAGGTTAGTGCTTTCCCACAACCCAGCAGTGGGAAGCGTATTGACTTTAAACCCACAGTGGTGACAGTGGGGAGAGAAGGGATACCCACCTTCAAGACTGTGAAGTTGTAGTAAGAGGCAGCATCAAGGGCCGGATCCAAGGTGCAGCTGTTTGCCAGGTTCTTGAAGAAACGAGCACAGGTTGTACTTTTACTCTCCAAGAAACCTTGGAACACAAAGGATCAAGGGGTGGTAAGTGAGAAAGCCTGTTCTAACTGGGACAACAGGGTTGGCACTTTGGCTCTGGACTCACCTGCGGGGTTGCTCTCGGTACAGAGGCCCCCAGCTCCAACTCCTGCAGGCTGCCTCAGTAGGCCGATTACAGACCATTCGGAGAAGTAAGTCAAAATGGGGTCCCCAGCCTGAACAAAGCATAGCAGAAATTCATTCACAATGAGATTGGACCAAAGTCCACCAAAAAAAAAAAAAGTAGAAACAAA
Organism: Molossus molossus; assembly: GCF_014108415.1. NCBI lineage: Eukaryota > Metazoa > Chordata > Mammalia > Chiroptera > Molossidae > Molossus > Molossus molossus. Next base: position 27,701,742 of record NW_023425352.1, on the reverse strand, counting down.
AATCAACTCAACAGCTTGTTACTGTGGACAACACTGCCCTCCAAAAGAACTGACAATGGCTGACCTACCTGCAGTCAACTCTCGGTTATGAGGGAAAAAGGTCAAACCAAACAATCCCATCCCCTCCCCAGGCTCACCCTGTAAAAAGGTAGAGGCGACTGGGTTTGGAATATTGAAGTGAATGATTTGCCTCCAAACTCTGTAGCCAGGGCCTGGAAGTTGGACGCATTGACTTTTTGGAGCTCCTGGAAATAGTTTAATTTTGCTAAAATGTTTTTAAAAAGAAAACGGGTTTAGATAAAAGAAAACATTTATTTTTAAATATCTTGCTTACCAGGTAACTAACATTTTTATTGCGGCATAATACATACACAGTAAGGTTAAGAATACAAATGCAGTAATCTTGAGCATAAACTCAAAATAATTTTTACAAATTTACTTTTATTACTACTACTCAGATTAAGTTATAGAACATCTTCCCAGAAGGCTCCCAATCAATACTCCATCTTGAGTTAACAATTCTGATTTCTATCACCTTCTAGTTTATTTGTAATCTGTTAAATGGATTATTGTTTTAGTATTAAGATCTGAGATAAGAATATAGTCAAATCTGTGGAAAATAGTATGGAGGTTTCTCAAAACATTAAGAATAGAGTTACCATATGACCCAGCAACTCTTCTTCTGGGTATCTATCCAAACAATTTGAAAACAATTATTCATAAACATATATGTACCCCCCATGTTCACTGAAGCATTTATGATGGCCAAGACATGGAAACAACCAAAGTGTCCTTCAGTAGATGACTGGATAAAGAAGATGTGGTACACACATACAGCGGAATGCCACTAATACTGCCATTTGCAACAACATGGATGAATCTTGAGAATAACATGCTAAGCAAAAAAAGTCAGAAAAAGTCAAGAACCACATCATTTCCCTCATATGTGAGATATAAAATTAAAAGCAACAAATGAACAAAAAAGACTAAAAACCAAAAACTCACAGATACAGACAACAGTTTGGCAGTTAGCAGAGGGAAAGGGGTAGGGGAGGTAAAGAGTAAAGGGGTCAAATATGTGGTGACAGAGATGTGGCTTTGAGTGGTAAACACACAATGCAATATACAGATGATGAGTTATAGAACTGTACACCTGAAACCTGTATTATCTTATTAACCAATGCCACCCCAATAAATTAACATTTTAAATGGTATAAATATATCACCTAGCTGTAGTATCTACATAATTTAAAAACTTGAAAACAGAAAAAAAAAAAGAATATGATCAATGAATTCCAATTAGTTTCAAGTCCGATGCCAGGAATGTGCATGATCAGCAATTTGTGATGAAAACAGGAGGCTCAATAATGTTAACATTTGCCCACACTAGATGAGTCTCGAGTACAACAAAATTGTACTGTTTCCAGAGGAACATGGCAAAGTCGGAGACAATATTTGATTTGTCCTCTCTAAATCTTCCTGTTTCCTTTCCATAGGAACATGGCAAAGTCGGAGACAATATTTGATTTGTCCTCTCTAAATCTTCCTGTTTCCTTTCCATAGGAACATGGCAAAGTCGGAGACAATATTTGATTTGTCCTCTCTAAATCTTCCTGTTTCCTTTCCATAGGAACATGGCAAAGTCGGAGACAATATTTGATTTGTCCTCTCTAAATCTTCCTGTTTCCTTTCCATAGGAACATGGCAAAGTTGGAGACAATATTTGATTTGTCCTCTAAATCTTCCTGTTTCCTCAAAACTTCAACTGCTGCCCTGGCTGGTTTGGCTCAGCAGTTAAAGAAGTGGTCCACGGACCAGAGAGCCTGGGATCGGTCCTGCTAAGGGCACATACCTGGGTTGCAGTTCGTCCCCGTGTGGGTGGCAACCAGTCGATGTGTCTCTCTCACATCGATGTTTCTCTCTCTCCCGCTATATCTGGAGATAAATGCAAAAATGTCCATGAGTAAAGATTAAAAAAAAAAATTAAAAAAACAAACAAACAAAAAACTTCAACTGACCAGTCCTAATAATAATGTTTCCACCTCTCAAGCACAGTATATGGATTTGTCATGTTTTATTCCTTTCACCTCATAATTTCTAAGGATAATAAGTGTCCAAAATCTCAGACACTCCAAAGGGGTACTTTCTGTGACAACACTCTGTATTTAAAATGCATAAATCTACCCAAGCTCCTGCAGCCACTCCTTATGGCACTTCAGAACCAGGAGAGATGTAGGAAGGGCCTCTGACACTGTCCCCTGCCCAGAGGGTGGCCAGGGATGAAAAATACTCTGCTTCACCATCCAAATCTTCTGCTAACTTGAAAAGGGAACATAGCAGAAACATGTCCCATGCTAATTCCTTTAATTCTTCATATAATTATGGTCATCTGGACAGATTCAAAAAGGTATCAAGACCGTCGTCACTGAAAGCTAATGAGGATTCTTCATAACAAAAGCTTGGCCTTTCTCCTGTGCAATCACAGTCTTAATTATTTGACTTTTCAGCTTTCTGATAGAGCATGAAATGAACACAATTCCCAATTTTGGGGACTTCCAGACTACTCACTCTATCTTCCAGATCCTTGCTACTCAAAGTGTGGTGAACAGACTAGCAATCCCAGCATTACTTGGGAGCTTGTCAGAAATTCAGAATCTTAAGCCACTCCCAGACTTAGTGAATCTGCATGTTAACAAGCTCTCCAAGTGATGTGCATGATTTTAGAGTTTTAAAAGTATTGCCCCGGGCGCTGGCCAGTGGTTAGAGCATTGGCCCTCGGACCGAAGGGTCTCGGGTTCAATCCCTGGTCAAGGGCATGTGCCTAGGTTACAGGTTTGATCCCCAGCCCCAGTTGGGGTCATTTAGGAGGCAACTTATCAATGTGTTTCTCTACATCAATGTTTCTCTCTCTCTCTTTCCCCCTCCCTCCCTTCCACTCTGAAAAAAAAATCAATGAAAAAATATCCTTAGGTGAGGATTAACAAAAAATAAAAGTGTTGCTTGGGAACACATGACCAACTCCTTCTGCCTCTGATCTGAATCTTCAAACTCTAAAGTTTCCAGAAGCTGTTTAACATTTCCTTCAGAACTCATACCCTGAAAACCACAAGGAAAAAAAATGCCTCATTTAAATGCTATCCTTATAAATGAAAGAAAAGTTAAAGTTAAGCTAAAAGAAGATAAGCTAAGATGGTAAATATCCATCTGGTTATTTTTTCACGATTTAAAAGAATAAAAGAAAGCCAACATTTGGTCTCTCACATTAGTGCAGGGATATTGGTGGTAAGCAGGGACTACACAGAGAAGGAACATAAGCTAAGGATAATAAGTAGAGTTTTTGTCTAAAACTCTAAAACTTTTGCCTAAAAATTTCTACCATCATACATGGTATGCATTACACCTAACAGGGCTTAAGGGTATTTAGACTTAGACTGATACAATTTCAGATGTGAAAGAAAGCCTAGAGACTATCTGGCCCAATCCCATAAGAAAGTTTGGATCCTGAGAGGTAAATGAGCTGCCGAAGGCCAGAGACATCTGGCAGAGGCCGGAGTGAATCACAGATCTCCTGATTCCTGGTCTCCTTCTTCCCATTTGATCATGCTGCAGACTTTGACTAAGAACATCCATTACTGATGATCGTTATCAGCAAATATTAAGCCCTTTGGGCAAACAGAGATCTGATCCATCCTTTTCTAGGTTCTGTTAATTTACCTTGGGAGACACAATATTTTTATAAACTGAACAATTCTAAGTATCCTATCATTTCCAAGGGTGTGACTCTCAGGTGTTGTTGGAGAAAGAAAGTTCAAAAGCACTGGTCCAGAGCAGTGGCAGGATGGTACAGGAGGCAGGAGGGGAGATTAAAACAAGGAGGACCAGTTGGACGCTATTGCAATAGCTTTGGAGCATAATCGTAAGGCTGGAACTAGAAGGCAGTGGGAGCTTTGGAAAGGATGGGCAGCTGCAGGCTTATAATAAATTCCCCCAAACCAAAAATTGGTTTTATAAAACAAATCCAGGTTTGCTTTTCTCTTTTAATATATATATATATATTTTTTATAAGAAGAATAGTCTTTTTTTTTTTTCCTCACCCGAGGATATTCTTCCACCTTTTGTACAGATAGAGTGGGAGGGAGAGAAAGGAAGGGAGAGAGAGAGGGAAACATCGATGTGAAGGGACACATCGAGTGGCTGCTACCCGCACGACCAACCAGGGCCGGGGACAAACTGCAACCGAAGTACGTGCCCTTAGCGGGAACTGAACCCGGGTCTCTCCGGACCGCAGGCCGACGCTCTAACCGCTGAGCAAAACTGGCCAGGGCTTAATATATATTTTTAATCCTCACTGGAGAACATGCTTTTTATTGATTTTTAGAAAGAGGAAGGGAGACCTTCCAGTCAAGATGGCGGCGTAGGTAAACGCAGTATCGCGTCCTCCCACAACCACATCCAAGTTACAACTAAACTACAGAACAACCATCATTCAAAACCGCCTGAAATCAAGCTGAATGGAAGTCCTACAACTACGGAATTAAAGCAACAGCCACATCCAGACTGGTAGGAGGGGCGGAGGCGAGACAGGCTGGTCCCACACCCACGTGTGGCGGATAAAAACCAGGAGGACACCTTGGCTGGGAAGGTCCTTCCTGAGGAATGAGGGGTCCCCGTCTCACACCAGGTGCCCCGCTCAGGGTTCCAATGCCAGGAAGAGAATCCTCATAACTTCTGGCTGGAAAAACCAGCGGGAACGGCGACTGAAGCCCCAGGCAGCTCCTTAAAGGGCCCGCGCACGGACTTATCGGACTCTCTCCCTCTAAGCTTGGAGGGGAGGCAGCTCCAGGGGCACCAGAGACATACAGGGAAAAACTGAGCTGTTTGGCATTGGAGCGAGGGCTGGAGAGGGGGCTTTCTCCGGGACAAACGTGTTGTCAGAGGCCTTTGTTCCTTTGGTGAGCCCTTCCCTGGGGCAGCAGACAGCCGCCATATCTGGGACTCCAGCAACCTGGCTCACACTGGTAGCACCACCCTGCTGACTCCCTGAGGCCCCGCCCCGCCCCACCCAACTTTCAGGCCCACCCAACCTATTGCTACTTGCTTAACCAGAGGATTGGCCTGTCTTGGATCCTGCTTCAGGTTTTTCCTAAATTCTTTCAAACGAGCAGCATCTGGTCTCAGCTAGCCCCATACCGCTCATTAATACACAGAAACAAACACAGGGAGGCAGCCAAAATGAGGAGACAAAGAAACAGGTCCCAAATGAAAGAACAGAACAAAACCCCAAGAAAACTAAGTGAAATGGAGATAAGTAACCTAACAGATGCTGAGTTCAAAATACTGCTTATAAGGATGCTCAATGAACTCAGTGAGGGCCTCAAGAGCATAAAAAAGGATCAGTCAGAAATGATCGATGCACAGTTAGAAACGAAGGAGGCTTTAACTGAAATAAAGAATAATTTACAAAGATTCAATAGTAGAGTACGTAAACCTAAGAGGCAAACCATTGATTTGGAATATAAGGAAGCAAAAAACGCCCAATCAGAACAGCAAAAAGAAAAAGGAATCCAAAAATATGAGGATAGTGTAAGGAGCCTCTGGGACAACTTTAAGCGTGCCAACATTCACATCTTGGGGGTGCCAGAAGGAGAAGAGAGAGAACAAGAAATTGAAAACCTGTTTGAAACAATAATGGCAGAAAACTTTCCTAACTTGGTGAAGGAAACAGACATACAAGTCCAGGAAGCACAGAGAGTCCCAAACAAGATGAACCCCAAGAGGCCCACACCAAGACACATCATCATCAAAATGCAAAAGGTTCAAGACAAAGAGAGAATCTTAAAAGCAGCAAGAGAAAGGCAGCTAGTTACCTACAAGGGAGTTCCCATAAGACTGTCAGCTGATTTCTCAAAAGAAACTTTGCAGGCCAGAAGGGAATGGCAAGAAATTCAGAGTGATGAAAAGCAAGAACCTACAACCAAGATTACTCTATCCTGCAAAGCTGTCATTTAGAATCAATGGCCATATAAAGACTTTCCCAGACAAGAAAAAGTTAAAGGAGTTCATCACCACCAAACCGTTATTATATGAAATGAAGGGTCTTTTTGAAGAAAAAGATAAAATATATGAACAAACAAAATGGCAATGAATACATATCTATCGACAATGGAATCTACAAACAAAATGAACAGGTAGAACAGAAACATTCTCATAGATACAGAGAACATTTTGTTGGTTGCCAGATGGGAGGGGGGTTGGGGGAATGGGTGAAAAAGGTGAAGGGATTAAGAAGTACAAATTCATTGCTAGACTGACAAACCTCAAAGGGAAAGGGGTTGGGGGGTGGGGGTGGGAAGAAATAAACCAAAGAACTTATATGCATAACCAATGGATACAGACAATAGTGTGGGAAAAGGCGGGAGGGGGGTGGGAGTGGCGAGGAGGGGGTCAATGGGGGAAAAATGTGGAACATCTGTAAAACATTCTACATTCAACAATAAAGATTTAAAAAATAAATAAATAAAAATAGTTTACATGTTTAAAAAAAAAGAAAGAGGAAGGGAGAGGGAGAGAGAGAGAAACATCGATGTGCGAGAGAAACATCAGTTGGTAGCTTCCCATACGCACCCTGACTGGGGATCGAATCTGCAACCTGGCAATGTGCCCTGATCGGGAATCGAACCTGTGACCTTTCCGGACAATGCTCCAACCAATTGAGGGAGCCATACCGACCATGGCTGTTAAACATTTCTAACTGAAATCAGGATCAGTTTACATTCAGGGTGTAAGAGACGTTTAAGTCTATTATTTTGCTTCTTCGACATAAAGAGACAGATCAGCTTCATATCTTTAGAAACATTATAGCTATCACCAGCGTATTTCTAAGTCTATTTAAAAACCTTAAAAATAATAACCACCCCTCACTGCTATTGCACTCTAAAGTTACAGTGCACTTTCATATCCAGGGCCAGTGTTATTATTTCTCATTTTGCAGTTGAAGAATTGAGATAGGAAATGTCAAGGGATTTGTGCAAGTCTGTGCAGCTGGTAAGTAAATGGCAAGGCTGAAATCTGACTCTAACGCTCTTTCCACTGCACTGTTGTTTCATAAAATAAAAACAAAGTTGGTATATACTCATTTTTCAAAAACAAAGTTGGTATATACTCATTCAAGTGTTACTTTGAGATTCAGTGAGTGCCTTCATGGTGACTGTAGCAAGTGAGGAAATAGAATCTACCTGTAATTATCCGGGCTAACAGGGATGACTGAAATTAAAGCTCTGTATGGGTTTTCTGATCCCTGGCCAATAGGGGATAAGACACTGCAAATGTTCACTAATAAGAGAAAGAGAGAGGGGGTAGGTGGAGAGGCAGGATGATAAGAAATTCAAAGGACAAATAAAAAAAAAGTAAAAACAAAGAAAGAAAAGGACAGAGACAAAGTCAGTTTTCAGTACATGTTAGGCAATAAGAACAACCAACATGCTTCTACTCACAATTGTTCACATGGACACAAAACTGCCTAATTCCATTTAAATCCATGAAAACTCTTGAAGGAAATGGGGAATTACTCCTGAAGATAAGAGAGTTGTCCACACACACCCAACTTGAAGACCTATGAGGAAACAGGATGAAGAATAGATACATTTAAAAGCTCAAGGTTAGGTCCAAACAAGGTTGCCCCATGGATATGTCAGATGCCAAAGAGAGGACTCCTTGGACAGCTACAGGACAACACGAAGGTTGGAGTCTACTGGACAGCCCTGCTCTAAAGAATCCGAAGAGGTGGGTCACTCCTGGGAAAAACCAAGGTAATTCCACTTACAGGAGTGGAAGTAGAGGAGGAAGGCAGGAAGGGTAACTCTTCCTACTTCCAAATATTACCTGTTCTAAGGCCCCACTTCTCTTTAGGACTCAACCTGCGCCATACAGCTCACCTCACGCTTCCTGGAAGGCAGAAGGAGAAAACTCTTCTCGGGTGGAGAAGATAGCAGTCTCTGTCGCAGCAGCAATTTATATCGCAGGTACCAGGAGTCAGGTCACAGACACAGATCGGTAAGACTATGAAGGTACAACATAAAGTTGAGCGAAAGGGATGAGAATCCCTAAATTCTTCCAAGTGCGAATCCCCCTCTTCTGACAGCCCCAATCCTCACTCTGTAGCAATTCACTTTGTTCACAGAGTTTTGGATCTAAGTCTGAGGTTCCGTCCCCACACCTCCTCCGCTCACCTGGGAAGAGGTCCATGGTTCTATTTCCAGGCGCTGAAGGGGTCCCGACAGTAGGGCCCACCGTGGAGGTCCCAGGCACAGCCCAGGGAGTCTCAGCACCCTCGGAAGAGGGCTGGAGGGTCCCGCCCTGCGACCGTGGCCCCAAGTCGGAAGAGGTGGGCACTGCCCTTGCCGGGGGGGAAGAGGGCTGAGGATGGACTCCCTCGGGAGCCATCAGGAAGAACACCTGTAGCAGCACGAGCGGCGAGGTGCGCATGGGGCAATCCAGACCCCCAGGATTTTAAAGTGGGTTTCGGTGGTTACCAGACGCGTCGCTAGAGGATGGAAGGGGCTAGGGGAGGCAGTCGCATAGCTCTGATGTCATCCGCTCGCACCTACTCATTGGTTCACAGCGATGGCTGAGAGCTCTTCAGCCAATAGGAAGCGATGTTGTTACAGCTCTTTTAGCGTCGATTAGTCTGCGCCGTCCTCCTTACACGAGGCCAGACACTGCTTCCGTCGCTTGGCAACCGCCAAACTGGAGGAGGAGCCCTCGCCGCTTCTGTCCACTAGGTGGCAGTGGAAGGCCAGCGGAAGGACCGGGATTCAGCGGCCTGAGCCCTTCCTTTGATGGAGGGAAACCCCAGAGTCTGGAACTAGAATTGTGTATCTTTTCCACCCGGGTTCTAAGTAAGGATAATCCCGGGAAGAAAACTACACCGAAGACTACATATCTTATAAAAAAAGAGTCTCATCCTAAATATTGTATTTTGGGGGGAAAACATATTAGGAAGATTCAGCTCCCTAAATTTTAACATTGAGAAACTAGAAAAATATTTTAAGCTCAGTAAATGTATGAAATCATTCAATGTGGACGGCATATGTGTTATGGGGTTGAAAAATGAAGTAGGGAAACATGTGAGGAGATAGTGAATAAGGAAAAGAGAGACATTTTCTAGGAGATGAAGACAAAAGATTCAGGAATGGAAATAGCCAAGGGGTGGAGAATTAAACTTATTTTTTGCTATTACAAACCGTCACTTTTTGTAGCCCTCTTTAGGAGATTTTGGGTTTTCCCAGGAGCAGAGTGCCTCTTCTGATTCTCTGGAGCAGCGCTGTCCAATAGAACTTCCTGCAATGTTGGAAATAGTCTAAATCTGCATTTTCAATACAGCAGCCACAGGCTATATGTGGCCTCTGCGCACTTGAAATAAGGCTAAGGTGACCAAGGAGCTGAATTAAAAAAATTTTTAATTCGAGGTTAAATAACTACATGTGACTAGTAGCTACCACATGGGACAGTATGACTTTAAATGATCAAAATCTTGCTCCAGCTAGACCCAGTGTTTTCCTCTGTCTGCCCAGTTCTTACATCTGCATTATTTCCATCGCTTTGGTTTGGGAATATAGATTAAAGTGTGGTAAGAGTTATCTTAAATTTAGTACACTTACTTAAAAATTAACCAATACCACCTTTTTCAAGTGAATCACTTTAGGCAGATAAATTTTAGGACACCTGACCTTGTTCACATTCTCTGGTAAAATATTGATATTCTAATGTTTTGAAGTCGGTAGCTAAATGTATCTCTGTGTTATAAATGTTCTCAAACATATTTTCATGTGATTGTGTGATGCTAAGGAGATACCTATGTTTGTGTTTGAGCATAAAACATTTATTTATTTTGTGAGTTATTTCTGTAGGAAAAGGCCAGGTTCAGATTATCCAAATTACATATATTTACTAGAACAGGGGATTTTGTCTGTTTTGATCTCTGTTGTATCTCATGCCTAGAACAGTGCATAGGGCATGCTATATGTGCATTCAATATTTTGTAAAATATTATCTTGTTGAACTCTTCAGATGGAACTCTTATGGATATTTATAATTTATATTATTTAAGGATTGCATTTCTTTACATAAAATTCCTATTGTATGACCAATCAGAGAGTATTTTAGATTTCAAAGTTTGAAATTTACACTAATTCTCAATCAAAGGTAAATTATTCCTTAATTTATTAGTGTTGGCAAAGAATCTGTGGATCGAATTAATTTCAGGGTTGACTGAAATTCAGGAAAACTACATTTCAGGATCTAAGTTGCTTTTTCTTATTTTTGAACTTCAGCACTTCACAATTTTTTTTAGAATAGTTACTTTTTTCTGTGAATCACAGTAGCAGACATGTAGGATGGGGAGTTATCCAGTGCCATCACTGAGCATTGGGTCTTGAGCGACAGAAGTGTCCGTGCGATTGCTACCAAATTCATCATTGGTGGGTTTCTGGTTAGTGGATCCCTCTAGCAGGGCCCTTTGCGTGGATTTGAAGGTGGTGCCACTTCTTCGGAAGCATGAACATTCAAACTTTGGTCACATTCACTGCAAGCTCTAATTCAGAATTTATAATCTAGGGAGTTTCCAAGAACATGAAGTTCCTTTAATAGTGGTTCCGTAGTAAATTATGCACTAGCTCAGGTTCAGAAGTTGACAGAATGTCTATTTGTCCCATATAGTCCAGGAGTCCAGTCAAATTGTGGGGTTTGTTTGGACAAAACATGGAGCTCTAACATCTGGAGATGTGATCACACTTGGTACTCACAATATTTCCTGACCTTTGGATTTGAGTCATGGTTTTGGTACATTGAATTCTCTTATTTATTTGAGGGGAAAAAATGACTTGTTTAATCAAGAGAAATTCTTGTGTCAACAAGCCTAGAACAACTTCCAAAACATAAGGTCTTCATTTGTATTTATTCTCTAGAAATTTCTTCTACATATCTGATAATGGTGATCAGAATTCAGTCTTTACCTCCTGTTTTCAAGTTGTATGCAATTCACACTTCATAATCTTAAGTTTTATTTTAATTAATACCAATTTCTTTGTGGAAAGATTCTCTCACTAGTCAATCAGCCATACGAAGAACTCAAAATATATTGCGGAGAGAACAAATTCTCTCTACCCCATCTCTCAATTTTTATTGGTCAGATCAATATTTATAATCATATCAATATTTAAAATTCATTGAAGTACAGGCATTTTCTTTGTTTTTAAACCTAGAAATTGTATCCATTATTGTTACTTTTGTCATGATTATTTATAACTAATTGTGGAGTAAAATAATTTGTCCACAGTGAAAGAAATCTCAAATATTAGCAGCAGGTATTAGAAGTAATTTAATTTCGATTGGGGTTGTCTTAGCACCCTAAAATAACAGCAAAATAATGTTGTCTATTTATTTGATTAATCTTAGCAGTGTGATGCAAAAACCTAAACCTTATTTTCATATTTGTAGTGACAGTTGTGTAAACATCACATAAGCATTCTGTAAAAATTAAATTGAGTATATCCTCCTTTAAAAATTAAATTAGGCCCTAGCCGGTTTGGCTCAGCGGTTAGAGCGTTGGCCTGCGGTCCAGAGAGACCCGGGTTCGGTCCCTGCTAAGGGCATGTACCTCTGTTGCAGTTTGTCCCCAGCCGTGGTTGGTCGTGGGGGTAGCAGCCACTCAATGTGTCCCTTTCACGTCGATGTTTCTCTCTCTCTTCTTCTCTCTCCCTTTTACTCTGTCTGAACAAAAAAAGTGTCCTTGGGTGAGGATAAAAAAAAATAAATTGAATTGGTTTCCAGTCAAGGTGGCGGCATAAATAAAAGCAACACTCACATCCTCAACCACATCAAAATTACGACTAAAACTACAGAACACCATCATTCAGAACCACCTGAAATATAGCTAAATGGAAGTCTTATAATTAGGGATTTAAAGAAGTAGCCACAGACTTCCGGTCAAGATGGCGGCGTAGGTAAACGCGGTATCGCGTCCTCCCACAAGCACATCCAAGTTACAACTAAACTACAGAACAACCATCATCCAAAACTGCCTGAAATCAAGCTGAATGGAAGTCCTACAACTACGGAATTTAAAAAAAAAAGCAGCTACATCCAGACTGGTAGGAGGGGCGGCGGCTCCGGCGGCAGAGTGGCGCGACGGGCTGGTCCGACACCCAAGTGTGGTGGATAAGAATCAGGAGGTTCCCGCGGCTGGGAAGGTCCTTCCTGAGGACTGAGGGGTCCCCGTCCCACACCAGGTGCCCCGCTCAGGGTTCCAGTGCCAGGAAGAGAAGTCCCCATAACTTCTGGCTGGAAAAACCAGGGGAACTGAGGCTCAGGGAGGCTGAGGCAGCTGGAGCCCCAGGCAGCTCCTTAAAGGGCCCGCGCACGGACTTATCGGACTCTCTCCCTCTAAGCTTGGAGGGGAGGCAGCTCGAGGGGCGCCAGAGACATACAGGGAAGAACTGAGCTGTTTGGCACTGGAGCGAGCGCTGGAGAGGGGGCTTCCTAGGGGACAAACGTGCTGTAAGAGGTTTTGTTTCTTTGGTGAGCCCTTCCCGGGAGTGGCAGACAGAAGCCATATCTGGGACTCCAGCAACCTGGCTCACACTGGTAGCCCCGCCCTGCTGACTCCCTGAGGCCCCGCCCCGCCCCACACAACTTTCAAGCCCACCCAAGCTGTTGCCACTTGCTTAACCAGAGGATTGGCCTGTCCTGGATCGTGCTTCAGGTTTTTCCTAAATTCTTTCAAACGAGCAGCATCGGGTCTCAGTGAGCCCCATACCTCTCATTAAGTAATACACAGAAACAAACACAGGGAGGTAGCCAAAATGAAGATACAAAGAAACAGGTCCCAAATGAAAGAACAGAACAAAACCCCAAGAAAAGAACTAAGCGAAATAGAGATAAGTAACCTAACAGATGCTGAGTTCAAAATACTGCTTATAAGGATGCTCAATGAACTCAGTGAGGGCCTCAAGAGCATAGCAAAGGACCAGTCAGAAATGATCGATGCACAGTTAGAAACGAAGGAGGCTTTAACTGAAATAAAGAATAATTTACATAGCTTCAATAATAGAGTACGTAAATCCAAGGAGCAAACCATCGATTTGGAATATAAGGAAGCAAAAAACGCCCAATCAGAACAGCAAAAAGAATCCAAAAAATGAGGATAGTGTAAGGAGCCTCTGGGACAACCTCAAGCATGCCAACATTCGCATCTTGGGGGTGCCAGAAGGAGAAGAGAGAGAACAAGAAATCAAAAACCTGTTTGAAACAATAATGGCAGAAAACTTTCCTAACTTGGTGAAGGAAACAGACCTACAAGTCCAGGAAGCACAGAGAGTCCCAAACAAGATGAACCCCAAGAGACCCACACCAAGACACATCATCATCACAATGCAAAAGGTTCAAGACAAAGAGAGAATCTTAAAAGCAGCAAGAGAAAGGCAGCTAGTTACCTACAAGGGAGTTCCCATTAGGCTGTCAGCTGATTTCTCAAAAGAAACTTTGCAGGCCAGAAGGGAGTGACAAGAAATATTCAGAGTGATGAAAAGCAAGAACCTACAACCAAAATTACTCTATCCTGCAAAGCTGTCATTTAGAATTGATGGACATATAAAAGCTTTCCCAGACAAGAAAAAGTTAAAGGAGTTCATCACCACCAAACCGTTATTATATGAAATGATGAAGGGTCTTTTTGAAGAAAAAGATAAAATGTATGAACAAACAAAATGGCAATGAATACATATCTATCAAAAATGGAATCTACAAACAAAATGAACAGGAAGAACAGAAACATTCTCATAGATACAGAGAACATTTTGTTGGTTGCCAGTTGGGAGGGGGGTTGGGGGAATGGGTGAAAAAGGTGAAGGGATTAAGAAGCACAAATTCATTGCTAGACCGACAAACCTCAAAGGGAAAGGGGTTGGGGGTTGGGCAGAGATAAACCAAAGAACTTATATGCATAACCAAAGGATACAGACAATAGTGTGGGAAAAGGCGGGAGGAGGGTGGGAGTGGTGAGGAGGGGGTCAATGGGGGAAAAATGTGGAACATCTGTAATACATTTTACATCCAACAATAAAGATGTGAAAAAAAAAAAAAAGAAAGAAAGTAAAGAAGTAGCCACATCAAGACTGGTAGGAGGAGCGGAGACCCTGAAAGGGCTGATCCCACACTCATGTATGGCAGATAAAAATCGGGAGAGATATTTCAGCTGCGGAGGTCTTTCTAGGGAGTAAGGGGTCCCAGCCCCACATCAGACCCCACAGCCCAGGGTTCCAGTGCCAGGAAGAGAAGACCCCATAACTCTGGCTGTAAACACCAGTGAGGACTGTGGCTGAGTGAGATAAAGGGCTTCTGGAGTATCAAGCAGTTTCTTTTAAAGGGCCTGTGCCCGGACTTAGTTGGACTCACTCCCTCCGAGCTCTGGTGCTACAATAGCAGCTGGAGAGGCACCAGGGACATGTGGGAAGGAACTGAAGTGTCTGGCATCAAGGCAAGAGCTGGGGTAGGTGGGCACAGTTTTCTCCCAGATAGAAGTGCTGGCAGATGCCATTGTTCCTTTTTGTTGTTGAAAGTATTACAGATGTCCCCCCTTTTTCCCCATCAACCCCCTCCTTCCCAATCACACCCCGCACCTGCTTTCCCCAACCTAATGTCTGTGTCCATTGTTTGTGTATATATGCATATAAGTTCTTTGGTTTATCTCTTCCCACCCCTCCCACCCGCCAACGCTCTGAGGTTTGTTAGTCTGTTTCCTACTTCCATACTCTGGAACCCTTTTGGTTGACAGATTATTTTGTTCTTTATGTTCCATAAATAAGTGAGATCATGTGGTACTTGTCTGTATTTGACTGGTTTATTTCCCTCAGCATAATACTCTTCACATCCCTCCATGTCATCTCAAAGGACAAGAGATCTTTCTTTCTTACAGCTGCATAGTACTCCATTGTGTATATGTACCACAGCTTTTTTATTCACTCATCTACTGATGGGCACTTGGGCTGTTTCCAGATCTTAGCTATTGTAAATAGCACTTCTGTGAACATAGGAGTGCATATATTTTTCTTGGTTGGTGTTTCAGGCTTCTTAGGATATATTCCAAGAAGTGGAATCACTGGGTTAAATGGCAGTTTAATTTTTAATTTTTTGAGGAAACACCATATTGTTTTCCATAGTGGCTGCACCAGTCTGCATTCCCACCAGCAGTGTGCTAGAGTACCCTCTTCTCCACATCCTTGCCAGCACTTGTTTGAGGATTTGTTAATGGTAGCCATTCTGGCAGGTGTGAGGTGATATCTCATAGTCATTTTAATTTGCATCTCTCTGATGATTAGAGATGTTGAGCATTTTTTCATATGTCTCCTAGCCATTTGCCCTATTTGGAGAGGTGTCTATTCAGGTCCTCTGCCCATTGTTTAATTGAATTGTTAGTCTTCTTTTTGTGGAGCTGTATGAGTACTCTATATATTTTGGATATTAACCCCTTATCCAATGTATCATTGGCAAATATGTTCTCCCAAAGAGTGGGTTCCCTTTTCATTTTAATGGTTGGGTTTTTTTTTTTTTGCTGTGCAGAAGCTTTTTAGTTTGATGTAGTCCCGTGTATTAATTTTTTCTTTGTTTCTCTTGCCCTAGGTGATGTATCAGTGAAAATTCTGCTACATATGATGTCTGAGATTTTTCTGCCTACATTTTCGTCTAGGATTTTTGTGGTTTCATGAGTTATATTTAAATCTTTTATTCAATTTGAGTTTATTCTTGTGTATGGTGTAAGTTGGTTGTCTAGTTTCATTTTTTTGCATATAGCAGTCCAATTTTCCCAGCACCATTTATTGAAGAGACTGTCTTTTCTCCTTTGTATGCTCTTGCCTCCTTTGTTGAATATTTATTTTATTTTTTTATCCTCACCTGAGGACTCATTTCCATTTATCTTTAGACAGATTAGGAGAGAGAGAGAGAGAAACATTGATGCGAGAGAGACACATCGACTGGTTGCCTCCTGCGCGACCCCGACCAGGGTCGGGGACAAACCACAACTGAGGTACGTTCCCTTGGCCAGAATCAAACCCGGGTCTCATTGGTCTGCAGGCCAATGCTCTAACTGCTGAGCCAAACTGGCCAGGGCCTTTGTCGAATATTAATTGTGCATACTGTCTTGGGTCGATATCTGGTTTCTCTGTTCTGTTCCATTGATCAATATGCCTGTTCTTGTGCCAGTACCAGGCTGTTTTGTTTTTTAATTTTTTTTTTTATCCTCACCCGAGGACATTTTTCGATATTTTGTTCAGATAGAGTGGGAGGGAGAGAGAGAGAGAGAAACATCGACGTGAAAGGGACACATTGAGTGGTTGCCACCCACACGACCCAACCAGAGCCGGGGACAAACTGCAACCGAGGCACATGCCCTCAGTGGGAACCAAACCCGGGTCTCTCTGGACCGCAGGCCAATGCTCTAACTGCTGAGCCAAACCGGCCAGGGCCAGGCCGTTTTGATTACCATGGCTTTGTAGTATAACTTGATATCTGATATTGTGATCCCTCCCACTTTGTTCTTCTTCGAAATTGCTGTGACTGGTTGGAGTCTTTTATGGTTCCCTATAAACTTTTGGAGTATTTGTTCTAGATCTGTGAAATATGCCATTGGTACTTTAATAGGGATTGCATTGAATCTGTAGATTGCTTTGGGTAGTATGCACATTTTAATGATGTTGATTTTTCAAATCCATGAACATGGTATATATTCCCACTTTTTTATATCTTCTATTTTTAAAAAAATAATTTTTCTTTATTGATTTTAGAGACAGAAGAAAGGAGTGGGAGAGATAGAAACATCGATGAGAGGGAAACATTGATTGGTTGCCTCCTGCACACCCCTAACTGGGGATTGAGCCCACAATCTGGGCATGTGGCCTGACTGGGAATTGAACTGGGACCTCGTGGTGCATGAGTAGATGCTCAACCATTGAGCCACACCAGCTGGGCTCTATTTCTTTCTTCAATGTCCTGTAGTTTTCTGAGAAAAGGTCTTTTTCCTCCTTGGTTAAGTTTATTCCTAGGTATTTTATTTTATTTTTTTGTTGTTGTTGCAATGGTAAGTGAGATCGTTTTTTTTGGTTTTTTGTTTTTTTTTTTAGTTTTCCTTTTGGAGTGTTCATTATTGGTGTATAAGATTAGTTTTCCTTTTGGAGTGTTCATTATTGGTGTATAAGAATGCCATCCATTTCTGGATGTTAATTTTGTATTCTGCTACTTTGCCAGATTCATTTATTAATTGCAGTAAATTTCTGATGGAGTCTTTAGGGTTTTCTATGTACAATATTATGTCACCTGCAAATAATGACAGTTTCACTTCCTCCTTTCCACTTTGGATTGCTTTTATTTTTTCTTCTTGTCTAAATGCTGTGGCTAAGACTTCCAATACTATGTTAAATAAGAGTGGTGAAAGTGGACATCCCTGTCTTGTTCCTGATCTTAAGGGAAATGCTTTTAGTTTTTGCCCATTGACTATGATGTTTGCCTGTAGGTTTTTCATATATGGCCTTTAATATGTTGAGATAGGATCCCTCTGTTTCCACTTTGCTGAGTGTTTTTGTCAGAAATGCATGCTGGATTTTGTCAAATGCTTTTTCAGTGTCTATTGATATGATCATATAGTTTTTATCTTTCATTTTGTTTATGTAGTGTATCACATTTATTGATTTGTGAATATTGTACCAGCCTTGCATCCCTGGGATGAATCCCACTTGGTCATGGTGAATAATTTTTTAAATAGATTGCTGAATCCAATTTGCTAATATTTTATTGAAGATTTTGGCATCTATGTTCATTAGGGATATTGGCCTGTGGTTTTCTTTCTTTGTAGTGTCTTTATCTGTTTTGGAATTAGGATTATGCTGGCCTCATAAAAAGAGCTTGGATATCTTCCTTCTTCTTGAATTTTTTTGGAATAGTTTGTGGAGAATGGGTGTAGGTTCTTCTTTGAATGTCCAGTAGAACTCCCCTGTGAAGCTGTCTGGACCCAGGCTTTTGTTTGCTGGGAGTTTATTGATTACAGCTTCAATTTTCTTAATTGTTGTTCGTCTGTTCAAGTTTTCTGTCTCTTCCTGGTTCAGTTTTGGGAGACTGTGTGATTCTAGAAATTGGTCCATTTTGCCTAGATTGTCCAATTTGTTGGTGTATAACTGTTCATAGTATTTTTTATCAAACCTTTGTATTTCTGTGGTGTCATTTGTTACTTCTCCTCTTTTGTTTCTGATTTTGTTTATTTGGACCCTCTCTCTTTGTATCTTGGTGAGTCTGGTTAAAGGTTCATCAACCTTGTTTATCTTTTCAAAGAACCAGCTCTTTGTTTCATTGATCTTTTGAATTTTCTTTTTTTTTTTTTTTTGTCTCTATGTCATTTATTTCCACTCTGACCTTTACTATTTCTTTCCTTCTACATGCTCTGGGTTTTTCTTTTTGTTTACTTTCTAGTTCTTTAGATTGTAGGGTTAGATAATCTATTGGAAATTTTTCTTGTTTTTTGAGGTAGGCCTGATGGGCTATGAACTTCCCTCTCAGGACTGTTTTTTTGTTTTTTTTTATCTTCACCTGAGGACATTTTTTGATATTTTGTTCAGATAGAGTGGGAGGGAGAGAGAGAGAGAGAGAAACATCAATGTGAAAGGGACACATCGAGTAGTTGCCACCCGCACAACCCAACCAGGGCCGGGGACACACTGCAACTGAGGTACATGCCCTTAGCAGGAACCAAACCCAGGTCTCTCGGGACCGCAGGCTGACGCTCTAACCACTGAGCAAAACTGGCCAGGGTTCAGGACTGTTTTTGCTACATCCCATAGATTTTGTGTTGTTGTGTGTTCATTTTTATTAATTTCCAGAAAGCTTTTTATTTCTTCCTTGATCTCCTTGGTAACCCATTCATTGTTTAATAACATGCTATTTAGCCTCCATGTGTTTGAATGTTTTTGTTGTAATTGGTTTCTAGCTTCATGCCATTGTGATCTGAGAAGATGCTTAATATGATTTCAATCTTTTTGAACTTGTAGAGATTTAGTTTGTATCCTAACATGTGGCCTAGCTTTGAGAATGTCCCATGTGCACTTGAGAAGAATGTGAATTCTGAAGTTTTGGGGTATAATTCTCTGTAGTTGTCAACTAATCCATTTGATCTAGTGCATCATTTAGAGTCTCTGTTTTCTTGTTAAATTTTTGTCTAGAGGATCTATCCAGTAATGTCAGCAGGGTGTTGAAGTCCCCTCCTATGATTGTATTGCTGTCAATTTCTTCTTTATAGTCCTCCAGAATTTTTTTAAATATAGTTTGTTGCTCCTATATTGGGTGCATATATGCTTACCAAAGTTATATCCTCCTATTGGATAGATCCTTTCATTATTATGTAGTGGCTTTCTTTGTTTCTAGTTATGACCTTCATTTTTTTTTTCCCCATTTCCATTTGCTTGGAAAATATTTTTCCATCCCTTCACTTTCAACCTATGTGAGTCTTTTGTTGTGATGTGGGTCTCTTGTAAACAAAATATATATAAGTCATACTTTCTTATCCATTCTGCTACTCTGTGTCTTTTTATTGGAGCATTTAATCCATTTAATAACCTTAAAAGTTTATTATTCATATATATTTATTTATTGCCATTTTAATTTATTATGGCTATATTTCTCTCTCTATTTCTTCTGCTTATTACAGCAGTCCTTTTAGTATTTCTTGCAGTACTGGTTTGGTGCTAATATATTTCCCCAGCCCTTTTTTTTTTTTTTTTTTTTTGTCTGGGAAGCTGTTTATTTCACCTTCTATTTTGAATGATAGCCTTGTTGAATAAAGTAGTCTTGGATTCAGATCCTTGTTTTTTATTACCTTAAATACATCATGCCATTCCCTTCCGGCCTGTAGTGTTTCTGTTGAGAAATCAGCTGATAGCTTTATGGGGGCTCCTTTGTAGGTAACCTGTTGCTTTTCTCTTGATGCTTTTAAGATTCTTTCTTTGTGTTTAATTTTTGGCATTTTAATTATGATATGTCTTGGTGTGGGTCTCTTTGAGTTTTTCTTACTTTGGTCTCTGTGCTTCCTGAACTTGTGTGCCTTTTTTCTTCACCAAATTAGGACCGTTTTCTGACACAATTTCTTCAAATATATTCTCTGACTCTTGCTCATTGTTTTTTTCTTCTGGTACTCCTATGATGCAGGCGTTGTTACATTTAATATTGTCTCACAGCTCTCTTAAACTGCTCCTGTTTTTTAATTGTTTTTTCTTTTTGGTTCTCTAATTGAGTGATTTTTTTTCTATCCTATCTTCTAATTTGCTGATCTGATCCTCAGCTTCCTCTAAGCTGCTGGTTATTCCTTCCAATGTGTTCTTTATTTCTGCTATGTCATTCTTCATTTCTGCTTTGGTTGATTTTCATTGTTTCTATATCTTTACTCATGCTGTTGAGCTTCCTCATAATTATTACTCTCAACTCTACCTCTGATAACTTGCTTAACTCCATTTTATTTAGCCATTCTTCTGTAGAATTCTCTTGTTCTTTCATTTGAGCCCCCCCTCCCCCCGCCGCCACCACCACCACCACACACATACCATTTTGGCTGTCTCAGCAGGGTTTGGAGTCTGCCACATTTTCCCTGTGAGTGTCAGTGTTTTTCTGATTGTGGCTTCTCTGCTGGGTTTGGATGAGTATAGAAGGGGCCACACTAAACACCAATGCCTAGTCTTACTTTCCTAGGTAGAGTCACAGGCCAAGCAAAGATTCAATTATCCCAGAGCGTTTGGCTGCAGACTGACTATTAGTCTCAGTTACTTAATGAACCCCAGGTTGTAGCCCTCAGCTGAATGAAAAATCCCACAGGTGAGCAGGGTAAGAGGATTTCCAGTAGGTGGGACAGTTGCTTTCCCCTGGGCTAAAGTTGCTTTGAGAAGAAAATGGTTTCTGCAGTGTGGGTTAATGACTCAGTGCAGGGACTCGGGCCTCAGGCTTCACACCTCAGTCACCAGAACCACAACACTGAGAGCCAGGTCTAAAACTCAAAGCTTTCAGAGGCTCTTTTCTGCCTACTGGCTGGCAGGTAGCCTCTGGCTGTTAATGAGCCTCAGGTTGCATTTCTCTGGCCTGGTGGTGTTAAATTCCTAAAGCAGGGGCAGTTGCTTCTCCCCCAGGCTAGAGCTGCTCTGATGGGGCTATTGGTAGAGATGGCTACTGTCTTCTGGGGGGGGGGGGTGACTCAGCATAGAGCCTCCTATGGCCTCCCTCCCAGCTCTCCCCAATGCCATGAACCCCCAACTCTCCTCACACAGCTCTACTCCAGTTGACCCTTCCTCTGCTGGAGCCCAAGGTGAGTGGCTGTAGCTGTAATTTAGTGCATTGGCCCTTCAGGGAAGTGCTGGTATTTCCTTTGCTTTCCCTGCCAGACAAAACCTCTGCTCTGGTGATTTTCCTCAGCCAGGTGTTATGTGGGTACCTTTCCCTGTTCTGCCACTCTGTGCTGGCTTGGGGTTTTGTTTGTTTGTTTTTTATCCTCACCCAAGGATATTTTTCCATTTTTTGTACAGATAGAGTGGGAGGGAGAGAGAGGAAGGGAGAGAGAGAGAGAAACATCGACATGAAGGGACACATTGAGTGGCTGCCACCCTCTTGACCAACCAGGGCTGGGGACAAACTGCAACCGAAGTACGTGCCCTTAGCGGGAACTGAACCTGGGTCTCTCCGGACCGCAGGCCGACGCTCTAACCGCTGAGCCAAACTGGCCAGGGCCTAGCTTGGGGTTTTAATCCCCAACTTCTCAGAGGGAACTGCTCACAGCTAAGACAGCCCTCAGTTGCTGCCCGTGGGCACCCAGCCAGACCTCATGCGCCTCTGTAGCTCCTACCAGTCTCAATTTGGGGTCCTCTTTATATCCCTGTTATGAGGGTTCTTTCCAGTTGCTCTTCAGTTGGATTTTCCAGATGACTTGTCTTTATTTTAGTTTTAATTCCAGTTTGGTCCTGGAAGGTGGTCTGTGTAGCTTCCATTCACTCCACCGCCATTTTCCTCTCCCCTAGTGTTCCTTTGATGAGCCTTCCCCCAACAAAGCTGGCAGTGAGCTCCAAACCTAAGACTTCATCAACCTGGCTCACACTGTTTGCCCCATGCTGGTGATTCCCTGAGGTCACTTTCCACCCAACTTTTGAGCCCACCCAAACTGTTTCCAGTGGTTTTGCCATACAAATGGCCTGTCTTGGCTCATGCTTCAGACTTTCCTAAAATCTCTCAAACAAGCAACATCTGGCCTCAGTGCGCTCTGTACTTCTTGCTCAGTGGTCTCAGTCCCAGAACTAGCAGCAGATGGCCTTGGTTCACAGCACAAGTAGTACCTGTCTGCAGATCACTTTGTAGCTCATGCTGGCTGGACCTGGCAGAACCCAGGTGGCAGCTGACCTTGGCCTGCACCTCCCAGGAGGCCCCACAGCCAGAGCACTCAGTGGACAGCTTCAGACCATGTCAAAGCACCACCCAACCACCTCCGCAATGACACACTCAAGGGACAGACTCAGTGGCCAGATGGGAGGGGGCTTGGAGGAATGGGTGAAAAAGGTGAAGGGATTAAGAAGTACTAATTTATTGTTCCAGGATAGTCATGGAGATGTAAAATATAGCAAAGATAATATAGTCAATAATATTCTAATACCTATGTATGGTGTCAGATGGGTACGAGATTTATACAGATGATCACTTAGTAAGTTATATAATGTCAAGTCACTGGGGTGTACACCTGAAACTAATAAAATATGGTATGTCAATTGTAATTGAAAAATAAAAAATAGCTCAGCTGGTGTGGCTTAGTGGTTGAGTGTTGACCCATACACCAAGAGGTTGCCAGTTCGATTCCCAGTCAGGGCACATGCCCAGGTTGTAGGCCAGATCCCCAGTGGGAGGCATGCAGGAGGCAGCCAGTCCATGTTCTCTCTCATCAATGTTTCCATCTCTCTCTACTTCTCTCTTCCACTCTCTCTCTAAAATCAATCAAGGAAAAAGAAAAGGAAATAATTTAAATAAAAAATTTTAATCCTAATATATTTATTATTGTTTTAGATATTTCCAATTCAAACAATCTAGCAATTTTAGGAATATAAAAATAAAGGCTATCTAACCACTGAATATATTTCATTTTACTTGAATTCTCAGTTCTTCTCTAATATTCATTCTCTCTCTCAATACATACCAGATATTTTAGCATTTTAAATGGCGTTCCTACCAATTATATTCAGAGAAACACAAATATAGACAATGAAAATTACCTACAAGGAAAATGACATCATTTTATAGAGATTTTTAAAAAGTAGCGTCCTTTAGCTTTACTGGGAGGAGAGTCTATGCAAAAACGTTCTTTCCAGGAGTAGTCGGTCCTGAGCTGCTGCATCTGTTATGCTTCTTACCAAAGTTCAGGAGGGCAATATCTGTTTCCTCAAGATGGTGTGATAATGGAGAGTTGCAGCTTTCCTGATGTCAGCCAGAAAGCTAATTAAAACAAAGTAGACTTGCTTTAACGGGCAAAACCTTTTCCTTCCTTGCACTTATAAGCTGTCCTGCTCCTACCCACCGCAAACACTTGAAACAATAGTCAGTGATAAGAATGACATCTTTATGTTCACTCTTACAAATGCCTTATTTTGTTTCCATCATGACTTTGTCTCCACCTTCCTCTACCTTGTCGTGAAAGAACTGACAAGTGCTTGTTTTCCTAGTGGTGGTACATTTGAAACCAAACAATCTCCCCTCGCCAAAAGTTCTTTTTGAAAACTTTAGGCCAAATGAGTGACTACACTGGTTGGCATCTTAAGGCAGTGACAGTGTGAGAGCCATAAAAGAAATGCCTTTGTTTCATAGATTTCTGTGGGTTCGTGAAATCCTGATTCCTGATTTAGAACAAGGCAGCAACTCTGAAATCTCCATTTAGAAACAGTAATTATAGCCCTGGCCGGTGTGGCTTAATTGGTTGGAGTGCCATCCTGTACACCAAAGGGTCACAGGTTTGATTCCTGATCAGGGCACATACCCAGGTTGCAGGTTTGATCCCTGGTCGGGGTTTCGGGGTGTGCACAGGAGGCAACAGGTCTCTCATATTGATGTCTCTCTCTCTCCCTCCTCCCTTCCTTCTTCTCTAAAATCAGTAAAAATATATCTTCGGGTGAGGGTTTAAAAAATAGAAATAATAATTATAATCTTATTATTTCCTTGGATTTGGTGAATGCACATAAAAGATGTTCTGCCCAGTATTTCTCACTATAACCTAATGGTAATGCCATCATTAAAATTCTACATTAAAAGGGAAGTAAAAAGAGAACAAATTGTGATCTTGGATCATCAGAAATGCCGAGATACATACGGATAAGAGAGGAAGTGGTTAAAAGAGTAAAGCACACTGTCAAAAATAAAAAAAATAGTGAGGAATGAGTGAAGAAAACAAGACGGAGTCAGCACAGCTAAGCTGATTTATAATTGAGTCTGTATAGTCCAGTGGTTCTCAACCTTCCTAATGCCACGACCCTTTAATACAGTTCCTCATGTTGTGGTGACCCTCACCCATAAAATTATTTTCGTTGCTACCTCATAACTGTAATTTTGCTACTGTTATGTCTTAGGCGACCCCTGTGAAAGGGTCGTTCAACCCCCGTAGGGGTCACGACCCACAGGTCGAGAACCGCTGGTCTAGTCAAACTGGCAACACTGGTTCAGACCAAATGGGCTGAAGCATGAGGAATATATTTTATTTTACTTTAGCCCAAGGACTTAGACTTTTGAACTTTTCAGTTGCATATCAGTGCCTGGAGATATATATGTAAACCCTATAGACAAGCCTCTGAGAACGTAGGAAGGACTGTTCACGTGTCCAGACCATCTGATCCCTCATCCAGACCACCGGCATCTGGAAGATCACTATCTCAGACCAGTCCGGAGGCTAAGAATGCAGGACTGAGTGTTCTCAAGAATGTACTTCTTACTGTAAGAACTCTAAGCTTTTCTTTCCTTTTCAGACACTCTGGGTATTGCTTAGTTGTGTTTCTGGTTTGCAAACCTGAATAAATCTTTGCCATTGTTTTCTACTCAAAGCCTCCTGATCCTTTGGGCTGTTGACACTAGAGGGAAAAAAATGACTATGACTATTAAAAACTGGTGTGTAATTCATTGAATATAGATCTTTTGAGTGGGAGATTAG